>NW_022196906.1:112840543-112850992 GCF_008632895.1 Mastomys coucha | reverse complement strand
GAGAGGAGAGGATAGAACGCACAATCGAGAGAAGAGGGAGAGGGAGAGGGAGAGGGAGAGAATGCACAATTGAGAGAAGAGGAAGAGCAGGAGGAGGAGGAGGAGGAGGAGGAGGAGGAGGAGGAGGAAGGAGAAAGCCAATGTCTTTCTGCATTTGGTCTCTGTATGCCTTTGTATAGGCATGCACACCTGCATACTCACATGCATGCCCCCCTACACACTCATGTGCATGCTCCCCCTCCACGCACAGGGTTACACACACACCCGTTCCTTAAATTCAGTAGGAAAATATGTAACAGTTACACAAGTTCCCAACATCAGAGGGCCAGAGACAAGCTAAGGCTGACACAACTGAAGAGCAGACAAAGTTGCAACAATATTTCAAAATTGTGTTCTGAATAATAGAACTCACTAATTAGAAAACCAAGGACTGAACAATGACTTGTTGGACTAAGTGGACCTGGGAGACAGACAGACCATTCCAGACAGCATGGGACACACATTCTTCTGAAGCACGTGCACAATGTTCCTCAGAAGAGATCACGTGTTGTCACAAACCTTAAGAATGTTAGGAAGGGGGACTCACACTGAGGATCTTTCCTGACCACAGTGGGATGAAACTAAGAACCTACAACAGAGGAAAAACTGGAAACTCGTATGCATGTGTAAGTTAAGCAGCACACTCCGATCCCCATGGGGGCCAAAGAAGCAAGCAGAAAAATCAGTTCTTGAAATAAACAAAACCACAATACACCAAGACACGAGAACAAAGACAGCTCAGAGAGAAGCTGAAGCTGCAAACGTCTCCATGAAGCCGGGAGGAAGAGAGGTGGTCTGCAGAGATGGCTCAGCAGTCAAGGAGCCATGGCTGCTCTTCCAGACGACCGGGGTTGGATTCCCAGCATCCACATGGCAGCTCACAGCTCACAACTGCCTGTAACTCCTGTCCCAGGGGATCTGAGGCCCTCTCCTGGCCTCTGCAGACATCAGGCACACACATGGTACATAGACAGACAAGCAGGCAAAACGTACACATAAAATAAATTTTATAAAAAGGAAGATTTCAAACAAACAATCTATCTTTATATATCAAGGAACTAGAAGAAAGAAAGAAAAAAACAACCAAAGCCCCAAATTAGCAGAGGGTAGGAAATAATAAGCTTTGGAGGCTGGGATGTCTTTATGAGGTAGCTATGTTTAAAACCAACAGCAAGGCCTGAGGAGAGAGATCGAGGAGCTGGTGAAGGAGAAGAGGTCGGTGGCTAAGGGACAAGCTAGGAAGGATGCAGTTTTTCCTTTGAGTGTCATGAGAAGTTTGTTTTTTGAATACCACCATAACTCGGCAGCCTATTGCAGAGCTGCACTAAGTCTTACTGTTCAACTCAGATCCCAGAGTCTCCACTGATGAGGAGCATCCTGGTTTTCAGGACTATTCTACCTGTAGGAAAGGCACTTCATATCCACACCCCTTTCCCATTTTTCCCAGGCTGCTCACACACACACATCCACACACCACATACACATGCACTCACACACACACACACACACCCACATCCACACACCACATACACATGCACTCACACATACATGCACTCATACACACATACACCACATAAACATGCACTCACACACACATATACTCACACACACACCACATACACACACACTCACATACACATGCACACACACACACATGCACTCATACACACATACACCACATAAACATGCACTCACACACACATATACTCACACACACACCACATACACACACACTCACATACACATGCACACACACACCATACATACAAACATCTCACACACATGCACTCTCACACACACACAAATACACGGCACGGGGGGGGGCGCTCCTTTCTGTGTTGCCTCCTACTCTCAAGTCTCCCCCCTCTGTGTGTGCATGTGTGTGTGTGTGTAGTATCTGTATGTGTGTGCTTGCCTGTGCATGCATGTGTGTGTACGTGTGTGGGTGCATGTGCATGTTTGTGTGTGTGTGTGTAGTATCTGTATGTGTGTGCTTGCCTGTGCATGCATGTGTGTGTGTATGTGTGTGGGTGCACATGCATGTTTGTGTGTAGTATCTGCATGTGTGTGTTTGCCTGTGAATGCATGTGGAAGCCAGAGACTGGCATCTAGCTGTCTTCCTCTCTCACTCTCCATCACAGAGCCTGGAGTTCACTGACTCAGCTGGACTGGCTGGTCACCTGTCCCCCTGATCCCAGCACTGGAGTTATGGGCACATGCTGCCAGGCCCCACTTTTACATTGATGGCTGAGGATCCCAACTCCAGTCCATGCCTGCACAGCAAGCACTGGCTGAGCCAGGTCCCCAGTCCCACCTCCCATTGTCCGCCAGTCCTTTCTCTCCGAACCTAGGACTAAGGATATAAACTGTGTAGCTTAGTACGAGTGCTCAAGAGGAACAGACTTTCAGGGTTGTACCAGGAAGCCAGTTCTGGGAAGGCAGGGAAGAGTCAGGCCCTGTGACTGGAGGCCTCACCTTCCACCCCCAAATCAGCCCCGTGGGAGGCGGAAGCTAGCGGCTGCTTCTGCTACATTCTACAAAAGGGCTGAAGGATCTAGGTACTGGTGAAAGATAAGCTTAGGAGCCTGCTAGGGGGGCCGCCAGCCTTTTCCAGGTCAAGGACAACTCTGGGAGAGGGAAACAGAAACATCTTCTGGGACTTCCTTTGTGCTGGGTACTGGGACAAAGAGATAGAGATGAGATGACCCAGCCTGGGCTTCCCCTAGGCTCAGTGACCTGCCCACGGAAGCGGAGAGCAGCAGAGTCCGGAAGAACCGGGAGGGGAGGATAACTGGACTCGCAGAAATGGGAAGATACAATGTGTCGGGTTGCCAAGTACGTACCACCAGGGGAAGGTGGTCAGTGCTTCTCAGAGACCAGATGAAAGCTCTGCTCTCAGAAGGTCGATCCCGCAGTGTCTGAGGGCAGGACAGACAGCAAGCAGCTCAACTCCCACTTCTGCTTGTGAGGAGAGGCGGTGTAAGTCTACCAAAATTATCTGGGTAAAGCCATTCTATCACCAGCCTCCGGTCTACACAGACGGGCAGATACAAGGGAACATTCAGATAGACAGGTGTGCTTTCAAGCCAGCAACAAGAAGGAAGAGAACCCAATAGCTCTGAGACAAACTTCTCAGGCAGGATGCCCCAGCCACGTGCTTCCCACAGATTCCCTAATTTTAGAAACCAGGCTGGAATTTGTCTGACCAAAATAAACCTGGTCCCAAATATTTACTTTTGTCATTATTTTCGAGTTATGTGGAGAGGAAGATCAACACAAGCTGGGGACATCTTACATGCTGCTCACAGGGGTCATTTCTTAGGGTGGCCTCTTGGATGGACCTCTTCCTCACCAAAGCAGGCACCGATAATCCGAAGTGGAGGTAGAAGCCGCTGGCACCACATTCAGTCCCTTGAGATTGGCCACTTCTGGATCTCAAAGTCCTCTGTCTCCTCTTTAACATGGGCAAATAATTCTAAAATCATGGAGCAGCAACCAACACGGGAAAGGAGCGCATGGAGGGCCCAGAGAAATTTATTTTTACCATACAAACAGGACATGCAGTACTTTCCTCTCTGCAGGCCAAATAGCGAACCAGCCTTACTCTGAATTTTATCCAACTCTTTCGTCAAGATTTTAAAACAAACAACAACAAAACCAAAAACAGCCAACCAAATAAACCCACACAAATGGTTTGAATGTCAAACAAAACAAAACAAAACAAAACAAAACAAAAAACAAACAAAAAACAAAACTGTGGAGACCAGGGAGATGGACCAGCGGAAAAGGACCCCCAAGCATGAAGATCTGAACTCTCCCCATATATGAGTAGCTGCACTGGTGTGTAACTGTAAGCCCAGAGGCGCATCTTCGCTGGGAAGCAGACCAGAGGGGTCTGTGGCCAAGGAGTGGTACGCTCCAGATCCAGTCAGAGGCCCTGTCTCAAAAAATATGACAAAGAAGAACAGAGAGCTGTACCTGACATGGCTCTCTGGCCGTCACACACGTCTTCCTAAGATAGTCTACTGGTCCTAAGTGTGCGCCCACTCAACCCCCATGCACTGTCAATGGTCTTTTTCCTGGTTTTGAGATGTGGAAAACTTTTCCCTTAGTTTTAAGGGGAAAAGTGGAATAGGAATATTTGTTTTTTTACTCTATATGTAAACATCTGACTTGTTTGTTTATTTATTGTGCATGTGTTTGCATGAATGTGGGTATGTGTGCATGCATGTGTGTGCATATGCCACAGCATGAACATAGAGATCAGAGGACAATCTATGAGAGTCACGGGAGCTGTTTCCTACAATCACGTGGGTCCTGGGCCTTGAACTCAGGTTACCAGGCTTGGCTGGAAGTGCCTTTGCTTGCTCAGGTGTCTTTTCTGACCCTGGAACAGGGGAGTTGCTGCCTGTAACCTTTCGTTCCGTGTGGGGCATTGCCCTTCTGTTCTCAGACTGGGTCTGCAGATGCCCTCAGATGGGAATGTTTGTGTGTTTTCTTCCTGGCACCAGAGTTTTCCGACAGCCTGAACGAGTGAGTTCATGCTGTGAGATGATATACCGGCTTCCCAGGGTGGCATTTTCTTTTCAAAGAGAAGGCAGACAGCATGGCATACTTGTGGCTCACAACACCTTGCTAACAGTTTATGGCAGAATGTCACCTTCAGTGGCTTACAGTTTTTAATTATGCAGTTTGAATTTCCTGAGTAACTTTAAAAGACTTTAAAAGAGATAATTTAAGGAAAAAAAATTTAAAAGTATTTGTTCCTTAACATGAATTTTCTAAGACACAGTACTTTCATAGATGGAAAAAATTAACAAATCACCCTGAGGAACCTCTCTAGATGAAATCGCATAGAGCTCATATTTCAAAATAGATTCCACACATTGGGGACTGAACATGGAATAAGGAACAGCACGTGGTTCCTCCTACACAGAGCTCTGCTCTGCCGAGGCGACTAGGTACTTTAAAAACACACTTGAACTAAGCAAGGATGGTAGCTCCCGGGGAGTCGTCAGGTCATTTTCAGGGTCCTCCGAAAGAACTCCAGGCTCTGCTACTTGACAACTTCCATGTCCCTCTCCAGACCTTAGAAGTGGGAACAACCACGTCTTTTATTTCTGTCTGCAACTCCTCAGTCAGCTACCAGAACCCTGTTGTTTCCAGTGCTCAGCGGGCTCCTAGCCTACACCACAGTTCCTGTACCCCTGAGACTTTTGCAGAGGTCTGATGACAAGCTGGCTCTTACAGAGTGCCTGTTCTGAAATCCAGCTGTAGTTGGTCCCCCTTCCTGTTTACAGCTCCTCTGGGTGGCTCTGCATGGCTCTGAGCTGTTGCAATGTTGTGCAAACTAAGGCGACAGAGGGTTGGAAGGATTCTTGGTGAACTCTGCCTTCAGCATCCCTGATGGAAACACCACCAGTATTGTTGCCCGGTGTGTAGGCTGATCATGGGTCCACATCAAACCAGAGCTGGGTAGGTCTATGCTGTGAGTGGGTGATGTACACACCTGTCGCTGGGAACCTGGGATGCTGTTTTCCATCAACATCATGTGATAAAGAATGACAGGTGCTCATGTTGGGCACAAAGACTGACTAGCTCCTAAGTCAGCAACAAAGAGTAGCCATTTCTAAAGGCTCATCCGCCACGGACCATGGAAAGGTCTACCAGTTCCTTCATGGAATCACATCGTCTCCCTACCCAAGTCAGGAGGAGCATTCCCATGGGGCGGAGTGGCCAAAGCTCTTAACCACCTACCTGCCGTTGGTGCTCCAGCTTCCAGAGCCTCAGGGAACTGCTTCCCAGATCAGTAGGCCCCACCTTCACATAGTCCTACATCATAGGACTTCACTGGGAGTTACAGCACTTGGGAGCAAGCCCAGAGAGTAGCTTCCAGGGCTGTTAGATACAGCTAGCTTCCCCCTCAAGCCAAGGTCCTCATCCAGGGGGGTCACACGCCAAGGTCCTCATCCAGGGGGGTCACACATGAAGCTGAAGCAGGAAGCTGCAGAACAACCCAACTTGCCAATCAACTGAGAGTGGGGGTGGGGTGGACAGGATCTGTTTCGGTCATAAGTAGCCACAACAGTCATGTACAACCCTATTTCCAGCCAGATAAGTCAACTGTGGAGAGCTGTCCCCCTAGGACTCAGCCTTGTGAGACCTAGCATAGGCCAGGGAGCAGCTAACTGGCTGAACGAAAGGATAATCTGGTGACCAAGGCAAACATGCCAGGCCAGCATAGCCTTGAGCCTAGGTACCCAACCACAGCCCCATGACTCCAGTAGACATCATGAATCCCTGACTTCCTATGTAGAAACTGCTATACTACAGTTCCCAGGAAAGACTCCAGCCCCTGGGACCTAGGAATACTAGAGTCTAAGATTAGGGGAAGCTGAAACTTGATCACTGGATGGTGCAACTGTCCTGGACCACACAGGCTCTCCTGAACAGAGTACAACTCACACGGTTTCTTAAGGGGAAGTGAAGGTCAAAGAAGGTAGTCAGAGTGGGGCATGATGGGAGAAGGCCAGAAGCCAACCAAGGACTGCTGGCAGCCTCCAGAAGCCAGTATAGGAAAGGATGGATCCTTCTCTGGAGGCTGCAGAGGCAATCGGTCCGTAACACCAAGTCTTTAACCTAGTGAGATTATTTGAATCTTGACTCTCAAACTGTAGGAGAATGAATCTGTGTTGCCTTGAGCACTGAGTGTGTGATTTCTTTTCTTTTCCTTCCTTTCTTTCTTTTCAGTAGCCAGAGGAAATAAAGTTCCCCTCAAGAGCGAGAGGAGTCTGTCCCTGCATAACCCCACCTCGAATGATCTCTCTTTGGGCCCTGACTGCTCAAGTCAGCTTCTCCCCTACCGCACTGTGGCATTTCATAATCAGCCCTCTCTCTGTCCACAGGGGCCTGTAAAGCACCACCCTTAAGGGGGGGGGAGGGACATACCCCACTCTCCGAGACAGGGAACCCTAAGCCTCTTTCCACCCCATCCCTGCTGAGTCTTCCTCAGCTGCAGGCTCCCACTTGATGACTTACCTACTCTTCAGCTCTCTCAACCACAGCCTCCCAGACCCTCAGCTTCTTCGGAGCCTGGGTCTGGATCAGAGAACACACACTGTCCTTAAATAATCCCTCCTGGAAGTGGCGCCCAGCACTTGCCACACTGATTTCCTAGTCTAGTTTCCACTTCACACGTCACTTTTAAAATAAAGATGGAGGTGAGAATGTATTCAGAGACTCTGTCCCGTCATGTGCTATCAACTCAAGGCAAAATTCCAATGCTGTTTTCCCAGAGAGGAAAGCGCTTGCTTGTTTCTACGTTGTGGGAAGGATTATGCAGAGGCTTGACGACACATGTCCCCGAGACCCCTAAATACTTCTAAGGATGATGCATCATCTGCTCTGGGGAAGAACAGATTTCAGATGTTTAAATTATCGTCGGGTAACCTTTTAAAGACAGTGACCTGAAGGACAATTGATGTCCAGCACTAATGCTGAGTGGGGCTGCTGTGTGTACTGTGGGGGAGGGTATCTGGGGCTGACCTTCTCAAGCCACAGGGATTTTCAGAGCCATGTAAAGCCCGTCAAAGGACACTGAGTCTATTACTAATAATACATACCATCATTTTAATGATGAATTAGCCCAGGTCACAGATTCTATGACAACGGAGGGCTCCACTCTGTCCATGGGGGCACATGTCAGTAGTACATGCTGAAGAGGCAGAGGCAGGAGGATGACAGTTAAAGGTCCTCCTCCCTGCTCCACAGATCCTAGGTGCTCAACTCCCACCACTGAATAGGGCCCTATTCCTTTGTAGATTGGGACCACCCTGAAGCACAGAGGGGTTTTTGATGGCTATCCAGCACCAACAGAGCAGAGAGTCTAGATCACAGACAGTTCTTCGTGTGTTGGGCACATCATCAATTCATGTCCAAGCTCCAGCTGCTGGCCTTCCTTTAAGCATATCTCAAATTAAACAAAGTGTAAAATCCAACCACAGGCAAAGAACAGTAGTCCTTAGGGTTGGTGGATGCCCAAGTCTTAATGATGTCAAATCACCAGAAGGGGATGGGAGCCATTAAGACGATTGATGGACAGGAATATGGATTTTGAGTGAAAGGAGAAGGGGGAGGGGGTGTCTCAGACACACTCATTCAGATGCCAATCTGTGACAGATTGTAGGCGAGAGGTTCCCAGGGACACACTAAATTCAAGAAGCCCTGGAAAATAGCTCACACAAGGCCAGAGGGATCCCAGCTTGCCTGAATTGGATAATGATGTGGTCTTCCAAAGGCCTTGGCTTAATTAGACACGAGATGGGGATCCCGTGTCAGTTTGTATTGCTGAGAAGAGACACCACGACCCTGGCAACTCTTACAAAAAAGAAAGCATTTAATTAGGGCTTGCTTGGTTTCAGAAGTTTATTCCTTTATCATTCTGTCAGGGAGCATGGTGGCATGTGGTGGCTGAGAGAGTTCTATGTATGGATCTGAAGGCAGTAAGAAGAAAGAGCCCCTGAGCCTGGCTTGAGCTTTTGAAACCTCCACGCCCACACCTAGTGACCCACTTACTCCAAGAAGGCCACACCTCTTAGTCCTCTCAAGCAGTGCCACTCCTTGATGGCTAAGCATCAGCCCCAGAAGGAAGATTAACCCCAGGTGCTGAAGTGTTGTTCCCTTAGTCCACCAGCAAGCACGTGTGCCAGGGTGAGCACTCCCATGGAGCACCATTGTATGTGTTTCTGGCTTTCCTGATCCTGCATCCCTTCTCAGCTCCCCTGGGTCAGCATCCCCCAAGCCTTTCCACCCGCTGCACCTTCTTAGCTCTTGAGTTAGTGGTACAAAACCTGGAAGTTCTTCCCTAAAACCCTCAACCCATACACACTATCCTCAATTCCTAACTACCTTCCGCTCACCTAGCGCTTATCTGGATATCTGCTGCCAAGCCCTTCCCCCACCATTTCTTATTCAACACCATCACCCCAATTCCGGTTGGACGCATTAAAGAAAGAAGGCTTTGCTGCTTACAGTCGCCTCTGACGGAGGTGGGAGCTGTGGTTAGACCCCTCCGAAAGTTCTAAACTGACTCAGTACACTGTACTAAATGGAAAGAAAAGTAAAGCTGTTTGGTATTTCGTGGCCTACTACTCCAGGGTGGGGCCCCGTTTCAAGTTAGACGACATCAGCTTTCTAAGATCTAAATTTATTCATCTCTGTTGGGATATAATTTAGGACAATGGATCATTAGTTAATCCTCTAAATAATTATGATGAAAATGTCTAGCACTTTAGGGAAAATGATGTGCCATAATTATTAAATAGTATATACAAGTGCTTTCTTACTTTTACAAACCCAGGGGGGAAATTCACTCTGAATTATTGATATTATTCATATCATTGCTAAGCTCTATCTTCAAAGTTAGAGAAGCAGGATGCTGGGTTGGAGAGACGCCTCAGCAGGTAAAGTACTTGGTGCCCAATGTGGACCATGGGTCCCCAGCACCACACGAGTGTCCGGTGGGCATGGCAGCCTGTGACTCCACCCCTCTGGAAGAGGAGTCCTGGGATCCCAGAGCAAGCTGGCCAGCTAGTCTTGAGCCAGCAAGCTCCATGTTCAAGTGAGAGACCTTGGCTCAGTATACAAGGGGTTGAGCCACTGATGCCAACCTATGTTCTTCACACATGCACAAGTACACACATTCAATGCACAATGTGGGCCACATACGCACACACGTGCACATCAGTGTACCTACTACACACATATGCACACACATACACAGTGTGGCACACATGCATGTGCATACACTATACACACACACATGTGTTCGCACACATATGCACACACATGATGGTATTCCTAGGTAGCAGAGAGTCTGAAGACACCTCAGCACTACCCAAATTGACGCAGGGTGCACAGTGTCAAATTCAGCCTCCAGGTCTCTAACACGAAGTTTCTCTGGCACCACCTGCTCTCCCTCCTTCCCATGAGGAGACCGATGCCTAACAAGGTGGCTTTCTGGATGTCTTCAGTCCACTGTCATGAAAGCACCACACACCCTGTGACTTACACTTACCATCTCACGGTTCTGAAGTGGCGGCTGCCAGGCTGTTGACAGGGCCAACCCCTCTTCCTTGCTTCCACTGGCTTTTGGCATTTAACCTGTGGTTCTCAGTGTCCCCTGGCTAGCAGCCACTTCCCTCCAATCTTGGCTTCTATCTTCTCCCTGTGGCTCTGTCTCTTCTTTCTTGTCTTCCTCTAAGGACAAGTGTCACACTAGATAAAGGGTCTGCTACTCCCTTTTGACCTTTCGTTAATCACTTAAATCTTCAGCAACCCTATTTTAAAATGCAGTCACCTTAAGACAGGCTGGGGGCTAGGACCTTAGCACATTCTTTTTTTTTTTTTTTT
>NW_022196906.1:112828390-112840533 GCF_008632895.1 Mastomys coucha | reverse complement strand
TTTTTTTTTGCAGGTCATAATTCAACTCACAAATACCATGAGTAAATGGGTCACTTGAAACTCTAGGAGGGAGTGTTAGCTGAGGTAACGCACACCAGTCCACCTATTAAAAATGAGAAAAGCTGGAAAAGCATTTTAAAAACCGTCCTTGGGGGCTCGATAGGGGGCTAAGTTGGTAAAGGTGCCTGCCACCAAGCCTGATGGCCTGAGTTCGATCCCCAGTACATACTTGGTAGGAGAGAACTGACTGTTGCAAGCTGTCCTTTGACCTCTTAAAATGCTGTGACAAATGCACACCCCTCCCCTCCCATAAATAATAAATGTAGAAAAACCATTCCTTTAAGATACGGTAAAGTAGCAGTTAATAAAGAATAAAGAATAATGGAACCATGACTCAGGAGGAATCCACAGAGGCGTGTGCTGGGTGACGCTGTTTCCCCTGGGACTGCTGGCCACTCTGGAAGAGCCTAAGAGCAGCACGTTGGACATTTTGTGGAAATACAGTCAGAGTCCCCTTCCCGAATGACCACGCCCTACTAGGCTGGTCCTCTTGGTCATATTAAGCTCCTGAACTCCTGAATCCAGACTGTAGTGTTAGTCTGCCTATGTCCAGCATCGAGCAAGAATAATGACTCCCTAAAGAAAGAAACCAGCCTCAACCAAGGGTTCTGGTTATTTCTATAACTTATCATCTATGATGTCTGGCATTCAATCAAAAGTAACTATGTCTAGGAGACAATGTAAATATATTCTGAGTATAGTCATGGGCAACAGAAACGACATTTAAGGGAGACAGATGTTGAATGTTGACAGAGAACTTTTAAAAATTAAACTTGAGGCTGGGGAAGTGGCTCTGTGGCTCTGTAGGTGACGTTCTTGTTGTACAAGGCAGGTGCTCTAAATTTGGATCCCAGCACCTACGTAAGGAACCAGCGTGCAGGGACGACACTTGTAACACTGTCACTGGGTTAGGGGTGGAGACAGGAGGATTCTGGGGCTCACTGGTCAGTCTAGCTGAAACGGTGAGCGCTAGGCTCAGTGACAGATCCTGACACAAACATGGAGAAGCAACGGGAGAAGACATCTCCAACACCAACTCCTGGCTTCGACATTCACAGGCGACCCAGCACATATGCCTATAAATCCACACACATAAATAAAAGTTTTAAAAAAGAAATTATACTTACAAGGGTTCAAAGAGGTAAAAGATAGTTTCCAGGGAAACCAGAAACAGAACAGGGCTAAAAGAACATGGAGAAATTGTAGACGGTAATAAACAAGGAAGAAGCAAGGATTCAGCACTTAAAAGTTCAGTAAGACGAGCATGAAGCACAAGGAGAAGTCACAAGACAGAATCTGCTTCAAACTCAATGGTGAGAAGGGAGAAAAGGGAGCAGCCGGGAACACACAGAGGGGATGAGCAGGAACACATAGAGGGGATGAGCGGGAATGTACAGGTCCGAACTCTGAGCCCTGGGAAGGAAGAGCCTGGAGGATCATGAGTAGAAGGCCAGGCTGGGCCACATGAGACCCTGTCATAAGCAGACAGACAGACAGACAGAAGGTATGTAACAGGACTAACAGGCCTGTGGTGACTCAAGTTCAAGGAAAGAGAGGGAATAAGTTAGAGGAAATGGAAGTGGGTGAGGTCAGTGCGCCGGCTCAGGATTTGTGGCTTGCCAATCCTGACAATTTGAGTTTGGTCCCCAGGACCCTCATGGAGGTAGGGGAGAACTGACTCCCACAGTTTGTCTTCTGACTGCCACATACAAACACACATGTATGTGTGCACTACAAAATAAATGCAATATTTAAAGAAAAAAAAAAAGGAAAAGAACAGATTGGCAGAATCAAGAACTTTTAAAAACCAAAGACTGTCATTAACCGCAGCTTTAGATCCTAAAGGCATAAGTCCTGTGGAATAAATGAAAGTAAGGTGGGACCCAGGTAAACAGGAAAATACTCAGAGCAAAGCCCCAGAGCAGCCCCAGAGCAGGCCCAGAGCAGGCCCAGAGCAGCCCCGGGGGTGGGGAGGTGCCTTAGTTACTTCCAGAGGACTAACAGCATGACGGACCATTTCTTTTTCTGCTTTCTTTTATTTGATGCAAGGTCTTGCTACACACATAGCCCTGGCTCACCTGGAATTCCCTCCCGATGATGACCAGGCTGGCCTATGAACTCCCAGAGACCCTCCTCCCTCTGTCTCCCAGGTGCTGGGATTACACTACACCTAGGAGTCACCACACCTAGCCCAACAATTGATTTCTTAACGAAAAGATAAAATGCCAGTAGATGGGAAAGAAAATATCTAAATGTTTAAAGAACCAAACATCACCGATGTTACACACACTCTTTCCAAAGAAACAGCAGCCATCTTGGACATGGCTTCCCAGAAATCAGGATCAAATTCATTTTCTGAGTCCAACCAAGCTAGCGCCCAAACCCCTGAATCCACGCCATCATATTCAAATAAAGGAGGAAAAGCAAATGACCATATTCAAAGATTCAGAGGAAAAGAATGTGGTAAGTGCCAACAGCCATCCACGATAGGATCTTCCCATCTCATAAGTGACTTCTATAAATAAGTAGGGCATTCATCACACTCCTGCTGAAATACCGACGGCTTCCTGCTGAGATCAAGGATGAGGCAAAGAAGCTGCTGCTGCCTGGTTGAAGCATCATGCTTTAGGAGCGCTCTGAGAAATGTGTGTGTAGGGAGCTTGCTTAGATGCTTGGATGCTGCATCTTGACGGTCTATGAGAAGCTTCACATTCACATAGCTGGGAGACAGAGGTGAGTTTTAAAGCTGAGGAGATGCTTCAGGGGTCAGATCACCTGCTGTGCAAACACCATCTGAGTTCAAATCCCCAGCATGCATATAAAAAGGAGGGTATGGTCACAAAATTACAACCCTAGCACTGGTGTGTGTGTGTGTGTGTGTGTGTGTGTGTGTGTGTGTGTGTGGTGGGGGGCCTTGCTGGCTGCCGGCCAGCCTAGCTCCAGGGTCAGTGAGGGATGCGGTCACAAGGGAAGAGGGCAGAGACAGGGCACTTAATGTCCTCTGGCCTCCCCATGTGACACACATGGGCACACACATATAAACACACACATTCATACACCACATACACACTCCCTCCCCCCATACACAGGACATGGAAAGCATTTAGAAAAGGGAAGAAATTCAAAGTTGTGATGTATGCTAACATCAAAAATATAAAATATATAAAAGCAAATCAGAGATAAGTTAGATTTCTCCATAGAAAATTTCCAAATGTTATTTGAAGGAACTTTAAGTCTATAAATACATGGAAGGATAGATCATGAATTTCAAGGTTCAATATTGTAAGGAATATTTACAAACCGATCTACTAGAGATTCGATGCCATTTTGATGAAAACCAGAACAGCCTTTGTTCATTTCCCGAGACGGGGAAGTGAAGCTGAAGTAGAAATTCATGCAGATGTGCAAATCACCATCAGACACCTGTGCCCACAGCTACCAGAACTTTCTGTGGGTCAAAGAACTAACACAATAAAGCAACAGAATAAAAAGCCTAGAAGTGCCTGGTGTACCAGGGCATGCCCAGGCGGGCTCCTGCACTGGGCTCCTGGAGAGCGTTGCTTCCTCTCTGGGTTACTGGGACAAGGCCCAACATCCAGTGAGGGCCAGTTTTCTCATCTATGAAGTACCTAGTTGAAGTCAGAATAAGGGACCTTTCCAGTTTGCCAGGTTTTTTGTTTTGTTTGTTTGTTTTAAGTTGGGGGGAATCTGGGGTTTTGGACCTGTGTCCTTATAATCCTGAATATTCCAGGCAGCCTAGGGGCATGGGCTGCTGAGTCTTGCCTTGATTGCCTAGTTAGAAGGCATATAAGCCAGGCACAGTAGTATAGGGCTCCTCAAAAGGCAGAGGTAGGTGGGTCTGTTAGCACCCAACACGGCAGATGTGGGCGGGCCCACAGACCTGTCGTCAAGACAACAGATATTCCCAGAATTCATTGGGTTCAGCTCCCACCTTTACCTGGGCTGTTAAGTCACGATATATATATATATATATATATATATATATATATATATATATATATATATATATGAGTGTTCTCTCTCTCTCTCTCTCTTTCCTCTCTCTTCCCGGGGCCGCGGTCCTCCCCTCCCAATTAAACCTCCTAAACTTAGAGCTGTTTGTGTCTGGTGTCTGTGGACACGCCCACCGCGAGCCGAACGCCATCTGGGTCTCTGTGAGTTCAAGGCTAGCCTGGTCTATGTAGCAAGTTCCAGGTCAGTTGGGACTACGATAGTATGACCTTGTCTACAAAAAAAGGGCGATATATAACACAGTAGATGGATCGATCAGATAGACAGACCTTGGTTTTTAAGAGATTATTTTTAATTTTGGTGCACTTTTTTCTTCCTTTTTATATAGGGTCTCATGTAACCTTGGCCTGCAACTTGATAATATATAGATCGAGCTGGCCTTGAACTTCTAAATCTCCTGACTCCATCTCCCAAATGCTAGGAGTGTGGGCATGAGTCCCCGCTCTGTCCATTTATATGCTTGTGGAGTTTCTGACTAAAGCACCTGAACTCTTGGAGCCTTGGGTCCCATACCTGTGAGAGTGAGGCCATAAGGAGGAGTTGAAAACCTTCAGGAAGTCTGGCTCATATAATTACTTAATAAGTAGAAGCAACTCAGGACCAACCCAGTGGAGCCAGATGCTAGGCTAGGAAACCACTGAAGACAGGATGGGGGAGTGACGAACTAGATCTGTGGGTCCCTGGTGAGAGACGATCAGATGGCATCTGTGTAATGGGCACAATGTTAATTCACCAAGGTCGCAAGCTTCCCTTACTGACCCTGCCACAGGATGACTATATCTCTGCTCTGCACTGCTACTGGAGAGCAATCGTGTGTATATCCGCACCCCACCTCACGAACACCCTTATACCATCCGGTCCAGTGTCCTTCCCTTTTTGTGAACACACAGCAACCCTTCATCTTTGGCCGGTGTAGTTTACAACCTGGCTAATCCTTAGTTGGCTTTCCGGGCCTGATTCTTACACAAAGACTCCTTAGTTCACGACTGCTACAACGAAATGTCTTAGAGTCAACCAAAGCCCAGGCACTCTGTTCCAAACCCTGTTTGCAATTTAGGCCTCAATGCCTGTGTGGATGGATGGTAGGGAGTCCTGCTGATGATTGCAGGGAGGACCTGGTCTCCCTCTGGGAGCACCCTGCCACTCAGACACACCCTCACTTCTGGGGCCCAACTTGGAGCTACAGAAAGAAGCTCAATATCTGATCACTGCCCCTCCCCCACCAAGACGCTTCTAAGGGCACAAATAAAGAGCTTTGCTTCAGAAATGGTGAGGAGCACCTCAAACCCTCCTCCGCAGGGGGAGCAAGGCAGCCTGTGTCTCCCCTAAAACCAAGGAACACCAATGCCAGCGCCAACCTAACTCCTCTCACCCCTGAATTGTATAAATCCAAGCAGATAGGGAGAAAATATTTGTATTTTATTTTATTACTAACATTCAGAGACCCATTTGATACACTCTTTGTGGCATTTTAAAGACATATTATCGATGTCTAGTGAGCCAAGAAACTTCCCCAGATTATCTTTAAAATGGATTGCCAGGCTTCTGACTAAAAGTTTAGCCTCCGAACCATGAGTTCAGCAAGTAAACTTTGTAGGCTGCTGGGCTAGTGTGGGACCCAAAGCTCTCAAGACCCAATGTACACCCAATGACCTAGCAATGTAATTACTGTTATTTCCCCATCCTGTAGGTGCAAAAGCCTGAAACATGTGAAGGTTAAGTCATTTGCCTAGAGTCCCTTCAGTGGCTGGTGAGTAAATGCAGGAGCCTGGCTTGTCCAGGAATGTGATGTGAGTGGGCATGTATGACGCCCCAACTCTCTGAAAGCTTAATGTTTAATCAGCCTTATATTTTAAATGCACCAGTGTCAGCTCACACAGGCACTACTGATCCTGAGCTACAAGCTGTGCTGAGGTGTGGCCTGTGTACCCTCCCCATGGAAACCTGGTATCAGGACCCTGTTCAAGGTCACAGAGCTCCAGGACTGTGACTCAGAGAGTCCCTAGAGGAAAGAACCAGACTCTCTCACTGCAGGGCTGTGGGACACAGGCTACCCACCCAGGACTGGTTCTCTCCTTCTGCTGCAGATTAAAACAACACAGCACAGCAGGAAAAACAGGAAGCTGGTTTCCAGATAGCCAGAACAACAGCCCCTCTGTTCCCAGCGGCTGGCAGGAGGCAGCCGCAGCCTGTGGAGAGGCCCCTGCCTAGAAGCAAACAGCCTCCAGGGCTGTGCTGGGCAGGCCACAGGCAGTCCTGAGTCAGGCGTTTGCCTGCTTCTCCAAAGCAGCCACCCAGTTCCCCTGCTCAGCCCCAGGCTACAGGAGGCAAGAAGCAACGAGGCCACTGGGTAGGTGTGCATCCGAGGCCTCAGTCCTGCACCTGGAAGGCTGGTCTCAGATTCCTAATCACGCATGCAGAGAACAGAGTGTTCCAGGGATATGTTTGCCTGGGACTTCACAGGGGCAGGGTCCTGGACCTGGTTTGTCTGTTTTCAAAGTCCCAGGTTTGATGTGGTTTTCACTATGGAATACTGTGAAATTTATTGAATTTGGCCAAAAAGGGTATCTTAATTTTTAATTTGGCTAACAAAATAAACAGAGAAACCAATGAGTTAGCACGAGTCTCCTTTATAAAGAAAAATATAGCTGGGTATGGTGGCTCATGCTTAGAATTCTAGCCTCAAGGTACGAAGCACTCGAGCGTCCGGTTAGCCTGGGCTATGGAGTACCCGCGATTTATCAAACTAGCTTAGCGAGCTAGCCTGGTAAGTAGCAGAAACAACAAAATATAAAGCTCTAAAGACTGCTGGTATAACAGCACAGCTCCAGCGGAAAGGTAGATAGTTGGCGATTATTCTGTTTTGTTGTTGTTGTCCCCCACACCCCCAGACAGGGTTTCTCTGTGTAGCCCTGGCAGTCCTGGAACTTGCTCTGTAGACCAGGCTGGCCTTGAACTTACAGAGTTAGGTCTGCCTTCTAAGTGCTGGGATTAAAGGCATGTGCCACCACACCTGGCTGCTACTATTCTTTTGAAGAACAATTTGGTAGCCTGTTCAGGAATCAAAGATGTTTTCTTTTTCTTTTTTCTTTTTCTAGAGACAACGCCTCACTGTGTAGCTCTGCCTGGCCTTGAACTCACTTGTTGACCAGGGTGGTCTCAAATTGAGAGCTAAAAGGTGTGTGCTACTACACCAGCCCAATGGATGCTACTGTACATGCTTCTACTCCATATCCCAGGTCCCAAGTATACCGAGGGCTTAAGTTAAAATATGAGGATGCTCTATGCAGCATGAGCATGTCTTCCTGGTTATCAGAAGTGGGACTTGTGGCAGGAAGGTAAATATGACAGAAAAGGCATGCTGCTTAGCAAGTACAGAGTATTTATCCAATAATGTAACAAGAACAAATTATTTACCCAATAAAACAACATCTGGCCACTAACTCTGGCCCCTAACACAGATGTGTATAATTTATTTTTTTTTAGAGATTTTTGCTTTTTCATTTTATTTTATGTATAAATGTGCTTTGCCTGCATGCATGTATGTGTACCATGCAATGCTTGTAGAAGCAAGAAGAGGGGATTGGATCCCTAGACATTGGAGTTACAGATAGCTGTGAGATGCCATATGGGTGCCAGGAATTGAACCAGGGACCTCTGGAGGAGCAGCCAGCTCTCTTAACTACTGAGCCATCTCTCCAGCCCCACAGACACCGTCGATAGCAAAGCAAAACATAGTTCACTGAAAGGTTAGGAAATAACTGGGGGTCTGGGAGGAGAATGGTTTAATGGGTGACGTGCCAAGCACCAGGACTGGGCTTCAATCCCTCATCCCATATACAACTGAGGCATGGACCTGCACTTAGAACTCTAATGCTGGGAGGCAAGTGGAGGGAACGTATGGAGACGGGTGGATTCCTTGGAGCCAGCCGGTCCAAGTGAGCACAGGGTTTAGTGAAAGACCCCAGCTTCCAAAGATCTGGTAGAAACCAACAGTGGACATCACTCAGTGCTGGTCTCCACACGCATGTGCACATATCTGCAGGTACACTCACCCATGTACACACAGTCACACAGCCTCACACACACAGACACCATGCAAACACACACAAACGAGGAAGAAGAATAACACAATAAGGAATACAGGAAGATAGCTTAGGTGAGCTGTGGTTATACAGACACTCGATGCTGGTTATTCAGTTGGCGGGGGTGGGGGATACAGAGCGCACTGTTGAAGGCGTTTTGAGCAGCCTTTTCCGAGGTTTGCATGGGCTCCACTTCCTTTGGAGCAGTTTTGAACACACAGCCATGTCTGGAGTACTCTCGCACGCTGTGACGGACACTCACTTGGAGGGTGCTCCCAGGTGATGCGCTTCCAGAAGCAAGCCCGGAGGGTGGCTCCCAGCATCCTTGCTTTCATGTGGTTTCTAGGCAGTGCCTGTGCTGTGTTTGTGTTCTGACCCTACAAAAGGGACTTTTGTTCCACTAACCACTTGTGGTTTGCTGCTCCGCGGTCATGGGGAAGCCATGCAGGCTTTCAGACTTCTTCAGAAGCACACTGAGGACTTTGCTCCTTTTCCACCTTAAGAACAGAGGGCTCCTTTTCCACCTTAAGAACAGAGGGCTCCATTTACCATTGCCGATGGCTGACAGCACACCAAGGCCCTCTGTGCATGCAAGCTTCCCTTTCAGCCCTATAGACTAACTTCCATCTCCCTGGATCCACAGGAAAACTTTACGATGAGATCAGAGTGGATTCACTGTTTGTGTCCTTGCTCCCAAAATGTGCACAGCCTTTTTCTGAGCACCTGTATTTAGCTTATGGGAAAGCGAGTTTGCATGGTTCATTCTTACTTTCCCTGCTATGCGCTGCTCCTAAGATTTACTCAGAATGCTATGTGCATGAGTCCTGACATTCATCTGTTGGATGAATGTCCTTTAACGGTGGGTGAGAGTGAGTTCTGTCAACATAACTCAATCCAGATGTACCTGGGAAGGGAGTCTCAATGAGGAATTGTGGGAATCAGATTGGTTCATAGGTGGCATGTCTGTGAGCAATTAGAGTAACAGAGGTAGGAAGACCTGCCCACTGTGGGCGGCACCATTCCCTAGGCTTGGATCCCGGACTGTATAGCAGAAGAGAAAGCAAGCGTGCACATATTCTATGCTCTCCGTTTCTCGCTAGGAATCTGATGGGCTGCCTGGCTGCCTTAAGCTCCTGTCCCAGTGACTTCTCTGTTCTCATGGAGTGTTGTTACTTGGAATTCTGACCCAAATAATCCCTTTACCCCTATACTGCTTTTGTCAGAGGTTTATCACAGCATCCATTGGGAAGTGAAACCTGGACAGTGCATATTCCTCATGGCATTTAATGGAGCATCTTTTCCGGGTCTGCCTGACACCTATCATTTACTCCTTTAGCACTTCCCGTCATACGACATGCAAGGCATAATGCACATGTGCATATGGCCAAGCATACTATCAACAGGGTCAAGTGGGTAAGACAAATGTCCTTAAATCCCTATGTTTTTAGAGAAAACTACATGTGGCATAAGTTTTTTAAGACTGTAGTTCTCTCTATTTAAAAAGATGCTACCTTTAATAACTGAGAATGTTTGAGCTTTTAGAAATTCTTAATTTTTACCATTCTCCTTTGAACCTATTATGGAGTAGCTATTCTTGGAAGGGCTGTGTGTGAATGGTCCTAAGGCTCTCAAGGAGATCTGTCAGGAGGATATGCATGTCTGTAAAATCTGATGTCTCTGAGGTCGTGCTTCACATGTGTGCATGCCTGTGTGCATGTGTGCGCGCGCGCACACACGCACACACACACACACACACACACAGCAATTCCAGTAGAGAAAGGAAGTTTCTGCCAGTGCCGACGCAGAGATGATGACCCACTTGGCCACAGGCTCTCTATGATATCACTACAACAAGGGCGTCTTATGATCACAATTCTCCTATGCAACCTACACCAGGTAGGTCCACATAGACTGCGAGTTCCACACAGCAGGCAGGTGCATATATCATCATGGGAACCTCATAGCAACTGTGCATGGTCAAGTTTTGGGTTAGAAACACAGGGGAAGCCCAGTGGGACAAGTAGGGCAGTGTGACTGACCACCCTCAGTAGGGTGGCACCTCTGCTTTCTCCCCACCCCAGTGGGAAGCATTTCTTCTATCCATTCTTTGGAAATCAAGCCCAACATCTGTGCCTACCAGGGTTCCAGTGACTATCCCCTCATCCTGGGAACTTCTGTTCTAGCTGTCTGTTTTAACCAGGCCTTGTCTCCCAGGATCACGGTCAACCATCAAGGTGGCACTGTTGAAAATGCAGGAGCCCCAAGAGGCCAGCTGTTCCCTCTGCATACTCATCCCTCTTTAAATCTGAACAGATCTTAGGAATCTTACCCACCAGGATTCTGGCAGGAAACAGATGGCATTCTCAATGAGTAATGGGAGGAGTTCAATAGGCGCCATTTATAGATGGGGCTCTGTGCAGGGCTCTGGAACCTGTCTCAGTAGCACACTTAAACCTCTAGACGGGATGGGTTGAGGAAAGAGAGGGTGCCAGGTGCCCAGATCTTTGGTAATGTCAAGGAGAGGAGCAGGAATTAATGCTTCCTCCTCTCGCTCCCTGCTGCCCACTAAGCAGAACAGCACAAGAGGCTGTGAGGCAGCTCAGAAGCCTACTCATGTTGTCCCTCCTGGGAGCATCCAGGACACAGAAAGAGTAGAGAAGAGCTGTGTCCCGGGAGGGACAGAAATCATCTGGCCCAAGAACTAATCCAGCCGTCCTCGAACGGTTCTAGCCCTGGGAAGGGATCACCACGGTGGAAAGCAACAGGTGGAGGTAGAGCTGTGAACTCCGTCCCCACCTGCCAGCCCAGACTGTTTTCTGTCTGATTGAAGGATACCTCTTTACAGGGATCCTGTTCCGGGACTCAAGCCTCGTAAAACAACGGCTCCCATATCACTTGGAACTGTGGGTGTCTGTTTTCTGGATGGTGCATTCCAAAGCTGCTCCTCCCTGGTACAGTCTGCATTCCCTCGAGCTACTCCCCGAATGCCTAGTGGTTCATACCTGTCGGCTAAACCTTAGATGTGGGAAGTCCGGGCTCTCACAATGTAGGGGAATCAGAACTCAGGAAAAACACCGTGCGGCAGGTACAGGCAAGTAGACACAAGTGGGTCTGCGAGACAGATCTGCAGCTCTCGGGGTGGGGGCGGGGGAGCAGCAGGAGGTGGGAAGGAAAGAGCCCTTCCATGTAGCCACCAGCTCAGCCTGCCAGGCCCCGGCCCTCCGTGAACTGACAGTACTCTCCCACCCTGCCCACATACGGAAATAGCTGTGCATTGACCCACGAGCTGCCCAGGCCTGGAAAAATACTCCAGGATATTTAAAAAAAAAAAAAAAAAAAAATCACATGTTCTCCCAAGCCTTTCAAAACTTGACCAGAGAACTGGCTGGCTATAAAAAGGACTGAATCACTGAGATTAGCTGCACCACAAGTTCAAAGCGAAAAGACTCAGTTTCCTTTAGAAATTCTAGCAACTTTGTCCCTTTATGAAGCAAGACAGGCCCCTTGATTCTTTGAATAACAAGTGTATCAGTAAGAGCCCAGTGACGGCCATTGGTGATTACTGTCATAGGACATTACCACAGTTCTGTGTTGATGAAATAGAAGGCTTCAGAGAACTGCACTGGGGTTCTTAGCTTTTATATTCATTCATCTCATCTCTAATTGTTTCCAGAACAAAGTCATGAGACTCAGCATGCAATGGTGTGCTGTGTGGGGGCAAATGGCAGAGGAAGATTCTCCCACCTCTTCCTGCTTCTTGCAGGCATCAAGAGGCACCGAGGCCTTGGGAGTGGAGGTGTGACTAGCCTGCACTGTGTTCAGTAAGTACCTGAAGAGATAGTGATGGTGAGGAGGAAGAGGAGGCAGGAGGAGGAGGAAGAGGGGGAGGGAGAGGATGGGGAGGAGGAGGAGAGGGGGGAGGAGGGGGAAAAGGATGAGAAGGAGGAGGAAGAGGAGTTAGAGGAG
>NW_022196906.1:112814941-112828306 GCF_008632895.1 Mastomys coucha | reverse complement strand
AGGAGGAGGAGGCAGCAAAATCCAACAATCTGGAGTCAGGAAGCTAAGCAAAGAGGCTGTTTCGATGCTGAGTCCAGACGCAAGCGCAGACAGAAAAATAACCTCTCCAGGCTGCAGACAGCCTGTGTGGTAAAGCACTTCTGGCACAAATGCGGGGACATGATATGACCTCAGAACACAGGTAAGAAGTTGGGCACTTGCCTGTATGTAAACAGGGCCCTGGGAAGGCAGAGGCAGGCAAGTGACTTCCACTGGCTTCTGGCCAGCTGACAGCCTTATCAGTGAATCTCAGTCCCAAGGAAAAGCTCTGACTCAAAATGCAGGGGACAGTGACTGAGGAATAGCACCCAGGTTGCTCTCAGGGGACAGTGAGTGACTGAGGAATAGCACCCAGGTTGCTCTCAGGGGACAGTGAGTGACTGAGGAATAGCACCCAGGTTGCTCTCTGGTTGCCACACATATGTGCCCATACCTGCATGTGTACATCATGAATGTTCATATAAGCTGGCATGCATACACACAGAACAAACACAGACCCTGTGCTCAGACTCCCGCTCTTCCTGACGAGCCTTCCCGAGCTTCCCCACAGCTCTCCATACGGAGGCTCCTTCTCAGATTTTGTGAGGTTGGAACTCTGGGGTCTTGGGTTTTCTGCTGAAGCTTGACGGAATGCTCTCTTCCTCCTGATGCCCCCGAGAGGTTAGGTACAGATGTCCTCAGAAGGGAATCTGTGTTGGAAATCTAAAAGGAGGGGCTGGTGAGGTGGCTCAGTTGGTGAACTGCTTGCTGCCTAAGCATGAGGACTTGAGTTCAAGTCCCAGCAAACAGGAAAAAGCTGGGCATGGTGGCACAGGACCATGGTCCTGCAATGACAGCTTGGGGTTCATAGGCTAGCTGGCCTGGTCAATCAGTGAGCTCCAGGTTCAGTCACAGAACCTATCTCAAAAAATAAAGTGGAGAGCTGAGGGCGGAAGAGAGGCTTGATGTGGACTTCAGGCCTCCACCTTCATGCCTCCACCTTCAGGCCTCCACCTTCAGGGCTCCACCTTCAGGCCTCCACCTTCAGGGCTCCACCTTCAGGGCTCCACCTCGGCTCCCACAAAGACCCACAGAATGGTTCTTCTCCTCGACCTGGCTCTCTTCCCTGCCTAAACTGTAAATGTCACATATAGTGACATGTAGGGCTGTCCTGTTGTCAGCCAGGCTAGGGAGCTGACTTTCTTCTACAGAATTCTTCATAAGGATTTTTTTTTCTATCCAGTTCTCCAGCCCTGGGCAGACCGAGGCAGTCTGAAGGCCTCGAGGCTGTGTGGTAGGGATCTATCGAGGGAAGCTGTGTCCTCAGCTTGCTTACTTCTGAGAACTCTTACCTCAGGAACATGGCACCAGCCAGAAGCAACTGCACATGGATGTGGCCAGCACGCTGGTCCAACAGGGACAGCATCTTGACTCACTCGCTTCACGGAGCCAATGGAGGAGTGTGGATCAGAGGGTCCACCTGGCTTCATGGTGAGGCTTGTACCTGGCACTTATGAAGCCACTTCAGAGCCCACACAGAGAGGCATCTAGCAGGGCTGTTGTCAGACACGGCACATCATTTGCTAAGTGAGATGCTCAGACAGGCTTGTGATAAGGACGCTCTGGCCTCCCTCTAGCATTTGACCCCCAGGGTCCAGACAGACTGTGTCAGAGGGAAGAACAGAGGAGCCGTACAGTCTGACCCAGTAATGGAGTACAAGCTCTCATGTCCTGCGTGGCCCGTGGCTTTGCCCCATCCCTTCCCTGACCCCCAAGTCAGTCTTACACCTTAGGGTTCAAACCTGTCTTGCTACAGTGGCAGCTACAGTAGCAGCAGCAAGGAAGCCTTTATGTGAGCCACAATTTCAAAGTCTGTGCACACGCATTCCCTCATGGACCCCGACAACTCTCCTCACTACTCAGTGGCTGGAGGTGGAAGAGGACCAACAGCAGCTCCCTGCCTGAACGAAAAGGTCGGCCTCTGGAGGGTCAACAGGTTCCCTGGCTGCTCTACCCCAGGTCCTCTTACTGTTATCATTGTTTTCTAGGAAAACGGCCTCCATCATCATCATCACCATCATCATCACCATCTTCATCATCATCTTCATCATTGTCATCACCACTACCACCACCACCTCCACCTCCACCACCACCATCACCACTATGTTACAAAAGTCTCTTTTCACAAGCACATGATGTTATTTGAGCACACACCCACCACACCCCAGTCACCCCTCCCTCCCCCAGCGCCTTGGTTTCTTTTCCTTTGGCTGTGATAAAATAACCTGACCAAAGCAACTTAAGGGCGAGTTTGTTCTAGTTCAGTCAAAGGTACAGTTCATCATGACGGGAAGCAGGAGCAGCAAGACCCTGGCTGCACGATCGGGAATGGTGGTTAATGCTCAGCTCCCCCGTTTTCATTGCATGCAGTCCAGGATCCCCTGATGAGGGACTATCCTTGCCCATAGTCAAGATGGGTCTCCCCGCCTTGGCACCCTCCAGATAACCCCGCACGGGCATGGTCAGCCATCGCGGGCCCTCTCCCAGGTGACTCTCTGTCGAGTCTGGGTTTTATTTCTGCTCCTTCATCATTAGCGCCTGAGGGGTTCTGTGTACCTTTAAAATCTAGGGCCCACAAATGAAATGTGATGCCTGTCTTTCTGAGTTTGATTTAATTTACTTGATATGAGAACCTCTGGTTGTATCCCCTTGCCAGAAAATTATCTAAATTCCTTCTTTATGGCTGAAAAAAAGAAATCCAGTGTCCACAAACCTATTTTCTTTCTCCATTTCTCTGCTGATGGAGCCCCAGGCTGGTTCCGTCTGTCAGCTATTGTGAATGGTGCTGCAGTTGAGACACGTGTGGGGATCTCTGGGTCGTGCTGACTCCGCCTTCCAGGTGAATGCTGAGAAGTACGCTAGCCAGCCATACAGGAGGTGCGTTTCTAGTTGTTTTCTTTTCTATACTGATTTCCACAGTAGCATGGCTAGTTCACATTCTCACTGACAGTGTTTTAATGAAATCTTTGTCCCCATTCTCATTGGTCTGTCATTAGACTGCAGTGACGTACGTCCCAGCACAATTTATATGCATCTCTTGATGGTTAGTGGTGTTGAACATAACGTGCCTGCATAAAATCCATACTCTCTACCAGCCCTGTGCTTGGTAGGCCAGTTGGCTGGCTCAGGCTTGCTCTCAGCCCTTGGTACCCTCCATCTCTCAAACTGTCCTAAACACACAGAGCCCATCACAGGCCAACCAGTACTGTGTTGTGTAATTTCAGGGGCCAGACAATTACTGAAGCTCAACCCACACAGGCCTGCCAGTGCACGGTCCTCCCTTGAGCTGTACGATGCCATGCATCCAAGACTGAGATAACTCACTGGGGGAGGTAGGATGTGAGACCTAGGAGCAGTTGTCATGACAATAGGCCTCCATGTAGAAAAGCAGCCCTGATATGTCCTGTGGCCACAGGACAGCGTGGTTACAACTCTGCTCAACTGTGGTGGTCTCTTTTTCGAGACCACTGGCTGACCCAAGGCCTCGTTTCTCTCAAAAGGGATGCACAGTAGAGATGGCAGACACAACTGGACAACAAGAGGGAGGAGTAACCAGGCATATGGGCAAGGGCATCTGGAAGGACCTCAAGGTTGGGGAGATACGGGTGCCAAACTCTCGACGATACTGTGCTAGTGGGGCCCCCAAACTCCTTGCACTGTGAACAGTGAGGTGCCCAGGAGGCCACCGAAGCTACAGAGACCAGTGATGGATAGACCATTTGTTGTGCTGTCTGCTGAGTTTCCCTACATCCCCTGAGACCTTGAAGAGCTCTCATTCCAGGGACAGAGGAGGCATCCCTCTGATAAGCTGAAAGAGACAGCCTAGAAGAGGAAGGTGCTGAGTGAAACTGAGCTCCAGAGAGATGAAATGATAAGCTGATACAGACACTGATGGCTGCGCACCCATGAACGCCCTCTTCCCCCTTGTAACAGAATTCTCCGTATCTTTAGAAATGGCAACGTGCCCAGGTAAGACCTCTCGCTAGCTGACAGTCGAGTGACTGTGGGACAGTACCAGCCAAAGAGTCTTGACGAAAGAGCTTTGCTGTTGTGACGTTGGGCTCTCTCTTCTCTCCTCCTCTCTGCTAAGCTCACTCAGGGTAAAGGCAGAGCTGCGCTGTACCCGGGGAGGATAGAAGCCATTGGCCAGAAGAGTACAGGCAGGAAGGTAGCAGACTGAGCTGCTGATGGCACTGAGGGGGCCCTGGACAGGCTCACGCCAGAAGAATGACTTGTTTAGGCTAATTGCTATGTTTGGGATGTCTGTCCTCCTCTGGGTGCGTGTGTTGCAAGCTTGTCTCTTAGTGTGGCAATGGGTGAGGTGGTAGGCCCTTTAAGAGCTAGAGGCTAATGGGAGGTCATCGGGTCACTGGAGGAAATGCCCTCAGAGAGGATTGTTGGGCCTAGTGCCTCAGATGTTCTGTTTTTGTTCCTACTCCTACTACAGGCTGTGGTCCCTCTAGGAGGTGTGCTTGCCAGGAGTTGGCCTTCGAGGTTCATAGCCTGGCCGCTGGTTCTAAACTCATGGTCTCCTATGAAATAAGCCGATTCCCATATACTCTCACCACCATGGCAGCTCTGCCACAGTGGATTAGAGTCCTCCAAAACTGTGAGTCATATCGATGATGCAAATGTAAGTATGCAAATGCAAGTAAGATGGGGGCAGGGGATGGCTCAGCGTTGGGAACAGAACCTGAGCATGCTCCCCAGCCCCCCACGAGTGGCTCACAATCACTCATAACTTCAGTTCCTGGGGCTCCACGTGGCCTTTGCCTGCCACAGGCACCAGGCCCACATGTGCTGCACATATATACACACAAGCAAAATATTCACCCCCAACCTATGAGACGTCTGAAACACTCTGTGTAACCAACCATAAGGGAGATCGTGTTTCGAAAGCAATGTCACCGTCCTGGCTCACCTTCCCTTTCTTCCTCCAAGGCTCTCCACCACAGAGCTAACCGTTTCTTTCACTGCCAGAAGTGACCCTCACTGACACCCGAAAGCAGTATCCCCAAACCTTAGCCTGGGTTTAGAGGCCACAGGGAGCCTTTCTGTCAGGCATCCCCTTGGTTTGGTGGGGCACCTTCTGTTCCTTCTTATGCTGACTCCCAGATGAATGTGACACTGCCTGTCCCTCGGCCCCCAGCTCCAGCCTCCCCTCATTCAGTCTCTAGCCTCTGGCTCCAGAATGCTGTGCTCTGCAGCTTCTAACGCAGGGTACAATTCTGTGACTCAGCTCCTCCCAGACACGAGTCGCTATAGCGAAAGGCCTGGCCACACTGAGTTCTCTCTCTGAGTCTGTCCGTCTTCTCACTGGCAGAAGGTAAGAGACATGGCCCACGTCAGTCTAGAACTAGCCATAGGGCAGAGAGATTCTTCCACTTCTTTTTTTTAAGTGATTCATTTTCCCTTGTACATTATGAATGCATGTGTGTGCCTCTGCATGGGTTTGTGCACAAGCGTACATAGCCTTCTGAGGCCAAGAGGACATTAGATCCACTCCATTGGAGCTGGGTTTACACAGAGTGGCATGGGTGCTCGGAACCAAGCCCTGGTCCTCTCCAAGAGCAGTACCTGCTGTTAACTTTGGAACCATCTTTCCAGCCCCAAGATTCTGTAACTTCTTTTAAAAAAACTTCGGAACATTTACTATATGTTAACCGGGACCAATGTGCTTTACAGGCAGACGTTCACGTGGTGACAGATGAGTAAGCTGAGGCCCAGAGGCATTAAGTAACTCACCTAAGGTCACTTAGAGAGAAAGCAGAAAAGCTAAGAAAAGACATTAAAAATGTGGACCTAGAGCTACGCTGCAGTTTGCAATCCTTTAATTGTCTATGGCTACTGGGTAACCAGAAGTACAACATCTTAGGGATTCAAGGCCTCTGTCAGCCCGGCCATCTTGCTTTTTCCATAATCATCTCTGGCCTTGTGCCTCTGGCTAACTTGACCTTTTGAATTTTTCTTGACTTAGACTCATCTCAGGGTCTACTCACTGTCACAGTGGACACCTAATGCCAGACATCAGAGGAAGCAGCGAATGCGCTCCTTTTGTGCCTCAGGCCACAGGACAGCCTCAGTTGAGGGCACAGGTTGGAGTGGTTCTGGGGTACAGGCATCAATGCAGGGTGAAGGAGCCTGGCTTCTGACCCTGAAGGCCTGAAGTAACGTTGTAGTCCCTATGACAGTGTTCACTCTTGCTCCTTAGGCCAGCTCTGGCCTCTGACCCTGAAGGCCTGAAGTAATGTTGCAGTCCCTATGAGAGTTCTCATTCTTGCTCCTTAGGCCAGCTCTTATAGTCTCAAGAATTGAAACATCACCTACATTGGTGGGTTTCAAATGCACAACTCTAGCCAAGTCCATCTTCCTAGATTCCAGCCTGGGACTTTTCTGCCTCCTCAGCGAGCGCTTCTGTAAGTTTCCCTGACGGCTCACCACCGGTGTGCCTGCAACAGAAGACCTGCAGGCCTGTCTGTCACCTGACCAAGGTACCTCTCCTTCTGTCTGTCACCTGACCTCATTGCCACTCCTTCTGTCTGTCACCTGACCTCATTGCCACTCCTTCTGTCTGTCTTGTGACCAGTTACATGTCCTTCTCTCTGTTGCCTGATCTCATTATCTCCCCTTCTGTCTGTCACGTGACTGAGTTACCTCTCCTTCTACCTCATCCCAAAGTGCTCTCCTCAGTGTTCACCTCCTCCCTGGGACTTCACTCTCTCCTGGATTCTGTCAAGCATTTGCGTACAGGAAGAGTTTGACATCCGCTGTGTTCTTTACCATCCAATGCTCCTTCCGGAGACTTTGACCACTGACAGAACCAGGCTGACCCTGGAACTTTCACCAGTTACCGAGTGTGACGTTTAACTGTCAACTTGATACAACCTAGGATTAGCTGGGAGGAAAGCCTCAATGAGGAACCGTCTACACCGAGTTAGCCTGTGTGTGTGTCTACGGGGGGAACTGTAGTCATTAATAGTGTGAAGCAATCCAGTCCACAGTGGGCATCACCATTCCCTACTCAGGTGGCCCTGGACTTTGTAAGTGTGGAGAAATCAGGCTGAGCACATGCTAGTGAGTGGCATGCACACTCTTGTTCATTTCTCTCTGTGGATGTGACGTGGCTGGCTGTTTGAAGTCCCCACTTCCTGGACTTCTCTGTGATGGACTGTAACCTAGAACTAAACCCTTCCCCTAAGTTGCTTTTGGTCAGGGCATTTTTTTTTTTTCACTACAACAACAACAAAAAAGAAACTAGAATGCCAACATACTGCCTTCTTATACCTACTGTACTTTGCAATCAATGAATTAACCAACCCTTAGAAATGTACTTACTACCGTCGCCTGAGTGTGAGAAAAGGCTCTTATTTGTGCCATGGTGCATGGGTGGAGGTTAGAGGACAACTTCTGGAAGCCAGCTGTCTCCTTTTGCCGTGGGTTCAGGTGACCGATCGCAGGCTGTTAAGTTTGTGTGGCAAATGCCTTTACCTGCTGAGCCATCTCAGCAGCCCTTCATTAAGTGTTTGCTCATTTGTTATCATCCGCCTTCCCTGTGAGCCTCCCCCAGTCTATGATGTCAAGACCTCTGTCCTGCTCATCGACGGGGTATATTACTTGGCACACAACAGATCCGTGGTAAATTCTTTAATGACCAAATAGAATGTGAATCAAGCCAGCAGCGAGTAACATTTAATAGAACCGGAGTAAGTGAAAGCAGTGGCTGGTATGGCGAGCAGCGTGGACTGAAGAGATGGAAGAGGTAGCATTATTATGATTATATCATTCGACTCTGCTATATGGAACTGCTAATATCTGAACTTGCCCACAGAATAGCCATTTTATATGGTCTAGCTCAGCATTGTTACCATTGTTTGGACAGGGCATGTAGCTTGAAACCACGCTGTGTGATCACAGGCAGACAGCATCCCATCACAGCGCTGAAGCCTCCGCTGCAGCCTTCATTTCCCAGCAGGGTTAACAGTGTACTTTCCCTCCTTGCTGGGGTCTGGAGCTAGAAACCCATTCTCCTCTCTTTGAACCCTGCCTTGTCTGGGATCCCCCCGGGAGAACGCCTTCTCTGTTAAAAGGTTTTGATGGATCCATCGCATCACCAAATGTGAGTCTGAACGGTCTGTCTGCTTCTTAAAGAACAGGCCTGTGAGAGACCTAGAGAGCTGCGGCTTTGTGTTTGAGTGGTTCCCATGAGGTCGGAATGAGGTGAATTAAAGCCAAGGAACACATCTTCTCCGTAACAGAGCTTGCCTCTAACCACCGTTCCATTACTAAACTTGAGTCACTGCAATCATCAAGGCCTCAAAGAGGACCGCAGCAGAAACCTCTCAGGAGCATGTGAGCGAGCATCGCTGCTCTCTCGAGGACTTTGCACTTCCACACTGCACAATTCTGTCAGCCTTCAATGTCGCTTTTACACTGGATACCTGTCTCCGTCATTTCTCTTGTTGTGATAAAACGCCGTGACCAAGGCAACTTATAAAAGAGAGTGTGCAATTTGGGGCTCAGGGCTGCAGAGGGTTAGAGTCTACGACCATCATGGTGGGGAACATGGAAGCAGACAGGCAGGCAGTCAGGCAGGCGTGGCACTGGAGCAGTAGCCGAGAGCTTACATCTATAGCACAAGGCAGAGAGAGAGCTATCTTGGATAGCATGGCCTTTTTTTTTTTTTTTTAAGATTTATTTATTTTCTATGAGTACACTGTAGCTGCCTTTAGACACACCAGAAGAGGGCATGGGGTCCCATTACAGATGGTTGTGAGCCACCATGTGGTTGCTGGGAATTGAACTGAGGACCTCTGGAAGAGCAGTCAGTCTTAACCACTGAGCCATCCTGTCAGCCTCTGTGCCATGGGCTTTTTAAAAGCCTGCTCCCACTGACACCTCCTCAAACAAGGCTGCTCCCCATAATTCTTTCCCAACAGTTCCACTAACCGGGGATCCAACATTCAAATAGATAAGCTTATAGGGGGCAGTCTCAGTCAAACCAGCACAGCACTGGACCCAAAACCCCTAAAATCACCAGTGTTTTCAAAGCTTGGCACTGATTCTTATGCAGTGGGTCGCCATCTAGAACCACATGCCCAGATATTTAAAAAATCTGTTATCACTCTGTGTCTCAGTCTATTGATTGGCACCTTAGTTTCTAGGGTAAAGACCAAAACATTTATCTTGCCAGAGATAATAGAGCAATCACCAAAAAATGTACACAGTGCATACTTTAAAAAATCTGTATATGTACGGGTGTTTTATCTACATGTATGGTGGTGCATGAGAGGAACTGAAGGCAGCACTGGATCCCCTGGGACTGGAGTTACACTCAGTCTGGAGCCACCATGTGGGTACTGGGAATGGAGTCCAGTTCTTCTGGAAGATCAGCCAGTGCTCAACCTTTGAGCCAACTCTCTGGCCTTTACTTCTCCTTTTGAGAAAGGCACCGTTGCTGTTTGATGTAGCTTTAAGATTCTCCTTTTCACTGGAGAACTACCAAGGTGCTAAGCATCCTTCAGTGAGTATTACTTTATGGTAGAATTTCTCAGATGTGCCTGTGACACAAAGGTCACAGGGGGACTGGATGAGAGAAAGCTTGCAAGCTTCCCTCATAAGCCCTTCTGTCACTGCATAAGAGAAGGGCTCAGAAGCTGGACATGGCACAAGCTCTGAAAAGTGACATTTGGGGATCGCAACAGCTCATGAACTCTGAATGTAGAACTCATAATCACCTAACAGATGAGTCTAAACTTCAGGGACGGAGTCGGCTGACAGAGCAGAGCATCATTACAGGATGTCTATCTGCTTCAGAAGCACCTGTCTTTAGCAGCCATCCAATCACAGGACGCCACAGCGGGAAGGACAGCTGGAAGAACCTGCAGTTGTCACTCTCACTCATGGGTGTCCCAGGCGCTCTGCCAAGTACACGGAAGAGAATGAGGTGTCATAGGGCGGGTGGCAGCTGGCTGCATCTGGGTGCCCTGCACTTCTGGGTACCAGATAGACAGCTGCGTGTTAGGGTGTTCATCTCCCACCTTGCTCAAAGACACAGTCTTCTCTGCTCTGAAGAAAACCCAAGCTAGTCTTGGAGGCTCTGGTCTTTTCCTAACCCCAGACAGCTACACAGGCCCCTTTCTGCATCGGGGCTCCCCATGGCCTGTTGATCCTTAGTGCTCCTCATCCCTCTCATGCAGCCTCCACGGCTCTGCTAACAGCCTCCACGCCCCCACTCTCCTGAACACCCAGGCTGTCTGCACCTCACTGAGGGGGGGTTGCATCCCACCAGGCCTGCAACCTTTGCCTTCCACTGGCTTTGTATTTCCAGGGGAAGGAGGACACATTGGATCGTATGAATTCCTTACGCCACAGTCCCTTGTCACGTGGCAGCTCTCAAGCAACTGAGAACAGCAACTGAGACCTGCATGTCACAGATCCCTTGTCTGTTTAAAAGCCAATCCTCACAAAAGGGCTGCACCATTGTGTTTCAGTGAGTCTGTGAGCAGTTTAACCAGCACCCCCTCTCACATCTCAGCATCTGCAATGAACAAGTTCCAGCACATGGCAACGTTCCAGAGGCCTCGTGAATCTGACCACGGACATTCTGAGGCCACGTGAATCTGACCACGGACATTCTACTACACTTGCTTCACCCTCCTCCCCACGGCACATCTCTTCTCCAATCGCCATCACCTTAATCTCTGACACACTTCAAAAGAAGTAGATACTATGTTGCCTCCCTTAGATAATTCAGTACACCTGGTTAAATTAGCTATCCTTTAGCTTCAGTTTTTAAATATTTGTGCCCAAATCCATGTGTGTATGTGTGTGGTGCATGCACAAAATTGTGTGTCTGGTGCCAATGCACACACATGTGGAAGTCAGACCAGGACACTGGGTATCTGTCTGGATTGATCTTCATCTTATCTCATTGTGAAACGCTCTCACTGAACTGGAAGGTTGCCATTTTGGATAAACTGGCTGTCCAGGGAGCACTCTGGATAGGCCTGTCTCTGGGGTGTCAGGGAGCACTCTGGATGGGCCTGTCTCTGGGGTGTGTCAGGGAGCACTCTGCATGGGCCTGTCTCTGGGGTGTCAGGGAGCACTCTGGATGGGCCTGTCTCTGGGGTGTCAGGGAGCACTCTGGATGGGCCTGTCTCTGGGGTGTCAGGGAGCACTCTGGATGGGCCTGTCTCTGGGGTGTGTCAGGGAGCACTCTGGATGGGCCTGTCTCTGGGGTGTCAGGGAGCACTCTGGATGGGCCTGTCTCTGGGGTGTCAGGGAGCACTCTGGATGGGCCTGTCTCTGGGGTGTCAGGCATGGGCCATCATATCCAGCTTTCAGGTGGGTTCTAGCGATTTGGACTCAGGGTCTCCTTCTGGCAGAGCAAGTACTTTGACCCACTGAACCATCTATCCAGTCTCACGCCTGAATCTTAAGTGTACAATCAATGAGTTCTGCCTATTGTATACATTGTATATGTTGTGTACATTTAAGTAGCCTTTACTACTTCATGGGGGATTACTCCCCACCCCCCACTACTGGGGATACTGGATCCATTTCCTGGACAGAACAACTAAGAATTCAGAGCAAAAATATACCATGCGATAACTTGCGTAAACACAAGAGAAAATATGGGACAGAGAGTATTTTCTGGAGGAGTTGACATGGGAGATGGCAAAGATACAGATGTGTTTTTCAGTCTTAAGTCTTTGGGCGTTGTAGAGTCTGCAGCTGGTGTAGTGCTGAAACCCAGCAAGAAAACACTGAGTCTCTGGACATTTCCGGCCAGCCACAACCACTGGAAGCTGTAGCAGGCAATCAGGACAGCATTGGGCCAGACAGGAAGCCCATTCGGAATAAGAACCGCCCACACCTCTGGCTGACCCCAATCACACATGCATGCAGCAGACTCCAAACAACCAGCGGAGGAGAAAATATCTGGGAAGTGATGCGCTGCCCTCCAGTCAGGATTGTGGTTTCAGTTTAACCAAGTTAATTGCTGGTACCTAGAACAAACAAACAACTTCTCACTCCTCAAAATAGCTCCTCAGAAGGAGAGCAGGGAATCTGGGCTCTTTACCACAGAATATACGATTATACGCTACCCAAAATACAGTACAAATTTATTTAATGACTAAATAGGAAATACGGCCTTTCTTCAACAAGAGACCAGCAAAAGACCTCAACATGCTTCCCTCCGTGTTACAATTAATGAGCGATGAATGGCCTTACCCTTATGCTCAGTGGCATGAAGGAAGCCACATGAGAGGTGAGGTATGTGGGAAATGTTGGTGCAAAGAGAGAAACTATGGAGGAGCCCCAACTGGAAATTCTAGACTTAAATTCTATAATATATGGACAGGTGTGTCAGTACACACTTTTAATCTAAGCACAGGGGAGGCAGAAGCAGGCCGAGCTCTGTGACTTTGAGGCTAAATAGAGATACACAGTGGCCTCAAAATAGCCCAACAACAACAACAACAACTCTCATTATATGTGAAAAAAAATATTTGAGGGTAAGGACACCACAGCTCAGACCACAGACAGGGCCAGTGAACGCTAAGACCAGGAGAAATGATCCCATCTGAGACCATAAGGGGGAGAGGTTTGTAAGATGAACAGCGGCACAGACCTGAGAACTCGGCAGGACAGTGAGTGCAGCTGGAGCCCCAGGACAAGAAGACTGAGAAAGAGGTCAGGACAGAAGTATCAAACAGATAAACAAACAAACAAACAAACAAAGACTGGAAATTCTTTGATTTTATGGGTTTAAGAATCTCAACAAATCCATCAATTCATGAAGCCCAAGGAACTCCAAGCAGGACAAATATAAACAAGAAGAAAGAAAGCTCTTGGGGGTAGTCGGGAGAAAACTGCGCACACCAGGGCAGTGGCAACGGACGGTAAAGACAGTCACAAGCCAGGAATGCTGGGAAAGAGCATTACAGGGACTCTTCAACTGAAATTCTATACCCAGAGAATACTATCTTTAAGAACAAAGATAATTAAATATGCATTACCTTTATAGAATATTCCACATCGCTCAGGCTGGCCGAGAACTCACTGTGTGGCAGAGGCTGTCCTTGAACTCCTGATCCTCCCCCATCTGTCTTCCAAATGCTGAGATTATATTATTATGTGCCACCTTGTGTGGGTGGAGTACATGTGAGTGCATGTATTCATGAGCGTACGTGCATGCACACTTAACTGCTGTGTGTGGAGGTCAGAGCATGACATGGGGTGTCTTCCTCAGTCACTTTCTACACTTTTTTTTTTTTTTTTTTT
>NW_022196906.1:112802545-112814931 GCF_008632895.1 Mastomys coucha | reverse complement strand
CTCTTTCATTGAGCTTGGAACTCACTGTACTGGCTGGTTTTGTGTGTCAACTTGACACAAGTTGGAGTTATCACAGAGGAAGGAGCCTCCCTTGAGGAAATGCCTCCATGAGATTCAGCTGTGAGGCATTTTCTCACTTGATGATCAAGGGGGTAGGGCCCATTGTGGGTGGTGCCATCCCTAGGCTGGTAGTCCTGGATTCTATAAAAAAGCAGGCTAAGCCAGGGGAAGCAAGCCAGTAAGCAGTACCCCTCTGTGGCCTCTGCATCAGCTCCTGCCTCCAAGTTCCTGCTCAGTGTGAGTTCCAGTTCTGACCTCCTTTGGTGATGAACAGCAATGTGGAAGTAAGCTAAATAAACCCTTTCTTCCCCAACTTGCTTCTTGGTCATGATGTTTGTGCAGGATAGAAACCCCGACTAAAACACTCACCAATTCAGCTTGGTCATGATGTTTTTGCAGGAATAGAAACCCTGACTAAGATACTCACCAATTCAGCTAGGCTGGCTGGCATCTAGGCTGGCTGGCACCTTCAGAAATCCCCATCTCTGCCTCCCCAGTGCTGGGATCATAGGTGCAGGAGCTTTTTGCTTGGGTGCCAGGGATCTGAGCTCAAGGTTCGAATGCTCATGTGGGAAGCAGTTTAGGACTGAGCCATCTCCCCTCAGCCAGTACCTTTTGATTAAAGGCTGGCTACCATGTGGCTCTTTGCATTCCAATATAAATTGGTACTTATACAAACCTTAAGGTACGTGTTTAAAATTAATTAAAAACTAAAATATGTGGGGAAGAGCAACATAATGATCTACCCTTCATTTTTCCTTTAAGAGTGGGCAAGAAGTTCCTCTGAGTGCCCTGGCAGCTGTTTTTACTCAGCAAAGGTCTCCTGCCTCTTCTACTTTTCTTACAACAACACAGTAAGAAAATGAAGGTACTATGTTATTCCTTTCAACAGAAAGAATGTAGAACCAGCCATTAAAAGACCCACATGCTAATCATTCAGAAGGACGGTTGGGGTGGGTAAATGGCCAGAAAGAAAACAGGTTGAGGTGTCCTGGAGGGATACCTTCAAGTTGGAGAACTAACTCACAGGCTGGACTTGGAGTCAAAATATTTGCCTTAAGATTTTTAACCTGAATTAGCATGTTTGTTGGACTTGCTGATCCTGGAATGTCCCTGTCCCCAGCCAGGGTTCAGGAAGGTGACCTCTGCACACCTGCTCTGACCTTCCTGCATTCTCTTAATTCCTTCTAAAACCCGGGGCTGCAGAGGATGACAGGACAACCAGTCCAGAGCACAGAGATTCTCTTCGTACTGTCCTGGCCGTCTGGAAACCTACATGCACACTATTTTCCAAACAGTTCACATCCTGAGCGGATTGCTAAACTCAGTCGCTAACTGGCCTCTGACATCTAAACAACAGCTGTGTTCTGTCCTGAGAAAGGGCGGCCTCTCCCAGACAGTGACTCTCCAAAGGTCAGCCGTGTCCTGCAGCGGCTGAGTCCGCCCCACGGCTGGTGGCACATGCTGGCAAAACAGAACGGACTGTTTGCCCCCCAACTCCCTTTCCTCCCTCTTGGCTGGTCGGCACTGGCCTTAGATGTTCAGCTCGCCCTGCACAGGAAGTGGAGGCCGTACCCTTCGTCCTTCACGCTCACAGCTGCTCTTGTTCCCAGGCAAACTTTTTTTGCACTGAAGATGTCCAAGAGCTACCACTGGAAATGGCAAAGGATCAGGGGACACGGTTAAAATACGCCTCTCAAGCAAGCAAACATCCAGGTTTTTTGTTTTGTTTTGTTTTTTCAATATCATCCACTCCATCTCAAAAAGGACGACCCTTACATACTGTAAAGGCACGGAAGCTACCGCTGATCAAGTTAACCCAGCTGTTTAGGGTGACCTTTAACACCACAGGAAGGTAGTGTTACAGTTTGAAGGTCCCTCTGTTCTGGGGACCTTAAAGTAGAAATACTGGGGTGGGGAGGTGGCTCGGTCTACAGTGTGCTCACCATGAAAGCTGGAGAAGCTGAGTTTGGTCCTGAAACCTGGTGTGGAGGCCTATGTCTGTAAACCCCAACACTACAGAGATGGCGACAGGAGATTCCTGGGGTTGGCTGGTGAGCCACTTGGTCTGCACCAGTAAAGCTAGGCCAAAAGGGAAACCCTGTCTCAAAGTACAGCGCTCAAGGCTGACTCCACCCCAGCCTTCCTTCCTGCCTCAGCCTCCCAGATGTTGGAACCAAAGGCTTGAGCCGCCATGCTTGGTCCGAATAATTTCTGTAATAAACAGGTAAAAAAAATTTTTTTAAACTCACAGACCACCTAAAAGCTAAAAAAAAGAAATTATATTCTTTCCAAAAGGAAATACTTTACATGTTGAAAGACTAATTAAAGGTGTAGGATCTTCCTCCACCAGGAGCTCAGTGGAAGAGTTTCTTGCATGAATTGCCACTCCAAGCATGGACGGAGGACAGTTGAGCTTTAAGGTAGATGTCTTGACCAACAGTTGTCCTAGCTTTCACCTGGGCTGCGGCTCTACACATCTGTGTGTAGGAGAAGAAAGGCCCTAGAGACAGCAAGAGTCGAGGGAGGCAAATAGCGGGCTTCTTCCACGGCCTGGAGGCCAATTAGAACTGGACTCAGCGAGCCAAGGCATGGATTGGTGTTTCATGTCAGCAAGGATGATGGACGGAGAGGAAGTCCCTTGGTGTGGGGTAGAAGGGAATCTGGTCCATTCTGCGTGCTCCAGAACAGTGCGTGGGTGGGTCAGCATGGAGCCCTGGGCAGCACATCCATCCAATACGCAGCAGGGATGTGAGTGCTGTGTCAACTCTGGAGCCGGGGCAGGCCTTGGGCACAGAGGACCGGGCAAGCCTCAGAGAGCGAAGGCATTCAAGGGCCACGCAATGCCAGTCACAGGCTGCGTTCCAGATCGCATTTCTCTGGCGCGGTCTCAACAGCAAAGTGGCAAATCGTTTTTTAATCCACCTCCGAAGGGGATTGTCTCCTTCCTTCCTGCTTCCTCCCGCCTCGCTTCCTGTTATGAAGTACGTAATCCTGCTCGGGCTTATAACCTCATGTGAAAGTTGGTATGACCCTGGCAGGTGACAGCCTGGCCACCTGCCAAAGCACAGCCTGTGACAGAGGACCTCAAGACGGAAAGCCTAGACCTGAGAAAGACTCTGGTGTGTGCTAAGGATGCCTGCAGTGACAAATGTCACTGCACAGTACAGTTCTGAGTCTCCTGCCAACAAAGCTTTGACCTTTTATAATTATCCTCCTTTTTTTTTTTTTTTTTTTAAAAATGAGAGAAAACCTTGTTTCACATCAAACTATTCAAAACTGAAAGCGTAGCCTCAATCCCTTTTGAACACTTCCGGTTTTATTTAAGCCAAATAATATGCTGACACTGTCAATTCTTCTTCTGCCTTTTTTTTTTTTAAAGATGTGTTTTATTTTGTGTGTAGGAGTGCCCTGCCTGCATATATATCTGTTCCTCATGTACATGCCTATTACCTAAGGGAGTAGTGAGCCTTCATGTGGGTGCTGGGAATTGAACCCGGGTCTTTTGCAAGAACAACAAGTGCTCTTAACAAGAGAGCTAACTCTCCAGCCCCCTTCTGGGGCTCTCTTACACTTGTTTATCTTGTGTGGGGGTGTGCTTATGTGTGAGTGCATAGACATCACCGTGGGTGTGGAGTTCAGAGAACTTTTTGTGGGTCCTGGGACTCAGATCCTCAGGTGTGGCAGTGAGCACTTTTACCCAGCCATCTTGCCAAGTCTCACCCATCCATTCCTTTCTTTTTTTTCTTTAATATTTTATTAAAAAGTATTTTTCAGCTGAGCAGTGGTGGCACACGCCTTTAATCCCAGCACTCAGGAGGCAGAGGCAGGTGGATCTCTGTATAAAATTTGAAGTGAGCCTCAAATTTTTTTTTCATACAATATAATCTGATCATGGCCCCTTCTCCATGTCCTCTCTCTCCTCCTTTCTCTCTCTCAAAACAAAACAAAACAAAATGAAAATCAAAACTGTACTGGCTGGTTTTGTGTCAACTTGACACAGGCTGGAGTTATCACAGAGGAAGGAGCCTCCCTTGAGGAAGTGCCTCCGTGAGACCCAGCTGTGGGGCATTTTCTCAATTAGTGATCCAGGGGTGGGAGGGCCCCTTGTGGATGGTGCCATCTCTGGGCTGGTGGTCCTGGGTTCTATAAGAAGGCAACTTGAGCAAGCCAAGGGAAGCAAGCCAGTAAGGAACATCCCTCCATGGCCTCTGCATCAGCTCCTGCTTCCTGACCTGCTTGAGTTCCAGTCCTGACTTCCTCTGGTGATGAACAGCAATGTGGAAGTGTAAGCTGAATAAACCCTTTCCTCCCCAGCTTGCTTCTTGGTCATGATGCTTTGTGCAGGAATGGAAACCCTGACTAAACCCCATGGAGTCCTCTGTGTTGGACAACCGCTCCCTGACACGAAGCCTGCCCTGGAATGTGGCAGAGACTCAATGGGACTCCATTAGAGAGACTGTTTTTGCCTTTCTCAGCAAAGCGCTTCTTGGTGAGGAGTGGGACTTTGTGTCTTCTTCCTCTTTGCGGTGCTGCGATTTTGTCTGGGTTGACATGCTAGTCCCTGTGGGCTCATACGGTCAGTCCTGCTGTGTGTCGGGATGGTTTCCTTGGAATCATTGTCACCTCTGGCTCTAACAATCCTCCCACCCCTCTCGGCACAGGTCCCCAAGCCTGGTGGGAGGGGACGGATGGAGATAGCCCATTTGGGATTGAGTGCTCCAAAGTGCTCACTCTGCACACTGTCCAGTTGTGGTCCCTGTGTTAGCCACTAGCCACTGCAAGACACAGTCCTTGAGGAAGGCTGACAGAGGCTCTGCTCTGAGCCCCAGCCCAGTGTCTCCATTCCAGCTCTTGATTTATCCATTTTATCCATTCTCTATTATAATTATCATGTTCATGCACCTATATTCACGTTTTCCAAATACCCTGATATTCTTGTTAGTTCCCAAATGCCAAGAATGTCCATTACCTGTGCATTTCAAAGCATTTGAGACTATTTTACAAAACTCTGGGCGTCTCCTGCCTGCCTTACTATGGTTGATTGTTCTACGCCTCCTGGGTTCTGTGTCTTTCTGTTTTTATTCATTTCCTTATTTTGCTGAAGTTCTTGTTCTGTTTGTTTCCTAGAAAAGGATTTAAAGAACATCTTTTTCTATCTTCATACTTGATTGACGTTTTGGTTGAATGTAGAATCTAGAATCTAGATGGAAACTAACTCTCAGGCTGTGTCATCCCCTCATTTCTGGTACTGACACTTAGAAATCTGACGGCATTTGGGGTTTCATTTATTTTTGCTTGCCACATATTTCTTCTGTTTTTGAAGTGCCTGAGGTTCAAACACTGGATGCCTGGCTCCTCTGAAAGTTACAGGACTTCTAGGAAGTAGAAGCAAGCTGGCATGAGCGGTCATCAGGTGTGGGCCTGTGGAGGTAGGGCCCAGCCACTGGCTCTGCCTCTTTTCCCTGCTCTGCCAGTGATGTGGGCCCTCTGCCTTCCACTTCTACACCAGGAGCTTGACATGCCTTCCACACGCCACCCACCAGGATGGACCAGAACCCTCTGAAGCCATGAGCCAAGAGAAAATCTTCCTTTTAGTTGTCCCGTGGGACTTTTGTCATAGTGCCACAAAATAATTGCAGGAAAAAAAGCTTTACAGCTCATCATTTCCAGGGCTTTTTTGAGATTTTAGTTTTATTTTATGTGTATGTGTATTTGGCCTGCATGTGTTGTCTGTGCAACACATGTATGCAGTGCCTAGGGAGGCCAGAAGAGGACATGGGTGCCCTGGATTTGGAGTTAAAGATAGTTGTGAGCTGTCATGCATGTGGTGCTGGAAAATGAGCCTGGGTCTTCTGGGAGAGCAGTCAGAGCTCTTAACCACAGAGACACCATTTCTCCTGACCCTATTTTCTGGTTTTTTGATGTTGCTCATAATGTCCTTGGTACAAGTAACTGTTTAAACTCATTTTCTGGAGCCCTCCATTGAAAGCACCTTTTAAGACCTGGTGTGACAGTGTGTATCTGTACTTCTAGCATGCTGGAGTTTGAGAAAGGAGGGTCAGGAGTTCAAGGACAGCCTGGACTATATAGTGAGACGGGGCCGAGGGGAGAGGCTTTCAAAACAGAGTGCCTTGACTTTCTGTTCTGAACCTACAGTTCCTTTTTTAAAAATAAACTTATTTTCTTTTTATCTTGTGTGTATGAGTATTTTGCCTGCATGCCAGATGGGTGCCTGGTGCCCATAGAGGCCAGAGGAGGGTGTCAGAGCAAGTGGAGCTGGAGTAACAGATGGTTGTAAGCTGCCAAGTGGATGCTGGAAACCAAACCCGAAACAGGTTTAAGAGCAGCTCTTAACCACCAAGATGTCTCTCTTCTGTCCACTTTCCTGTTTTCTTTCCTTATTCTCTCTCTCTCTCTCCCTCCCTCCCTCCCTCCCTCCCTCCCTCCCTCCTCTCTCTCTCTCTCTCTCTTTCTTTCTTTCTGTTTTCCAAGACAGGTTTCTTTGCAGTCTTGGCCATCCTGGAACTCAGAGACCTGCCTTCTGTGCCTCCCAATGCTAGGACTAAAGGTGTGCGTCACCACCGCTGGGCTCAGCCCCCTTTCCTTAGCTCTAGCGTCCGTTACCTTAGAATTCTCCCTAGTCAAGTATTGAATCTGCACATCCTGTTTACTTATGTAACTGACACTCTGTCTAATTTCCTCCTTCATCTGTGTGTGTGTGTATGGAAGCATGCACACACAAGTGTAAGCACATGCATGTGTGTGCTGGTGTGTGCATCTGTGTGCATGCCTGTGGAGACCAGAGGCCAACATCAGGTGTTTCTGATTGCTCTCCACCTCATGTTTTGAGACAGGGTCTCTCCCTGAGCCTTGTGCTCACTGAGGCTAGACTGGTTGGCCTGTGGAACTCTGCCAGCCCCCTCCGCCTTGTGTAAGGCCTGTGCTGTCTGTCATGCCTCCGATGTTCTCTTGTCTTTTGGAAACTCCCTGATCTCACATCTAGCCTTTATATTACATTTCAGAAGTGGTTAGTTATATTTTTATCTTCCAAAATGTTCTTCTTGTCCTCAAATACGCTGTCACTTTTTAAAATTTAAAACCTTTCACAGAGTGGGACTGTTTCAAACACTGTCCTTTATAGCAGGGCCCAGTCCCTGCACTAGAGTTAAATAAAGACCGCTGGTGGCTAAGGCTTTTGCCTCACTGCCTCCTCTGGGCCTGCGAGCAGACTTCTTGTCTCCCACACAGCTCCACTGGATGGCAATGAAAAAGAAAAGACGTTCCAAATTTTGCTCTCATTTACAAATATTAAAAATTGTTTATTTGGGGACTGGTGAGATGGCTCAGCAAGTAGAAGTGTATGGATGAGCCTAACAACCCTGGTTCGACCCCTGGAAACCTCAGAAACGGGAGCAGACTCCCTAAAGTTGTCCAGGCACCCCCACCCACTCCACCATACACCTGTAAACACACAGTAACAAAAAATATTTAAAGGGAGACAGAGGAAGATTATGGGCCCTGCTCCCCTGCCTCCCTCCCTCCTTCCTTTTGAAATAGGGCATAGCCTACCACCACCATAATCTACCATAACACACAGTAACCCACCCCTACCAGCTACCACATAACCTATGTCCCCCTGCCTCAGTCCCAAGCACTGGGATTTACAGACACGTATGACCACAACCAACTTAAAATTATGAATTCAACCCCAAAAAAGCTTTTTTGGACTTCCTCGTTCCCAGGGACTAATTAATTCTTCAGCAGCTTCTTGCTGAGGGAGACCACAGGTCATGGTATGCAGGCAGAACAGAGCTTCCGGCATGGCCTGGTAGGCTACAGTCTCCTCCCTTGCTCTACCCCGAGTCCAGTACCCCACCCCGTCTCGGTATCTCTTCCAAAAGCCTGGCAACCACTGAGCTACTCTGGCAACTCCTTGGATATGAACTTGAATCTTACCCTACAGATGGTTCTAGAAATAAACTGGCTCCCTGGTTTCTGAAATTTTGAGCTTTATGGTATGACTAACTGCAAACAGTTTATGTAAACCAGCCCGTCCCTTCTCAAAAGGTACTGGTTGACTCAAACGGGGCGGTCTAAGGATCTTGTGATTAGCACACGAGACCACTTGGTAAGTGCTGTGGACTCACATCTTCTGCCCCAAATAGAAACAAGCACGGGAGCCTGCTTCCTAACATCTGAAACTCTCCCATGCTTGCAGTCAGGAGACTAGCGCCAATGGAGGCCAGTTCAGCCGGTGACACAGGGAGGCTACACTCTGACATCAATCCAAGTTGTGGGTTTACAGGCGCGTCATGAAATGTTTTTCAGTTGCAAGTGTGTATGTACTATAAGTGTGTGGATGTGTGTGCCATAGTGTGTGTGGGGTGGGGTCAGAGGGTAACCTCCGGGTGTTCATCCTTCTTTTCCACCTACTGCTGGGTATACCAGGCCATCCTTTCTCTCTCCATAGGAGCGCTGGGTCTTTGTGGACTCTGGGGATGCAAACTCCCGGCTTCAGGCTTGCACAGGCTTTTCACCCACTGAGCCTCCCTCAGCCTCTAATATTTGTTTGGATTGAGTTTTATGCCTGTCCCAGTTGAGTTTCTATTGCTGTGATAAAACACCACAACCAAAAGTAACTTGAGGAGGAGAGGGGCCATTCCGCCTCCCAGCTTGTAGTCCATCGAGAAGGGCAGTCGGGGGAGGAACTCGAGGAACTCAAGGAACCGGGAGGCAAGAAGGGAAGCAGAGATCGTGGAGGAGCTCCCCTTACAGGTTCCCTCCTCACGGCTCCCTCAGTTTGCTTTCCAATGTAACCCCCAAGGCCACCTCCCTCCCATACCAGGACAGTGACCTTTGACTCCTCACCAGTCCTACGCTCCCTAGCTGTGTTCGTGTCCTCAGAGCTCCTGCCATCCATCACACTCTAAAGCCCCACTTTCACCATGCACTTTTGGCTTCTTGAATACGCATTTCAAATCTCATGTAGGGGGTGGCATTGCCCAGAGGCAATGCCCCTAAAGACATGCCTACAGGTTAATCTGACAGATGCAGTCAATTGAGATTCCCTCATTCTAGAGATGTCTAGTTTTATATTAGTTGACCAAAACCTAGCAGTCTGCAGAGCGTCACTCTGACACGGTTATACGATCTTACGTTAGCTTACAAACATTACCAAGGAGGGAGAAAGTGCTGGTAATCTATCACCTTTAAGACCAACTTAGAAATCTCCTGTTGGTAATAGTCTGGCGGTGACCATCAGGCTGTTTGTCCTGCTGCCACAAGACACATACGTCAGCACAGGAAGCACATGGATCTCCTTAATGCACTCCATACGAGACCTAGCTACACCCTGCCCCTCGTCCATCATGGGCTCTGCCCTGGCACCCCGACCCCGACCTTTGGCTCTGCTCATCTGCATTGCTGCAGTCCATTATGTAACTGCCAACTTATTAAAGCCCTGGAGTGGCGAACGGCTGTGTGTTTCTTAAATTATGCAAGGCCTGACCTTCTCCTTGGCAAATACCTAGCATGTTTGTCTTCGGCGGTCTGCAGCGCTGTGAAGAGCTGTTCCCACATTGCGAGTCATTCCTCTGATGTATGCTCAATGCAATGAGGCAGGGACTGGTAACCTCTCGGCCGGTACCCGGCAGCAGGGTGTTCTCTGGAGTCTCCTCGTTCCTCAAAGCTTTCATGAGATAATCATAATAGCAAACCTCGTGGAATGCGAGAAACGCACAGAATGCCTTATGCGTGTGGATCTGATATTCCATCCTGGGAAGGAAGGGAATATTTTTATTTTTATAATAATTGGGATGGTCTTTAATGAGTTTTATTTTCATTTTATAGATGAGAAAAAAAAGAGGCAGCGGGAGGTCAAATGGGAACTTTGGGATATAAGCTCAGATAGTTTACCAGTGCTGAGGCACCGCACAGTCACCGCACAGATCCTATCTTCTCCAAGACTTTCTGGGCCAGGTCTGCCTGACTTGGGGTCCCTGGCTGTAGACCATTGGCCAACACACACACACACACACACACACACACACACACACACACACCTGGACAAGTGGAACCAACAAGAACTCTACTCAATATTTGCTAGATTATGCCTAAAGGTACTTTGACAGACAATTTGGCTCCCAGGGATATTGGAAAGTGGGTAACATAAAACCTGGGAGCCAGGATGCCGTGAGCCTGAGAAGGTTCACAGGTGCTGCCCAGGGCTGTGGTTGTCACATCTGGGACAGGAATCTAGCTACAGTTTCCCAGAATTGCTTCTGTGGTGACCGTGCCTCTGAAAGTCAGCCTGCAAGGGTGATACTAAGGATCTAGAAAAGGGATAAAACCAAAGGCAGTGGCTGGCTCTATGCTCTATGGGGATCACCAAGTCAATCAGTCTCAGAATTCTTAGGGGCTGAGAGGTCAGCTCAGTGGGTAAAACGCTTCCATACAAGCTCAAGGACGTGAGTTCAAATCCCCAGAGCTCACCTAGAAGCCTGACAGGGCAGAACAAACATCTGTATTCTCAGGGATCCTACAGACAGATGGGCAGCAAAGATCATCGGCAGCTATGCCCCCTCTAGGTATAGAGGTCTACCTAGAGGCACAGGGCTAGGTTGGCAGAAATTACTTCTGGTGATTCTGATGTACGCCACTGTTTCATGCCTCTAGGATTTCCTGAAGCATCCAAGGGGGTGGGTCGGGAGAGGGGAGGGAAGCCGAATTGCAAAGGTAACTTCCAATTTAGCAAGTAGCATTTGGGTCTGAAAATGGAGCTTAAATCTTAGCTTGCTGATTGACCATGGAGACATTCCTTGGCCGCCCACCCTCCTCAACAGCAGGATCAGGGGATTAGGTTCCTCTCAGCTCTAACGCCTGTGCTTCCTACCCAGATGGTTAAAGGATGCAAATCCCCAGACGGAGAGATCAGCTGAGAACTTGGCAGGGCAAAGGCCAGAATGGGTTGGACCAGGTTGTGGGGTCTTGGTGATGGGAGACTCTGGGTAGAGGTGGTTACCCTGTGAAGACAGCCATCTGACTAACAGTATAGAGACCCCAGTGTGAGGCTGTGGGGAAGGAAGGGACTGGAGGTGAAAAGGTACCGTGGCAGAACTGGACAGCTCTGGAAACACGGCAAGAGGGAAGGCAAGGGGGCTCCTGGCTGAAATTGGAAGCCAGAGAGGGACGGGGCATGACAGGACCCGGGCAGAAAAGTGGCTAAGGAAAATGGTACCTTGGGAAGATGCCTGTGGCTGCCCACACAGGACAGAGAGGTTGGCAGTGGGATTGTGGTGAGCACCCAGACCCAGCTAGGGAGAGTCACTGTGAGGTAGACATAGGTCAGACGGATTCTGAGACCCACCGTGGTGGTGGGAGCTACAGTACAAGAACTTAGTGGGGAAAGCTCACACACTCTGGGAATTATGGGTAGCTCTTTTATACAATATTTCCTTTAGAAAACCTGCATTCGCATTACCCTTCACCATTCAGCCCCCTTCCCCGGCTCCCCACTGTTTCTTTTCACACCTCCTTTCCCACTGTGGGGAGTGTGCCCACCCTTGTACATCCCCCTTTGTCAAGAGGATGCCTGTACAGAGAGCATCTGGCTTCCCCTTTGAGATCAGGCCTTCCTCACCTGCCAATCCCACCCTTCAAGGGAGGGCCAGGAAGGACGCCACTGCCTAAGAGCCTCCCCTTGGGGAAGTAGCCTCACAGAGCCCTCTCTGAGCACTAGTCCCTCTTCCATCCTTGGAGCTAATATCTTAGTTCTTGCTTTGCAATTTTCTTCTCCAAAAGGCCAAAGCACATCTGGAAATGGTCCATTCTTGACAAAGACCACGGAGTCCCGCAAATCTTGACAGAGACCTGACCTTCAACTCTTCATCACTCCTACCCTCCCTACCTGCATTCGTGTCCTCAGAGCTCCTGCAATCTATCACACTCTAAAGCCCCACTTTCACCACGCACCTTTGGCTTCTTGGATATACACTCCAAATTCCTCCTAAGTATTTCTTTAGTGCACTGTGCTCCCTGGCATCCTGAGTCGAAGGCCTGTCATTTCAGTGTCTCTCATGAGTATTTCAAATTCTTTCCCCTGGGAGGCTCTTCTATGTATGCCTCTCTTCTGCACAGATCCAAGCACACTCTTCTACTACAGAAAGTCTGCCCAGCCCAGGGTTTGGCTTCCTTGCCAGTACAGTGTTTATAGCTCCAGACCAGGTCCACCAGCTGGCCACAACCTGGACACCATGTGTCACATCTACTGGAGCCCTCACCATGGGTCACATCTACTGGAGCCCTCACCGTGGGTCACATCTACT
>NW_022196906.1:112796864-112801400 GCF_008632895.1 Mastomys coucha | reverse complement strand
GTCACATCTACTAGAGCCCTCACCGTGGGTCACATCTACTGGAGCCATCACCATGGGTCATATCTACTAGAGCCCTCACCGTGGGTCACATCTACTGGAGCCCTCACCGTGGGTCACATCTACTGGAGCCCTCACTATGTGTCACATCTACTGGAGCCCTCACCGTGGGTCACATCTACTGGAGCCCTCACTATGTGTTACATCTACTGGAGCCCTCACAATGTCTCTTTCTCTTCTGTTCCCATTCTCGGCAAATGGTTATCTCCCATTTCACCAGGGAACCAGAAGCCATGGATTATAATCACTCTCAGTTTTTCCCTGAAGTTCTGGAGCTCCTAGTATCTTCAGTCATCTCTTCTTCCCGTGTGAACCCAGTGCCCTGTCCCTTTAAGGCCGGCTTCTATGCTGCAGGCTCCAAGTCTTCCTCACCCTGTTGACTACCACCCTTGTCTCAAAGCTTCAAATTCTCTTTCCCTGCTGTTCCCTATGACACAACAAGAATACATGCACACGTTCCTTGCTCTACCTCCCTCTCATGTCGTTCCTGCCAAGCTCCTTAGAAAGTTTTGCTATTTTTGTAGGGATGATGCATGCTCATGCAAACATTTTAAATAATACAGAAGATCGGGAAGAAAATAAGTATCCTCTAGCATCTCGGTACCCAGACGTGATGTGCCTCAAACTGGTCTCTGTGCACGCTGTGCCGTCAGCCTGTCAACCTGACGTGAGCTAGAGTTAGCAGGGAAGACGGAGCCTCAGTGGAGAATACACCCCCATCAGACTGACCTGCACTCCCGCCTTGGCTTCCCTTAGTGACGGAGGTTGGGTGGCCAGGACAAGTAAGCTGGAAAACCCTTTCCTCCCTGAGCTGATTTTGGTCGGAGTTTTATCACAGGAATAGAAGGAAGCAGGTGCACACACAGTCACATGCAGCAGGATGTATAAAGGTTAGCTCAGCAGAGACTGCAGGATACCTGATCTTGTATGACTGGCATTTCATAGGCCCAGGACCTCCCCAGCACTCCTCCAAGTGAATGCCTTACATTCTGTAACTGTGAGGAATCCTGGGAGGAAATAACTGCTTCCCTGCCCCTGGCGAGGAGTGCATTACGCTGTGCCCATTATCTGTGCCTCAAGGAGGTTATGTCTGTCTGGCAAATGTATTTTTTAAAAAGTACTTTTAGGACATTTTTATTTAGTGTGTGTGTGTGTGTGTGTGTGTGTGTCTGTGTGTGCATGTGTGCTTGGAAGGGCCATCGTATGGGTGGGAGCTGGTCAGTGGAGGGCCATGGTGTCATTAGGACAACTTGTGGGAGTTGCTTCCTCCTTCCACCATGTGAGTCCTGGAGACCAAACTCAAGTCCAGGCTTGGTGACAGACGCCTTTATCCACTGAGCCCTCTCACTGACTGACCCCTAGGGAAGTTTATTTTCTTTCTTTCTTTCTTTCTTTCTTTCTTTCTTTCTTTCTTTCTTTCTTCCTTCCTTCCTTCCTTCCTTCCTTCCTTTCCTTCTTTCTCTCTCTCTTTCTTTCTTTTTTTGTTTTTTGTTTTGTTTTTTTGTTTGTTTGTTTGTTTTCGAGACAGGGTTTCTCTGTATAGCCCTGGCTGTCCTGGAACTCACTCTGTAGACCAGGCTGGCCTCAAACTCAGAAATCTGCCTGCCTCTGCCTCCCAAGTGCTGGTATTAAAGGTGTAAGCCAGGATGCCCTGCACCACCTAGCACTTGGAAAACAAAGTCCAAATGGACAAATTCCAGAAGGAAGAAACTTGCCAAAACTGATACAAAAAGAAACAGACCACTTGACTAGTCCTGTGTCTGCCAATTAAATTAAATCTACACTGAAAACCTTGCCTCAGAGAAACTCACAAATATACTCTGCAATTTATGAAATAAACCATCTGGGGGAAATGGCTCAGCGAGAGAACCTGAGTTTGGTTCTCCACAATGCACACTGAAGTCCCAGGCGTGGTGGCATGTGACTGCTTGCCCAGAGCTGGGAGGGGGAGCAAGCTGATCGATCCCTAGGGCTCGCTGGTCAGGCAGTCTGGCCCACCTGGTAAGTTCTAGCTTCAGTGAGAGCCTACCTCCAAAACCAAGGAAAAGAGCATCTGCAGAAGACATCCGGCTTCCACATGCGAACCTGGACACACATGTGCACACATATACATGAACACGTGCATATGTACACACACACAAATACAGCTTTAAAACAGAGACAGCTCAAGCTTCACACAATTTTTCCAAAGAATAAAATTCCCAGACACGTTTTCCGAGGCTCAGCAAGACCTTGGTATCAGACCCCCACAGGCACTTTCAACATGAGGGAAACCCCACGCTGACCCCTCTCTGAGCGAGGTGGAGGGTCACCAGCGTGGTTACTTCCAGTAGACTGTTGGCCACCTTCCATCCAAGATCACAGACTCCCTGAATCCGTTCATAGACCACTTGGAGAAATTTCCCGCCCTAAAGAAAATAGGACTAGAAGTAAGCTAGACCACCAGGGATCCAGAGCCCTAGTCCAGTCAGAAATCCCAGCAGCTGAGAGCCATAACGGGTACCTGGGCTACACATACCAAGGGTCTTCAGACAGGCCTTTTGGCTGGATTTCTTTAAGACCTAAGTGGAATGGTTCTCCATTCCTTATGGTGTTATATATCAGATATCCTGCATATCAGATATTTACATTATGATTCATAAGAGTAGCAAAATTATAAAGTAGCAACAAAGTCATTTTTATGGTTGGGGGTCACCACCACATGAGGAACTGTCACAGCACCAGGAAGGCTGAGGACCACATGAGGAACTGTCTGTCACAGCACCAGGAAGGCTGAGAACCACACGAGGAACTGTCACAGCACCAGGAAGGCTGAGAACCACACGAGGAACTGTCACAGCACCAGGAAGGCTGAGGACCACACGAGGAACTGTCACAGCACCAGGAAGGCTGAGGACCACTGTTCTAAGGGCTGTCTCCTCCTGACTTTTTATTTCATACATTTCTTGTTCTCTGATAGGATTTTTGCTTTCCTTAATATAAAGAACTTGACCGAACATTTCACATTTCAAGTCCTTTATTCCTAAAATAAATCTCCAGGATAACAGTGTAGACACAGAATCTTAGGCAAGCCAACCTTGATGACACACTCAGGCCATCTGACAGCCCATCTGGAAACGGGGCATTCAAGGCTGGTGCTTGACACAAAGTCAAGGGTACAGACCAAGCCGTTACAACACTGGAAGGTCACTTGACAAGAGACAAAAAAAACTGAAACCAAAAACCAAAACCAAAACCAAGACTGAGGGCTGATGTGCCCAGTACGGAGCCTGCAACAGCGGGTTAGCCCTGAACTGAACCTCCTACGGAAACACCGTCCTAAATTCCCGACCAGCTTCTCGGACATTCTCCCTCTGGGAGAAGAAGGAACTAAACACAGTGACTGCACCTTCCCCACTTTTCGGAATTCATTTCCACATACAGAGGTAATATCCTTAAAAATTGATGCTAATTTTCCACTGGAGTCCAGGATTAATCTTTTTTCCTTATGAAAAATTTAAACCTATGAGAAATACAGGGAATAAACTTAGCGAATATATATTGGAGCTGCCCAACTACCCATCTCCGGGGAAGTTTAATGTTTTGTTATATTTGTCTCTTTTTAAAAACCCTCGTTAAGGAAACATTACAGAGGGTGGAAGGATGACTCGATGGGTGAGGGGACCGCTGTGCAAATATGAGGATCTGGGCTGCAGGTCCTCAAACACACATAAGGCGAGGTAGGACAGCTCAGGCTTGGAATCCCAGCACATCCAGAGCCAGCCTGGAGGTGGAGACAGAACCCCAGAAGGCCGATGTTCTTAGCTCAGCCACCAGCACCTGTGGTCCTCTGAGCATGCACATGCTCTGTGGCATGTTCTCTCTCTTTCTCTCTCTCTCTCTCTCTCTCTCTCTCTCTCTCACACACACACACACACACACACACACGCATCGCAGAGAATAAAATACTTTTGTACTGGTAATACAGAGAGTCTACTCCCTTTTTTGTGTCACTGGATATGTAGTGATTTATTTATTTATTTATTTATTTATTTAGGATTTTGTTTTTCTATGATTTCTTCAGCCCTGGTTCTCCAAAAAAGAAGACAGTGGGCTTCTGAGAAATCACCTTCTTTTATTTTTAATAATGAAATCTTTTCACTTTGGACAACGCCAGCATTGTAATGCAGATGCCCTATGTTGAACGGTGAGGGAGTGGGTGGGGTCCGCGTGCAGCTGAGCACTTCCTGAGCCCAGAGTGTCCACAAGGCACCGGAGCCTTCTAATATCATTTGAGTCCATGGTCTGCAGAGAAGAACTCTGCCCAATACAATAGGACTCGACTGAGAGCCTCCTTGACATTTTGTTTCCCGACTGAAAATGTCCCACCTGAATGTGGCTGTGCATGCCCCACCTGAGTGTGAGTGTGGCTGTGCATGCCCCACCTGAGTGCGAGTATGGCTGTACATGCCCCACCTGAGTGCGAGTATGGCTGTGCAT
>NW_022196906.1:112790104-112796610 GCF_008632895.1 Mastomys coucha | reverse complement strand
CTGTGCATGCCCCACCTGAGTGCGAGTATGGCTGTGCATGCCCCACCTGAGTGTGAGTATAGCTGTGTATGTTCCACCTGAGTGTGAGTGTGGCTGTGCATGCCCCACCTGAGTGTGAGTGTGGCTGTACATGCCCCACCTGAGTATGAGTGTGGCTGTGCATGTCCCACCTGAGTGTGAGTGTGGCTGTGCATGCCCCACCTGAGTGTGAGTGTAGCTGTGTATGTCCCACCTGAGTGTGAGTGTGGCTGTGCATGTCCCACCTGAGTGTGAGTGTGGCTGTGCGTGTCCCACCTGAGTGTGGCTGTGAATATCTTCAAGCCCAGCATTTGGAAGGAAGAGGCAGGTGGATCTCTGTGAGTTTGTGAACACCTGGTCCAGTACAGTCTGTCCTGGACAGAGAAACCCGGTCTCAAACAAACAAACAAAAACCAAAAACAAAATAGAAAGAAAAAGAAAGTGCTCCAAAGCTCCTCTTTATTTAATTATATATCTAGAAACCACATGACTGTGGCAAATGAGGGCTGGGGATCACTTCTTCCAAGGGTTTAGTATTGGATTTGTTGGGGGGAGCGTACGCATATGCAAGTGTGTATGTGCATGTGTGCATGCCTATGTATATGTGTGCACGGCTGTACATGCCTATGGAAGCCATAGCCGACTTCAGGTGTCTTCCTCAGGTGTCTGCTCTTTCTTGTTTTATGAAACAGAGTCTCTCACTGAACCTAGTTCTATACCAGCAGGGAAGCCCCAAGGCTCTTCCTGTCTTCCCCAGCAAGTCAGGAGCCCATGGGCAGGCCTGTTTTGTTTTTGTTTGTTTGTTTGTTTATTTGTTTTCAAGACAAGGTTTCTCTGTATAGCTGTGGCTGTCCTGGAACTCACTCTGTAGACAAGGCTGGCCTCGAACTCAGAAATCTGCCTGCCTCTGCCTCCCAAGTGCTGGGATTAAAGGCGTGTGCCACCACTGCCCAGCTTGTTTTGTTTTTTAGCTGGGTTTGGAAGATTAAGCTCCTTACCAACTGAGTCATCCCCTAGCCACAGGATACTTGACATTTATGATAAATTTTAGTGTCTCCCACTTCTGGCATTTGTGGTTCATAAACTCACTTGAAGAGTGTTAAGAGATAACACGCAAGAATCAAGGAAACAGTGCATTATAAGGAAAACAGACTGAAGAAACAGCGTCCTAAAAAGAATGCGGTCTGTCATCTCGGGTGAACTGAAGAATGTGTCCCATTGGACATGCTGTGTGACCAAAGTGAGAGTGGGCATCTCCCAGAGATGCATAGCTGCTGTCTTTCAAGACAAACATTGAAAGGGTTTGTGGTAGTCTCTATGTATTTTTCAAGTTTCCTTTTAACATTAGAGCCAGACAGACTAGTTTTACCTCCTGGCTTTCCACCCAGGCAGTAGCGTATCTCCTCTGTGAGTCCATTTCCTTTGCCATGCGGACGATACTGATATTCTAAAGTAGTGTCAAATAAGACACTCGTGTAGAGAGCTTAACGCGTGGCAGTCATGGAGGCTGGGCGTGACTCTTTGCCCAGCCTTTCCCTAGAGCACTGTGCTTATGCATGTCAAATAAAATAGCCAGAGCCAGTGAGATGGCTCAGTGGGTAAAGGCCTCTGCCAGTAAGCCTGATGACCTGACTTGATCCTTGGGACCCTCATGGGAGACAGACCAGTTCCTACAAGTTGTCCTCTGACCTCCACACATGCACCCTTCACACACACACACACACACACACACACACACACACACACGCACATGCAAAGCCTGGTCTGTTGACTTGTGCATTCAGGAGCCTGTTGGGGCTGCACAGGACAGAGTGTTGCTCAACAAACGTTTGCCGAGCAAGCCGTCAGAGTGAGCGAACAATAGCCATTCGTCTAGGGGGCTACGGTTAAGTGTTTACATGTTTTGGCAAGTGCCTTTTACATACCACGTAGTTTCTGTAATGACTCTACAACGTATTTTCCTCTATAAAATGAAGGAATAAAGGATCAAGAAGCGGGGCTGAGGAGATACCTCAGCTGGTAAGCTGATTTGTGTCTGACGCCCAGAAACCGTGGCTTGTTTTGTTTGTTTGTTTGCTTTGACAACACTTGATAGCCCAGTGCTGGGAGATGGGGACAGGTGGGTCCTGGGCCAGCTGGCCAGCAGTCTAGCCTATTCTATGAGCTCAGCCAGAGATACTGTCTTAACAAACCAAGGTTGCTGACTCTCTTTTGAGGAGCCTGAGCCCTTACTTAAATATGACTGATTTTTTTCTGAACAGCTCTTTCGCTCCTAATCCTGTGCTTAAGCCTATACTAAAATATCTTTAAGAGGTGGGCAGTGGAGAGAAAGCTCAGAGGTTAAGAACATTGACTGCTCTTCCATACACCCGGAGTTCTATTCCCAGCAACCATATAGTGGCTCACAACCATCCATTAATGGGATCTGATACCCTCTTCTGGTGTATTTGAAGACAGCTACAGGGTACTCATATACATTAAAAATATTAGAAAAAAAGAGGTGGGTAGTGGTGGCACACACCTTTAATCCCAGCACTTGGGAGGCAGAGGCAGGAGGATGCCTACTGTCTAAAACCTAGAAAAGCCAGGTGTGGTGGTTCATGCTGTGACCTCAGGAGGCCAAGGCAGGAGAACTGAAAGGAGACCAAGGCTGGACTACACAGGAAGCCTCTGTCTCACTCCTCCCTGACTCCAAGCAAACAAAACCCAGAAAATTAACAAACGTGCTCAGCGTTCGAAAACCCTGGGATCTTTGTGTGCCGTCTAGAATGCGTTGGAAAGCAATATGGAGGTTCTCAAAAGGCGCCAAGTAGAACTGCCTTCTGGTCTGGCAAATCTACATGGAAGTATGAGCCCTGAGTCTCAAAGCTAGACTTCATAGCTGAGACACAGATGCAGGTCCAGAGTCCATGGACAGATGGGGCAGGGTAAGCAAAGAGCCAGACGGACAAAGGGATGTCAGTCAGCCTAACGATGGATAATATTCGCAATTTCCTTCCCATGTAATAGCATGTCAGGAGGGAATTCTGACATACACTAGGCATGGATGAAGCCTGAAGTCATTCTGCGAAAGAGGAAGAATGGAGGATCAAATCACAGAAACAGAAGGCAGGGCAGAGGCTGCTAAGGGATATGGGAGAGGGAAAATGTCCAGTTATCACCGAACGTACACTTTTAATCTTGCAATGTGAAAGAATGATGGGGCTGGACAGACGGATGAATGGGCGGATAGACGGATAGATGGCTGAGCAACAACATGAACGTGTCTGGTATCAATGATCGGGATACTTGAAAATAGTAAATTTTACATTATGCATTTTTTTAATGCATAAAATATTTATTTGTTATTTTTATGTGTCTGGGTGTGGTGCCTGCATATGTATCTATGCATTAGGTGAATGCAGTGCCCACAGAGGCCAGAAGAGAGCATTTGACCCACTGGAATCCAGCCCAGGTCCTCAAAGATCAGCAAGTGCTCTCAACTGCTGAGCCACTGCTCCGGTCCCTTGTGTATGCATGCATGCTAGTGTGTGTGTGTGTGTGTGTGTGTGTGTGTGTGTGTTTTCTTTAACTACATGTTGCAACCTAGGAGAACAAAAAAAAAAGACATTTTTTAAGGCCCTGGGCTCTTCCCAAACATACTGCATACTCTGGATGAAAATACTTGCAAAACATTTTATATTTAAAAGACATTAATAATAAGAAATCAAGCAACCTAGTTAAAAATATTAAAATTAAAACACACAAAGGGACTCTCAGTGTCATTAGGAGGTTGGGACTTAGCCAGGGTGTGGAATGTGTGCTTAATATGCACAGGCCTTGGGTTCTATCTCTGAGGCCAACACAAACAAACAAACAAAAAACCCAAAAGCCCAGTGTGATAAGACACCATTAGCCGTGCAAAAGAGGTGACCACATCCAAGGCAGATAAGCAGAATATCAACAGGGACTGTCACATGCCTGCTGGGAATCAAAATGGAAATGCCAGAGAGAACATCTTGGGGCCAATAGAAACGTTTCATCTCGATAGAGATAGGTGGCTTCACAGTTCCGTTTGTCAAAACTCACAAAGCTTTGTAAACTTGTACTTCACCAAAAGGGGTGATTTTTATTGTCTATAAATTTACTTTGATACATGTATCAAATGTGAAATCAAGGCCATCAGGTGTGAAAGTGCAGCCTGTATCGCTACACTTGGAAGTCAAGAGAGGCAGGACTGACTGCAAGTTCCAAGCCAGCCGAGGCTAGACAGACAGCTGAGACCCTGTTTCCAAGGAGAAGCAAGTACAGAAATCAATCAGGGAAGAAGTTAAGTGTAGGGTAGTGTTATCGTCTCCTGTGGAGTAGAAAACTTAATCCTCAGGCTGGGGAGACAGGCCACTTAATAAAGTGCTTGGGAGCATGGGGACCTGGGGAAGACCCCACAACCCACAAACTGCTTGTCCTCTCAGAACTGGGGAGATGAAGATGGGGCTCACAGCCTGGCCAATCTAGCTTAACTGATGACAGCCACAATAAGCAAGAAACCCTGTCTCAAAAAGCAAGGTTAAGTTAGACCAGAGAAAGCACACCTAAGGTTGATCTCTGATTTCCACAGGCATGCACACACACCTGCATAAACACACACACACACACACACACACACACACACAGAGCTGGAGCTTAAACATTAGACAGAGTTTACAACAGTATAGATTTTAGGATTGCTTGATGACTGTCATTAAACATGCTACTGCAATCAACACAAAAGTGAACATATTCTGTTTCCTGAAGGAGGGGAGAGAAGAGCTGGCCTTGACCTCGTCTTTGGACTCCAAGTCAATGATTTAGACTTATGCAAGCCTGGTCCTCAGAACTAACTTACAACAAGCCAAGCAGGAAAGCCAAATCTTGGTCAGAATACATGACGCGCAATTTGAAGTACACTACTCTTTCTTACTGGCCCTACCAGGCTCTGTTTATCAAGGCCACGTTGACAAGATAAATAGGTTTGTTCTGTGGGATGCTGGCATGTCACCCCATGGTCTTTGGTTATGGACCAGTTTTGAAAAGTAAGACTAGCCTACAGTCATCAAGCGTTCAACCACGGCTCAGTTTTTAAAGCATTCTACAGTACAGAGATTTGGGGACACTCTGGAAAACAGCCTTAATACAAATTATAATTCCAAAGAAACCTTTCAGTTTTTGACTTGACACAGCTACTCAGAATCAACACGAACTGTTAGGGGATTACATAATCCTCGGGACCCATACAGCTTGTTATGGGCCCGGCTCAGGAGGATTATACCACCAGTGTTTGCTCTTGTGATTCCAGACATACACGTCCACATCCCAACCTGGAGCTTCAAGTGGCTCCCACGTCTCTGCTCTGCTATAGGTCAGCACAGAGCTACAAAGACAGATAGTCGCTTAGTTTCATGTTAAATCACTTACATATTCCCATTTAAAAAAAAACTATATTGAAGGAAAGGCAAGGCATTTAATGGTAAGCAGGTGTGTGTCTGTGTGCGGGCGTGTACACGCTCATACCCATGTGTATGTGTGGAGGCCTGAGGCTGGCATGGCAGAGTCTTTTGCCCTCTGCCTCATTCACTGAGGCAGGGTCTCTCACATAGTCTGCTTGGACAGTTTGCTCTTGGAATCCAGTCTCCACCTTTGGGTTGCTAGACTTAAAGGCGAGCCGCTACTCACAGACGTAGACTCTGGAGATGAGGACTTTGGTCCTCAAGTTTGTGCAACAAATGCTTTTTCCACTGAGCCAGCCCAAGAAAGGAGTTGGGGTTTTTTGTTTCTTTGTTTGGTTGTTTGGTTGTTTTTTTTTAGGCTCTCTCCCTCTCCTTGCTTCCCCCCCGCCCCGCCCACGCCCTACTCTGAACTTTAAATGTCTGAGTAAGAATTTAAGGCATGGAAAATAAGTCCTAAGGTGTACATTATAATTTCGATGCTTCCGGAGAGAATTCTTTCATTGCCCTCTTCCGTGGCTGGAAACCGCCAGCCTGGGTACTGTATCTCTTCCAAACCAGTGGTGGACAGATGTGTACATATACAGGCATGCGTGTAGATTCGCAGTGGCCAGTTCTTTCCCGTCCTCTACGGCTAAATGATCCAGTGACCCATGAGCACTTTCACATGAGCCCTCTTCCCCACCTGCCAGCCTGTCCCGCAGCAATCCAAACAGGGAACGAGACCTTTGGTTGAGAATTAAAATCTAAGCTGTGTGGTCCCTTCTGAGAACCTGATGTGTTAAAAGGGGGTTCCTCCCCATTGGGGGTGCTCCAGCAAATCATCCTGAGGCAAGTTTCTGTAGTGCGCAGATCTACTTCCAAGGTAGTTCGAGTGAGAGGCAGACTTTCAAAGTCCCTGGCCATGTGCACTGAATCCAGACACACTATTCCATGTTTACCCCAAAAGTGGAAGGGTTTAACTGAGAAATAGAATTACAGATATGAGGCTGAGTGTCCTCACTAACTAAAGAGAGTATCAGCTAA
>NW_022196906.1:112768806-112790094 GCF_008632895.1 Mastomys coucha | reverse complement strand
AAACAAACCCACATTTACAAGGGGATACTATAGGACTTAGAGCTTAAGTTTTATGTGAAGTCCAGAGCTTATGAATTAACCCTTCCAAAGCTGGCTAAATAGCTGGCCTAGTGATCTGGATTTGATTGTACACTTAATTCATTCTTATCTTTTGGCTCTTTTTGTTTGTTTGTTTTTATGGGCAGGGTCTAACTATGTTACCCTGGCTGTCCTGGAGCTCACTACGTAGAACAAGACCAGCCTCAATCTCATAGAGATCCTCCTGCCTCTGCCTCCCAAGTGCTGGGATTAAAGGCATGTATCACCATAGCCAGCTGCAATTTTTTAAGATATTGGAAGCACTAAGAGAATTTGAATTTTACACTGTTCATTAATGCAACATTGGAGTAAATCTTCATTTTAAAAAAGCAAACATTTGGGGCTGAAGAGATAGATCAGTGGTGGTATAGCACTGGCTGCTCTCGCTGAAGACCCAGGTTCTGTTCCCAGCAGCCACATGCAGGCTCACAACCATCTGTAACTCTAGCTGACGGGGATCTAACCCTCTCTTCTGCCCACCGTGGACACCAGGCTCACAAGTGGTGCACAGACATACATATAGGCAGCACACCTGTATACATAAATTAAAAATAAACAAGTCCATAAACCCTTTTAAAATACAGATTTCTTACATCTATTTATTTACTTCAAGGGTGGGCACACAGCACAGTGTGTGTAAGGAAGTCAGAGGGCGACATTCAGGAGTTGGTTCTTTCCTTCCACTGTGTGGGTTCTAGGAATCCAAGTTAGACTGTCAGGCTACTGGAAAGCATCTCTGTCCACTGAGCCAGCTCACCCACTGTATTAGTCAGGGTTCTTTAGAGTCACAGAAGTTATGATAGTCTCTATGTAGTAAGGAATTTATTGCAGACTTACAGTCTGTAGTCCGACTCCCAACCATCCACTCCCAACAATGGTCGGCAGCAGCTGTGAATGGAAGTCCGAGGATCCAGCAGTTGCTCAGTCCCACAAGGCAAGCAATTGAATAAGAGCGAGCCTTCCTTCTTCCTTATATAGGTCTCCAGCAAAAGGTGTGGTCCAGATTAAAGGTGTTACCACACCCTTAACCCCAGGTGACCCCGATTGAACTCATAGATCTTCCGGTCCCAATCTTCTAGGATTCATAGCCACTATGCCACCACACCTCCAATCCCAGATGATCTTGAACTCATAGATCTCTCTATCTTAGTCCTCTGAGATTCGTAGCCACTACACCTCAAGATCTCCATGCCAAGATTCAGGTCAGAAACTTGTTATCTCTCAACCTCCAGATTAGGGCCAGGTGAGCCCTCCAATTCTGGATTGCAGTTCATTTCAGATACAGTCAAGTTGACAACCAGGAATAGCCAGCTCACCCACCCTTGAAATAAGCCTTTAAAACGATAATTTTCCAACCCTCGTCTCTCAAGAGTGTAATGTGATTGGTGTGGCAGAGCATGCCTGTCATCTCAATACGGGTGTGAGAATGGCAAGTTCAAACCAGCCTGGGCTATACACAGTGTTACCCTGTGTCAGAACCACTGCATAATTAAAATTCAATATGAATTTGGCTAAGTCTAAAAGTTAATCAAGGGATGCTAGGAGAATGGAATAGATGGACTTCCTTCTCTTCCCATCAAGTATGGTTAAAGCCTCCAGACTTTGTACTGGGGACTCTGAGGAGAGAGAAGGCAAATCGGGTGGCAGCCATGGAGCCTGAAGTAGAATGTGGCCAATTCTAACCCAGGGACGATCTAAGACTGGGTGCTCAAGAAGCTGCGTGTGAAAGACAGAAAGCACACCTACAGACAGCTAGGAGTCCCAGAACAAACCTTCTCTCTATAACAGAGGCCAGAGGACGAAAGGAAAATCTGGCAAGACGAAAGTATTTCAGATAATAATCGCTGTTTTGCAACCAAACTGCGCATGCATGCACGCATGCACACTACACACATACCATACACACATACACACATATATCACACTACACATATACCAAACACACACACACCACACTATACACATACCGCACACATATACATATACACACCATGCACGCACATAGGCACACTTGCACACACACGCACACACACATACACCACCCACGTGTTTGTGCACGCACACATCCTGTGGGCCTGCCCCATCAAAGCTGGTAAATAGCTGAGGGCTACCAGCCAAGAACTCAGCTCCCATCAGGTGTAACTGTCTACATGTCACTAGCCCTGGTGGGGACAAAGAAGGCCATGGACAGATCAGGGCTGCTAAGGAGCCCAGCAATGTGAGTGGTGACCACAGGACCAGCAAAGACTTCTACCCTGACGCAGCAGTAAGACAGGGAAGGTATCCCAGGAGGTGTGGGAAGAGTCAGGGTTTTCAACACCCACAGAGATAATGAGGTCATCCCTTTGTAGCTTATTAAAGACCGTGTGGCCACTGAACTCCCGCCCCTGCCCAGTAGACTTCAGAAGAGGCCAACAGAGAGAACGGGAACGACAGGGCTCCCCTTTTTTATTCTCTGGCCAAGTGGAAGGTTTCAACCAGACCCAGAGAGTCTCAACATAACATGAAGATCCCCAGGTTTTGACTGCAACTTCCCTGTTATACAGAAACCCAGGACATCTCAGATGGAATGAAAATGAGCCATCAGTAGATGTAAACACCACAGTACAAAGATGACAGATTACTTGACAAAGACTTCAAAGCAGCCATAATAAAAATGCCACCATGAGCAATTCAAGCACATTGGAAACAACAGGGGTGGGAGGAGGGATAGAAAGCCTTAGCGCGAAGAAACTATGCAGAATGAACAGAAGCTTAGAATTAAAAGGCACAATGGGGCCTGGGAGATAGCTCACTGGAAAAAGCACCTGCCTCCCAAGTGTAAGGACCGGAGCTCAGATTCCACAGCGCCCATGCAAAACCTGGGTGGGCATGGTGACGTATTTGCAATCCCAGGAGGTAAAGAGTCTCTCCAGAGCAAGGTGGCTGCCCACATTAGAAAAATTAGTGAGCTGTGGGTTCAAGTACAGAGTAACTGACGGAGACGCCTGATGTCAGCCTCATGTGCCCATGTGTACACCACACACCACACACACCTAAAGTAAGTACGATAGAAAATCCCAGTGGGTAGGAGGTTCTAAAGCAGAACGGAGACAATAAAATCAATAATAGGAATCACCCAATCTGATCAACAGGAGAATGAAAGGAAAAACTTACCGGGACTACAGAAACAAAAGTGACCTTGGAGATTAGAACTCCATGCTCCTGCAGAGGCCCAACTTCCCTTTCCAGCATCCACATGGTAGCTCACGATATCCTACACTTCCAGTTCCAGAGGGTTCTATGCCCTCTGCTGGCCTTCATGGGCACCAGGCACACTTGTGGTGTACACACATACATGCAAGCAAAACACCAGTACATATCAAATAAAAATAACTAAATCTTAATTTAAAAAACAAAAGGATCTTGGTGTCTCTGGAATCCCAGGAGATAGGACCTGAGGAAATAATGTCTGAAAACTTCCCAAATTTGGCAAGAGACATAAATCCAAGAAGAAGAAGAAAAAAAAAAAAAAACTGGAAAGAGACTAGTCCAAAGAAATCCACGCCAAGACGCATCGCAGTTAAACTAATGGAAAATTAACAATTACACAGCCACTCCGGAGAAACCGTTCAGCAATTTCCAGTTTCCTTTAAAACTACACTCAGTGCTCTTACCATCACAATGTCGTTTGGGTAAATACCCAAATGAGTTGGAAACAGTTGGTTTTGGACACAGTAGTTCACGGCAGCCTTGTTCACTTTGTAGAACTCAGGGGCAACCCTGCCATCCTTCCGTGAGTAAATGCTAATTAACTGGTGCACATCCACGGAGCGTGGTGTCATTCAACACTGAAAACAAACGGATTGGAGGAGACCAGGAAAGCAGCACCTCTGTAAGGCCTGTGGTGCAGGCATGAAGACCAGAGCTCCATCATCAGAACCCAGATCAAAAGGTAGCGCACGGAGCTGCACGCTTGCAACTCCCAAGCTGAACTGGCCGAGAGAGGCCGATGCCCAGGAGCCAAGGGTCAGAGCCTAGCCTAACTGGTGAGCTCCAGGCCAATATGAGAGCCTGTCTTTGAAACGATGTGAACAACTCCTGAAGAGAGACACCTGAGACTGACCTCTGGTCCTCACATCCACTTACACACACCAGCATGTGTATGCGTACACAACAAATGCATCTGTGTGTGTTATGTGCATGAACACACCACAGAGACCAGAGGACAAGACAGATCCCTTGGAGCTTACAGGCATTTGTGAACCACCAAAATGGATACTGGGATCAAAACTCTGGTCCTCTGATAGAACAATAAGCACTCTTAACTTCTAAGCCATCTCTCCAAACCACAAAATTAATTTTAAACCGTGAGAAGACATGAAGGAACCTAAGTGCATTTTAAGATAAGAAAGCCAGTTTGCAAAGGCTACATGCCCAGTGACTCCAACCAGATGATCTTCTGAAAACAGGTAGAGGTAGCTTAAAAAAAAAAAAAAAAGTCAGAGGTTGTCAGAGGCTGGGGGCGGGGAAGAAGTTTGTTAAGGCCATTAAATCATTCTGTTAGGCGCTATAACGGCGGACACATATCACGGCACCTTTATCTAAACTCATAAAATGTGGGATGGCGACAGGGAGCCCTATTGTGTACCACCTGCGATAGTGATAATGAGGAAGTCAACACGGGGTCATGAAACTGTAATCATGGCAGGATGCTGGATATCTACTGACAGTGGGGGAAGAGGCTCTGGAGGAGGATACCCAGGCTTGGCACCAGGCTGTCTCAAGCTTCCTGCTCAAAGTGGCTGTGAACCTGATGCTGTTCTGAACATTAAAGTTCATTGAACAATCACAGAACTTCGTGAAAATAAAAATATCAAAGTCTGTGGATCGCTACGGCAGTGCTTAGAAGTGTGTGTGGAGCACTAAACACATTTATTAGGATATCTATCTGTCTGTCTATCTATCTATCTATCTATCTCCATATCGGGACCTCTGAACATCTTAATGGGGGGGGGATTCAAAATAGACTCAAACTAAACCAAGAGGCAGGAAGAAATTAATAAAACTGAGCAAAGGAAATAAAGAAAAATAAAAAGAATGAAGACCAAGGAAAATTGAGATACCCTTAGCAAGATAGACAATACAGGACCACAAATGATTACTGGTCTTGCTGTTACTTGTTCTGTACACATCAGGAAGTCAGCAAGGGGTTAAACACTAAGGAAGCTACTCAGTGCTCAGACATTTGTCAGCTTAAGTGAGATGTATCGAATCTCAAGAAATCCACTCTACCACAGGTCTTTCCAGATGGAAGAGGTTATTTAAACAGCTCTACAATTACTGGGAGAAAAAAAAATCAAACTGGGAGATTTAAAAACTCCAAAGAAATCCCCAGGCCCAGATGATTTCAGTGGAGAAGGACCACGCTAATTCTACACAATTGGTTCTGGAAGAGGGCAGAAAGTCCCCCAACTTATTTCCATGAGGTTGATATCGAATCAGGAAGACAATGTCCGTAAAAATAAATAACTAAAACTGCTGATGACATCACTCTCGGGTAGAGTTTATAAACACACTGAAGAGAATCACACAGCAGAAGCAAACTGTCTTCAAGGACGTCAAGCTGGTTTCTTACTCAGAAGTCAGATGCACAGTCATGTTAACTAGCATGGTTGTACAGATTTATGCAGAAAAACACCTAAGGAAACTCAGTTATCTATCAAACTCAGAGAATCCAGGATGGAAGTGAACTTCACCAACCCCACGAATCAAAAATCTAACAGCTGATATTACATTTATTGATGAAAAGACAACAGTTTTATCCCCAGATTGGGAGCTGCCATGGTTTGAATAAGGAATGTCCCCCTACAGCCTCAAGCATTAGCACACTTGGTCGCTGTTGGGGAAGGTTTCGATGGAAAAGCCTGGCTGCGAGAAGTATTATCACCAGGAGTGGGAGTAGACCTAAGAAGAGCAAACCTACTTCCGGTTGTCTGCCTACTTCCTTCATGACCGCTCTCAGCTTCCAGTTCCTGTAGCCATGCCTGTTGCTTGCTGCCCCGCATCCCCACCGCGGGGATCTTATCCTGCTGGAACCAGTAAAGCCCAAATCAAGTGTTTCTCTTGTGGGTTGCCTTGGTCATGGCTTCATCATGGGAAAAGAGGAGGAACTAAGACAGGAGCAAGCCAAGACATCCATCCGTCCCCATCAGCTATTTAATATAAAGTTATTCTAAGCTCTAGTCACTCTGATAAATCAGGAAAAAGTTTAAAAAGGAGTGCAGATCTGAAGAAGAAAAGCAAATGTTCTTATTTGATATGATGGGTGGGTGACACCAAAGTTTGTAGGAATCCAAGAAAATCTCACAGCCAATCTGTGAGCTCAACGAGGACACTGGATTCAGGATGAGCATACAGCATCGACTATATGTCTGCATGCTAACACGGACATCCAAACCAAACTTTCCAGCTGCTTAAAGAAGAAAGCACAGTATGACATTGATAGGATTTGTTTACTGAACAAATCATTAAACCCTGAGGAGAGTGAGTCCATGCCTGGCTCTTTACATGGGTTAAGAGCACTGAGTGCTCTTCTGAAGGTCCTGAGTTCAAATCCCAGCAACCACATGGTGGCTCACAACCATCCGTAACGAGACCTGATGCCCTCTTCTGGGGTGTCTGAAGACAGCTACGGTGTACTTACATATAATAAATAAATACATCTTTGGGCTGGAGTGAGCGGGGCCAGAGAGAGAAGAAAAAGTGTCTGAAGACAGCCACAGTATACTTACATGTAATAAATAAATAAACCTTTAAAAAAATCATTCACTTGAAACAGTAATTTTAAATAAAAAAGTAAATAAACTTGTATCACATGACCCAGTAACTGTACTGGCATGTGTGTATTTACTCAAGGAAATGAGGATTTAAGTTTATATAAAGGGGTTCGTGTGTTTACAGCAGCTTTATTCAAAACACCCCAAATCTCAAAAAGATGAACAATCAAACTCTGGCATGTTCACCCCACTGAACATTACACAGCAATGAAAAAGAGAAGGTCGGATATAAGCCTGAGTGGCAACAGAATGACCATCCAGAATGTCGAACGACTCCCTGGAGTTGGACTGTGGGAAAGATCACACTCTGTCTGATCCTGCCTAGCTAACACGTCTGAAATGACAACGTTTTGGAAACAGAACAGACTAGGGGTTGCCAGTCGGCCAAGGAAGGGAAATGGGTGTGGCTAGAGTTTGTAGGAAGAGTGTGCCCCTGGTAAAGGAACTTCTGCCTTCATGAGGTCATTATCCACATCCTGGCTGTGAAGCCATTCAAAGGCTTACCAAATGTCAACACTGAGAGGACCCGGGGAGAGGGGAGAGAGGACCTTTGTGACTCCTCCCCTCTCTCCTTTCTTTCTTCCCTCTTGGAAGGGCTCTGCCACAGGTTAGCTTGGAACCTGTGATCTTGGTCTCCAGGGTTTGGAGAATAGAGGTCCAGGCCACCACACCTGGCTCTTAGTGATCTCTTATGAGAACATGCAGATCTATGGTCCATCTAAATGGAAGTGTAAGACGGGTGTGGCACACACGTGTTTAATCCCAGCACTGGGAGGCAGAGGCAGGAGGCTCTGAGCTTGTGACCAGCCTGGTCTACATAGTGTTAATCTGAACCTTCCTTCAATTTATCCTGTTGTCCGAAATGATTACTGCTTGTAAATACCTTCTCTTAACTGTAATTTTGTCGACACCTCCAAGGCTGGAGGTACTGAATTATGACTAAAAGCTGCTGTTCCAGAGAACCAGGTTCGAGTCCCAGCACCCACATGGCGATATACAACTGTTTGTAACTCCAGCCTCTGTTTGATTTTCTCTTCTGGCCCCAGCATGCATTGCACGCGCATGGTACAGATGCACCCATACATATGAAATAAAATTTTAGAAATTTAAAATTATATTTTATAAGAAACTAGGAGAGCAAACATTCGTGAGAAGCAGACTCAGAACTTCAGGCTTGAATATACAGCGGCCTGCAGTAATCTTCCGCAAACCTATTGGCTCACAAAAAAATGAGTTGTTTAGCTAGCACTGAAATGTTCTGAGTGTTTCTGCATATTAACTGAGGTTTCGTGGGGTTTGTTTTGTTATCGTACAATTCCTTCAAATTATTTCTCTACAAAGTGCTAAGGGAAATGTCCTTCTTGGTTTAAAAAAAAAAGAAAAAAAAAAAGAATCGTCCCTAAAACACAAGCACATTTTCATCAATGCTGAAACAAAGCGGCCTGTTCCCCTCACCACCACGCAGCCTTTGCCACATGAGATTCATCCCTGTGGGTTATCTCCTCAGAGATTATTTTTGTGTATTTCCGGACATTTACTCAGTTCTGCGTGATGTTTTTTTAAACCAAGAAAGGATCATACTGTTATGCCATTCTTGAAATTTCTTGCTTCGAAATTGTCTCAGAGAGTCATGCGCCCGTAGAGCTCTGAAAGTGTCTGCTTATTCAGATGTGATTTAACTGTCCCAGTGGTCTGGTAGCTTTCTTTCTGCAGGGAGGACAGCGCACTGTCCATCCTTATCTGCCTGTTGACTCGGGATGGCTGAGAATGTTGCTACTGCGAGCCACATGGTCGGCAGCAACATCCCTGCACCGCTGGCTGTGAGTGCAAACGAGGTGACTCTTCTGTAACAGAAACAGGGAAGTGTAGCTGGTGCTCTGAGGATGCGGCTAGCTGGGATCGGCACCACACTTACTCCCTCTATTTCCGGTCTTCTCCTTCCTACAGGGCTAGCCCGCTGGAGAGTTAAGGTCTGTGATTTTGCTTGAGGCTGAGGGAGGCCATGTGACCCAGTTCTGGCCAATTAAACATGAACAAAAGTTTACTGAGCAGTCCTTAGGAATGGTCTCCTTTTCAGGTAAGACAGACAAACACGACTGACTCTGTCTCTTTCCCACCTTGAGGATGACTAGGGAGACTAGAGAGGTTTCAGACAGGATGCAGCATGGGGGTGGGAGAGCCAAGAGAATTGCTGGTCTAACATCAGGGCAGTTCAAGGACAGCCACAGAACCAATCTCCAGGCGCCTGAAACGGAGGAGCTGGCTCGGGCTGCATGTAGCCTGCTTTTCTGATACTTGCAGCCAAAAGTATCACGTCATGCTTTTAAGTACTAACTCTTTAAACACTTGCCCTCCTGGGGATGGAGAGACAGCTGAGTGGTTAAGAGCACCTAGGGTTCAATCCCAGCACCCACATGGTGGCTCACAACCTTCTGTAACTCCAGTTCCAGGGAATCTAACACCGTCTTCTGGCCTCTACAGGTACCAGGCACACACATGAGACATGCTGGCAAAACACCCATACACGTGAAATAAAAATAAAGAAAACCTAACAACAGGAAAATTTTGTACTATTCTTTATCTTCTCCCAAGTCTACTGAGAGGACCCATTTTCCAAACATCTGTCCGCTTTGGACACCGGAAGTCACTGAAGTGCTTAGAAATGACGTGGGCTTGGCAGCTCGCAGACTCAGTAGTCGGTTCGGTTTTCCTCTTCCGCAACTTTCTCGTTCCCATCTCTTGTCTCTTTTCCTAAGGGCTAAGTGACAGCAAGGCAGGGGCAGTTCGCTACGGGAGGGACTGTTCTCTGTAGACTCACACTATCAATCCAATCAAACACAGCTGGAAGTAATAAGCCAGAGCCACGGGCTAGTGACAGTGACACTCGTCTCCCATCGGTGTACCACCACACATACTTCATAGAGAGGTAATTCAACATCGGACTTCCTCTGTAAACGTATACTGAGGGTGTGTGGAGCATGGCCTGCTGGTGCACGGGGTGGAGTCCTCTGTGTACCTGTGGTACCTACTTCTTCTCTCATCCCTCCCGTCCAACCCAGGAGCCATCACCACCGTTCCTATTTAACAGAGTAAATAATGAAAGCAAACATTTTAAGACCATCAATCTCTTTTTGCCATAAACACTTCCAAGCAGCAAAGGCCCGATATTTAATAACCCAATGATTGTCATAATTTAAATTATGCAGAACACATTCTGCCTATCTGAAGAGATATCAGCATGCTTAGGCTAGAGACACTGTTGAACCTGTTTGGTGGTTTTCATCCTCCTAAAGAAGCTGTTTCAAGATTTGACTCTCAGAAATAGGCATGAAGGTGGGAGGCACGTGCTGGCGGGGGTGGGGGAAGTGGGGGGAGGACGTGATCAACATATAGTTCATATTTGTATGGCTGTCAAAGCACACACTTAAAAACAAACAAAATTGACCCTCTATTATTTTGTTGTGCTACAAGGGATCAAAATTATATTAACCTTTTGGAGTAAAAATAAAATAAAATAAAATAAAATCTCAGGTAAAGTAGGACTTTCATGCTTTTACTAGCCAAGCTCCCCACCCTAGAGCAGCAGGTGAGGAATTCCCCTACCCGGCTAACAAGTAACCAATCTGACACAGAAAACAAACAAAGCGGGCTGTTAAAGATATGAAAAGCCCGTCCAGAAAGGCAATGTCAACAAGCTGCACAGAGCAGCGCCTCCAGTAACAAGTACGGAGTTGGCTTTTCCACCGACCTTTTCTGCTTCAGGAATCGGAGCAGTCAGGGGACTCGGGGAGCTCGCAAAACTGCCCACTCCCAAGGTGAGGTGGGGGCAGCCAGAGGAACCAGGCCCAGACAAGTATCCCCTAGCTTCTTGCCACACACACCTCTTCCAACAAGAACCGAGGGTTCGATAAAGCCCACAGCACAGAGGAATGCTGGGTTCACCACACTCTCTTGAAGTTTCCTTCAAAGACCCTCTGTGGGGGGACATGTCCAGTGAGGGCCCCAATAGCTCAGGCCCTTATGGTGGGAAGGCTAGACCAGAGAGGTACTCTCCACTTAGGCCTCAGGAAGGCATGGAATTCACTCCATGCCCTCCTGCAGGTTTTAAAAGCTTATTTATAGGGTATAGAAGATTTCTGGGGAAGAGTTTGAATTCTTTATTTTGCATTTAGGAACCAGTCTGTAGAGGCAGACGGTGTTTACAGTCTACAGAGTGAAAGCGGATGGCAAATCCCCACCTAAGGGGACTGGGGAAAGTCTCTGTGCTTTCCTGCGGGGCATGCCCCAGGGTCCAAGGCAGGCAGTCCTTGGGTGGGCCACTCCTCCCATCCTCATCCGGCCTCATCCTACATTCCCGGAGGGTGCAGTCCTTACTTCATCGCACAAGCACAGAGGGTGGAGGCCCAGGGAAAGAGACCTGACTCTTCCAGAGCCTGCTGTGGCCAGCCCAGGGCCGGAGGGGACCAGCAGGTCCTTGGGGAGTAGACGGGGACTTATGTGTTTGTATTACACATGGTAGAAGGACTGTGAAGCAAGAGTCAGTTGCCAGAGCAAAGCAAGCCAGATTGGTTGGCTCTTCTAAACAGTCTGTCCAACCAGCAGGACACAGTGACCCCAGGCACTCGTGTGACGACGTCAGTTCTCTGAGGGGTCACCATACCAAGAAAGTAAACAGAGGGAGGGACTCGGGACAGAATATACCCCAAACAATGCAGATGCAGCATGGCATTGCCTGGTTGGACCCTGACCAGCTACCCCAAAGGGGGCAGCTTAACACACTAAGAGTTTGCCAAGTGCTGCGTGGTGCAGCTCCCCCCACCCACAAGAGGCCAGAGATGCCAGGCGGTGGAGTTCCTGACAGGCTGGTTGGTGGCGGGGAGACAAGCTAAAAAGGAAGTGTGCACATGTGCTTGTGTGTGTGTGTGTGGTGTGTGGGGTAGGCGCTGCTCCTCACCCCACTCCTCCACTTGCACAACCAACTAAATATTCTCAAGACACCGCCTCTCTGTGCTAGACACAAGCAGGTACAAGCGTGTGTGCACTTGTGTACACACAGGATCTTGGTCAAAGGCAGATATGCACACACACTCTAACAGCAGAGAGACACAGCACATTCTGACAGTTGGATAACGTAGGCACACATTCACACACACACAGCTCCATCAGGAGTGAACACACACACACACACAAGGTCCACAGGCTCAGGCTCTGCACACCGAGAGAGGCATATAGACCTCCACAATAAGTCCACAAACTCACAGCCTGTCAGGAACACACAATCTGCTAGAAGCATACACGCCCATACAATCTCTCAGTTGGCCTGCGCGTACCCGTAGGTGTACACACAACCTGTCACACGCACTGCATGCACTTAAAACAGCTCTGTGCAGTGCACACATCCGATCCCAACTTCTCAGCCGCTCATGCACACTCACGCGAGCTCAGCTGGCACAGGCACCCTCGCAGCCTCCCTCTGCTCCAGGCGCACCCCACACCCACGCACCCTCTCGGCCCGGTACACCCCTCCCCCACGCCCGTGCGGGCGCACACCGAGAACTCCGGCGACACGGGGTGCACTCACGCCCCCCCGCGGCAGCTGCCCGTGCCCCTCCTCACCTTTTTCGCCCGCCACGGGCGACCGGGCCTCATCCTCCTTGGGGTTGGTCACCTGGGTGATGATGGCCGGACCGTCCATGGGTGCGCGCCGCGCCGGCCGCCCGCAGGCCCGGCCCCCCGCAAGCTAGGCGCGGGGGGCGCGCGGGGGCGCGGCGGAGGGGGCGCGCAGGGGCGCGGCGCGGTGGGGCGCTCGCCGCCGCCGCCGGGGCGCGCCCGCCGCCCGGCCCCGCGCTCCGAGAGAGGCGGCCGGGGCCCGCGCCCCAGCTCCCGCCGCCGCCGCCGCTGGGCTGAAGCGGCCGCCGCCTCGTCCGCATGAACCCCGGAGCCGCGCCCGGGAGAGCCGCGCTCGGGGAGGCGGAGCGGGAGGCCCGGCGCCGCGGGAAGCGCGAGCGGGCGACGGAGAGAAGGAGCGAGCGCGGAGCTGGGGCGGGAGGGCGGGAGAGAGGGAGCGCGAGGGGGAGGGAAGGAGGAAAGCGAGGAGGGCGGGCGGGTGGGTGTGTCCCGGCCCGAGGACTGGCCTCCGCCGCCGCCGGCGCTGCCCGCCCGCCCGCCCGCCCGCCGCCGGGGAGAGGGGTGCGGGGCCGAGTCGGGGGCACAGCGCGCGGGGTGTGGTCTGGGGCGGTGGCGCGCGCGTGCGGGGCACGGGGGCCTCGGGGAGGTGGGGGGGTGCGGTGGAGCCTGGGAGACGAGCGAGCTCAGCGATCGAGGTGTGGGCCCTCCGCGCGGCGCGGAGTGGATGCGCGGGGAGCGCTCGGCGGAGGCCCGGGGTGCAGCGGGATCGCCGGCCCAGGCCCGGGGACGTTTATTCGCCCCGAGGCCAGGCACCGTGGGAGACGGTTGCGATCGGCAGTGGGTTCCGGGTGAGGGACGTCGTGACGCTCGATCAGGGAATGGAGGGTTCCACAGGGGAGCAGGGAGCGAGGCTGCAGAGGGGTTCGGGCACGGAGTTGGGGGGGAAGTAGAGCTCGGGCTGTGCGGTGAGCCCTGGGGTATGCTGGGCCCCCGAGTGAGGAGGGGATGAGAGGTGTGCGGAGAGTCTGCAGACCCGGCTCGCACTGTGCAGTCCGCAGAAGCAACTGGGGCGGGAGTCGGTGTGCAGAACAGTGCGTCTTCGAGGCTAGACCTCTTGGCACGGGAGACTGTGGGCACCTCGGCGAGGGGTTCAGCCGCGTAGGGACAGAAAAGAGATTGTGGGGAGCTGATGGAGCGGGAAAGGGCCTGTGGGAGCGGAGTTGGGCCAGGGCTCAAGTACAAAAGCATCGGGCTGCTGTCAGGTCTGGGGTGACAGCCAAAGCATGGGTGCGAGCAAGTGCCCACCAGCTTCGTTCGGAGTGTCTGAGCCTTTAGGCGCCCGCACCTTCTTGCTCCAACTTGCAGGCCCGACTTGCAGCCCTGTCAACCGGTGGGCGGGGACAGTGCTGCAGGGGGCGGGCCTCGGGAGCTCCTCGCCAATTAGCGCTCTGTGGGCGGAGCTGAAGCGCGGGACGGACAGGCTGGAAGATCTGACTCCGCCCATTCGCCAGCCTGCGCGCGCACTTGCCCCCTACTCCCCAACCCCCTCTCCCCGGATGGCTTTCAAGAGGGGAGGCCTGCTGGGACTTCCCTACTTTTCTGCGCGGGTGCGATCCGGGCGCTGGCCCCATTCAAGCCGCGTGTTCACCGGTGAGCGTCTGCAAAGTTGGAAAGAAACTTCCAGAAGCGCCTGTGGTAGAGGCGAGCCCGCAGACGGGTGAAGTCTATGGAGCCCCACGGTTGGAGACTGCCCCTGGCGGGACCCCCCACCCCCTGAAACAGGAGGGAGGCGTGTCTGCAGAGCAGCTGCTGTTTAAAGGAATTAAGCAACAAGTTAGCGTTTTGTTCCCAAACCCAAGACTTCAAGTGGCATTCTGGTACTGCTGTGCATGGATGGAGAAGGCGTCCCAGCTGCCCTTGGGGTGCACTCACCCAGTACCTTAGGGACCCCCAGAATATCCTGGGCAGTCAAACCACGAAGCTCGAAGTGTCCTTTTGATTAGGAACGCAAGCTGTATAAAGTAGCCCATCCTCCAGGGCATGGCCTTTCTAAGGTCCAGACTCGTTAAAGTCCAGTGGCACCGGAGCTTTGCCTTGTCTCAACTTGTCTAATGCCTGTCACACGTTCTGAGGATCTGCCTGGAGTAGCTGGACTCACCTGGTCACGTGTTTAAGCCCTGGATTCCTTTGTCTAAGAGAAGGGGGTGGGAGTAATTCCAGTTCATGTGGAAAAGGGCCACCACCAGAACGGTTTTCAGACACCGAGTCTCCTGCTCTGCGTTTTCAGTAGCTGCGATGCTGTGGGGCCCCCCCAGTAACAATTCTTGCCTTACCTGCACCCTCTACCATTCTCAGCTTCCTAAGGTCACTGCTCATCTCCCTGCCAACTCCGCCCATTCACCCTTCCTTTCTTTGAAAATATAAATGTATACATATTTTATATATGTTTACACTCTATCTTGATCAGTTCATCCCTCAGCTCCCCTCAGCAGCCACATTACATCTCCCATCCAATTTCATGTTCTCTTTTATAATTATTTGTTTCTTTGTCCCACTAATTACAACTAGCCTGAGCACATAGATGTGGGGTCATTCACTCAGGCATGGGCAACTCAACAGTGGCCATACTTGTGACTCTTGCCTCAGTAGACATCAACTGCCAGTAGGTCCTCAGCTGGGGGTGGGGCCGCCGCAGCCCCTCCCCACTCATTGTTGGAAATATTGCCTGTTTTGATCTTGCACAGGCAAACCACAGCTGCTGTGGTACCGTGAGAAGGGAAGCGTCGCCCAGCACTCCGCACATCCTTCTGCTTCTACGATTTCTGCCTCTTTCCACGTGTTCTCTGAGCCTCGGGAGGGAGGTTGATAGAAATGGCCCGCGTAGGGCTGAGCATGCGCAGTTGGCTAGTTGTTCCTCCCTGTACATATGATAAATGTTAAACAATAGCAACAACATCCAAACAAATGAGGGCAAATGCTTTTGATCTTGAAAGGGATAGACCTGAGAGTGACAAACACTTGAGAGATGACAAAAGATAAAATGAATACACTTGGCTGTCTCGGTCCATTTAGCAGGCATTTATTGAGTGCCTTCTCTTTGCTAGGCTCTGACCTACGCCTTGGGGATTACAGCACTGAGCTATCCTCGTCTCCCACAGGTCAAGCATGACTCTGGCTGTTTTCCTAGGGAGGCCTCTAGGTCTCCAAGTATTAGAGTATTGCTCCTCTTTGAGATTTGAAGTAAGCATCTCTGGTGTCCAGAGGACATATCGCAGTCGCTGGAGGTCAACTACATCAAGGCTCAGAGGCTAAAACAGTTAAAAGGATGGGTAGAAGTCTGTTTCCCATACACACTGCCACCATATAGTACTCTTGGGCCACTGATATAAAAACAGTTTTAGTTCCTGACCTGGTGGTACATACCTTTAACCTCAATGGCTCTGACTCTACCAAGAACATTGGCTTTAATTATACAGTTCATATGGCAATCTCATGCATACCATCAGAAAAACTATTTTATTTTAGTATATATGATTACTACTCTTCCTCTGGAGTCATATCAAATTTAAAAATGCCTCACCAACTTATTTGCCTCTTTATTTAATTGTAAAGTAGACTATCACTCATATCTGCTGCTGGGATCTTGTATATAATCTAAATATTTTATGAAGTGAGCCTCGGGCTTTCAGACCTGTGTTTGCCATCCACAAATCATAGGCCACCAGTGGCTGTCATCGATCTTTCTTTTCTTTCTCTTCTCTCCCTTTTCTTTCTTTCTTTCTTCCTTTCTCTCTCTCTTTTGTTCTTTCTTTCTTTCTTTCTTTCTTTCTTTCAGACAGAGCCTCAAGATGTAGCCCTGGCTGGCCTGGAGCTTCTTGTGTAGATGAGGCTGCCTGGCACTTACAGAAATTCTCCTGCCTCTGTCTCCCAAGTGCTGAGATTAAAGGTGTATACCAGGCTTATTTAAATACAATTCCTTAAACTGGAAACTAGTGGAAAAGACTGAAAAAGACAAAACAAACGTGAAGCAGCAACAAAAATGGAGCAATGAAAAAACAGAGAAAAGTACAACCTGAGAGAGAGAGAGAGAGAGAGAGAGAGAGAGAGAGAGAGAGAGAGCACAAGTTAAATAGCAAGGCAAATGAAGTTAGAGCTGGTGACATCAGCCCTGAGGGGCCATGAATTGCCACAGATAGGAACATGTGAAAAGAATGGGTGAGGACAGAGAGGGCAGCCAGCCACACTGGAAGAGCCCTGAGGTAGACTGTACTCCAGCGAGTGTGGTTGGTGAGCTCTTAGTACGTGGAGAGTAGACATGAGAGAGAAGCACAGGCTTTGAGACCAAGTCTGGTGATGGACGGGGTTCAGGTCAAGCAGAGCCTTATTAAAGCAGGGGACCCTGGATATTGTTTAGAGGGAAGGAGTGTGGAATATCGCAGTTGCACAGTTACAAGATTCCTGCCAGCCAACCACTGCTCAGGAGCAATGCAAAAGGTAGAGGAACCAGTCCAGAAAGGATCTGTGGAAAGTGACTGTGGGAACAGAGGGGACTGAAAAGACTCCAGATGCACTGTGGAAGGAGAGTGGGCTGAGGAGCGAGAGATGAGCAAGGAAGAAATGGCCTCCCAGCCTGGAGCCTGGGTACCCAGGACAAGGGTGGAAGCCTGTTGGAGAAGGGCTGCTCTGGCGCTCCCAGCCTGCTCGCTCTCCATCCTTGAATCTCTGCTCCAGGCTGTTTCTTGGTGCTGTGTCCCTTGGTTTTGTGTGTGTGTGTGTCATGCTGCCTCTTGGTCACTGCCGTCAAGGTCTAGGTACCTTCCTCTAACTTTCCCTTTCACAAGCCTGGCCTAAAGGTGGCAATTCTCTTGTTGGGGAAAGAGGAAGTAGTTTCTAGACAGAGAGACTCCTGCTGGACGCACTGTAGAGCCTGCCCTCAGGTCTCTGACTCTCCGGGACACCTTAGGACTTGGGTGAGGTTTCTCTAGCAAACATTCCTTCTCTCATAGTAGGCACCAGAAAGTCCCAAGGAGCCCCACTTCATCTTAGGCAGACCGCACCACACCTCACCCACGCTTTACCTCTGTGCTTTAATATTGAAGGCTTAGGTCTAATGAAGCAGGCAAAACATCTAAAGGAGGCTCACAGTCTAGTAGACAAAGCCGAGGAATAATTACAGATGGCCCGGGGAAGAGCTGGTTTATTCTGTAGGGAGTCCTCGCAGAACTATTATCCACAGTCATCTTTAAAGGCTTCAATCTTCTGAGTGAGTGGACTTCTGTATTCGGTGTGCACAGAGAAGGCTGTGTAATGATGGAGGAAGAGGGCTTAGAAGGCCAGGCTGCACCTGGACTTCAACCTGTGGGTAAACTGGAGCCACTGATGACTTCTTTTTTAAAATTTATCTTTAATTTATGTGCATGGATAATTTTACCCGTATGTCTGCCTGGGTACGGTGTGTGTACCTGGTATCCGAGCAGGCCAGAAGAGGGTGTCATATCCCCTAGGACAGGAGATGGCTGTGAACCACCATTCAGGTGCTGAGACTGGAACCTGGGCCCTCTGGAAGAGCAGCCAGTGCTCTTAACCAGCTCCCACTCACAGATAACTTTTTGCAAAAGGAATCAGCATCTCTTAGCTAGAGCTTGTCTGTGGGTTGACAGAAAAATTCAAGCCAGCTTTAGCAACGTTAGGGAGTCTGCTAGCTTATATAACCAAAGCATGGGTACATGCTTGAGATCGGGGCATGACGTCATCAGCTCACCCTCACCGTCACAATCCATCCATTCAAGAAGACCACTATAGGGCTGGAGAGATGGCTCAGCCGTTAAAGGCTAGGCTCACAACCAAAAATATAAGAAGACCCACTATCCTCATCGCACTGATTCTTCCTGTGTTCAGGGAGTCTCTAGCCATCCCCCTCTGCATACACCCTCAGGGATGCCCTCTACCTGGCCCCTGGGAGGGGGTGCTTACATATCTTCCTTTCTATAAAGACATTCATGCCCAAGAATGAAGTCCCAGAAATGGGTCAGTGGTCCAGCAGGTGCAGCCTGCCCCCTGGTGGCTGAATATTGTGAGTTCCTTCCCATGTCAAGCTGGGTGTGGCTCTTTCAACTACCAGCTCCTTGGGTACTATAGCTCACTGCCAGAGAGGGTCCAATCTTGTCTCTATCCCATCCAGCTGCTGTGAATAACACGTCTGTTTAGCTTTCCTTAGAGCTTTAACAGAAGAGTCCTTGGGAATGTAAGGGTCTGGAGAGGACAGAGAACAGGATCCAGAGTGATGTGTTCTGTTGACATCCAGTCTCAGGATGACATCCACCAGCATGGATGGTGGCCACTGGCAAAGATGGAAAAAAAAAAGGCAGCCAGGCTGATGAGCACGTGGGCTGGAAGGAGATTTGGTATAAAGCCATTCGGAAAGTGTTTGGGAAACTGGGAATATCCCAAGCATATGTAGAAAGCAAAGAGGAGGGTCTACCTTTCCCACACTACCTCCAAAATCCCAGATCTTCTCTGCCAGAGAACTTGGACACAAGAACGACTACCTGAAAACCGTGAGCCAGGAGAGGGTGCAGCCCTACCCTGAACCCCTATCGTGATGGAACAGCCGCTGAACAAAGTGCACAGCCCCCATGTGCCCTCAACCCAGCCGCGGCTTTGAGTCCCAAAAGATCAAGGAGGCCCAAGCTGATTTCACAACTGGAAATTGTGAAATTTCCTCTTGAAGTGGGACCTCATTCTTTGTGCTCCCTGCCCCCCAACGCCCAGGCTACTGATGGAAAGTAGGCGTGCATACACAGCCTCATGCGTGTGGTTTGGGGTGTCTGTGTGCATGTGTGACCCTAGCTGGTAAGACCGCTGCCTTCTCCAGTCACTCACCACGGCTTTGACAGGAGGCTGCCCATGGTGACTGCCTGCTGGCATCATTCCCATGGGCGGGGCCCCCGCCGGGCTGGGCTGGTAACAAGCAGGCACCTTGGCACATGCAGCCACATGCTCAGCTGTACACAGGCTCATATACATGCCAGGGCACCAGGCACACGTGATGAGACTATCTGCCCAGCTGGTTTTTCTGTGTTAGCACTGCCTGTTCTGCACCGGCTTCCCTACCTGGGCCCCCAAAGTGTCTGCCAGGACAGCGCTTCCAACTCCTCCTGCTCCCTTTGAACCCAGCCGTCTGGGTCTCAGATTCAATTCACGGGTGAGACTAGGTCTCTACAGGGACTTCACTTCTCCTCTGCACGGCGGTTTCCGCGGAGGCCTGCATGGTAAGAGGCTGAGGCCGAGGCTGCTGCCTTCCTCTCACATGTGTGTTCATGCCTCATTAATAACTCCAGCACACATGCTCACATACTGCCTCACACACTGTCCACGGCCCCGAGTGCATTGCTAACCTTGGCTCTTAGGTGAGGTTCCCAATCCCAGCAAGTAGTCACTGTTGGCCCTGTTTGGTGGGAGGCCCTCCCTGTAATCCATACCTGAGAGCAGGCTGGCTAGGGCGGATAGAGAGGAGGGGGGTGAGGACTTGAAGAGGTGACAGGTAAATGAGTGGTTTCCTGTCTCTCAATCTTGCTTCCCTAAGCAGGAATGTCCAGACAATGGGCTGTACCCCAGAGGCTTCTGGGAGTAATACAACACTGAAGAGAATTCCTATCCTGGTCTGAGCTTTGGGATGGGAACAAAGAAGTTAAGTTTATGGGAATTCTGGAACAATTAAAATGTATTTGCAAAATATGGAATCAAAATATTTTGGGAGAAATGAAAATTCTAACCAGCCTGATTTGGCTAGACCTTGGGAGTCCCTCAAACTCAACTCCTTTTTTTTTTCTTTCAAGACAGGGTTTCTCTGTATAGCCCTGGCTGTCCTGGAACTCACTCTGTAGTCCAGGCTGGCCTTGAACTCACAGAGATCTTCCTGGCTCTGCCCCCAGAGTGCTGGTACTAAAGGTGTGCGCCACCACTGCCCAGTCCCCAAACTCCTTTTACTGTATACTGTGTCTGTGAGTCCTTGGTGGGATGAGGGACTGACACTCATGCTGCCTGCTTATGTACGCAGAGCTCTGCCTGGGCAGCATGTGTCTCCAAATGAGACAGTCTCTGTTGGCTGCAGGAAGTAGATCCCTGTAGGGAAGGACCAGCATGAGAGTCCTCAAGCAGAAGGGGTCTCTACCCAGGTGCTTGTCTCTTCTTCATGGGTGCCTGGAGGGCAGGATCTAAACTTGGGCCGCCATGGCTGTCCAGGCAGTCGCCTGCCTTCTTTTCTGAGACAAGGCGTCAAGTAGTCCAGGCTGGTCTCAAACTCAAAATGTAGCCCAAAGGCCCTAGACTTCTGATCCTTCAGGCTCTGCTTCACCATGCCCAGCTTACACAGAGCTAGGGATGGAACCCAAGGCGTGGCGCATGCTAGGCAAGTGCTCTACCACATGGGCTGCATCCCCAGCTTGGCAGTGGTGTTTCATCGATGAGGATCTGAATGCAGAAAGGCCAGGTGGTTTCCTGCTTGTGCTTAGGGTACAAAGCTAAGCTCTGCATTGTGATGAAGGCCCAAAGGCTCAGGGTAGGGCTCAACTTGATTAGCCTGAAGAACAGAAAGAGCTGATGGGAATCTAGGAAGTTATTTTGGGGTAAACATAAAAACAAGAAGCTGCCTGCTGGTTTGCCACCTCAGCAGTTCTCAGACAGGTTGGAGGGACATTTCAACTCCCCACCCCCCAACACACACACACACACACACACACACACACACACACACACACACACA
>NW_022196906.1:112756108-112768462 GCF_008632895.1 Mastomys coucha | reverse complement strand
GTAGCCCTGGCTGTCCTGGAACTCACTCTGTAGACCAGGCTGGCCTCAAACTCAGAGATCCACTTGCTGCTGCCTCCCAAGTGTTGGGATTAAAGGTGTGTGCCACCACTGCCTGGCTACGTATTGTACATAGTGAGTTTCAGGCCATCCAGGGCTTCACGGTGAGATCTTGTCTCAATGACAACACGATCAAAACATAATAAAACAGGCCCAGGAGCTTGCTCTGGGGTTAAGAGCACGGGATGCTCCCCCAGAGGGCCCTGGTTCAATATTCAGCTCCTACATGGAAGCTCACAACCACCAAGACCTTCAGAAGCTGGGGCCTGATGCTCTCTTGTGACCTCTGTGGGTACTGCATGCACTTGGTTCACAGCCATGGTGCAGGCAGAACACTCATGCACATAAAAATCAAATAAATAAATAGCAACAACAAAAAACCTGTCATCATGAACGGAGGGAGATGTGTCTGTCCTGCACGGTGTAGCTGAGATGGGCATTTTTTAATGTTATGGATAAAAGATATGAAAGCTAGTTTGGTAGATACGTGCTCACTGGGCCTCAGTGTCCTTAGCAAAGCTCCCATCTGGAGACGGTGTATCTACTGTGCGGTTCCCAGGGATGCATGCACAGCTAAGGAGAGATGCCAACAGTCTAGACTCAGTCTCACAGGTACACTTATTACTCTGCTTGCATATACTGTCCCCCTGACTAAAAGGCTGTTGTCCGCTCTTCATTTTGAGCGACACTTGCCTGCATCTTGCCCTGCATCCCTGGAGTTTACAGTGGCCCCAAGCTGGGCTTTGAGACTTCTCCACAAGCAGGAAAGAGCAGTTGCAGGCCAGAAGACCCCTTGAATGGGTCTGCAAACAGGGTTGACCTCCTCCAGGCTTTGGCCAGTGGCTGCGACCTCACACACATGCTCACAGGGACTCTCGCAGAGAGAGGCTCCTGCCCGGTCACATTTCCTTTCTTCTCAGACCAGAGCAGGGGCCTGAGCTGCCAAGAACAACCAATTCCTTTCTGACAGTGACACCATTTTCTTCCCGGGCTGGTTTTCGAGTGAGTTTCTTTTCTCCTTTGTTTACACAACACTGCTTTCTTCAGTGGGGCCCTGAAAGGTTAAGGTGTTTCCCTCGGGTGCTGTGTATGGCTGAGATCAGAAGCCGGGAGGCCAGACTGATGCTCACACCTCTGGGAGGCAAGAAGGAGCGGCTTGCCTTCTGCAGGGGAGGGCGGGGAGTGGGGACACTGGACCACAGCCGCTTGCTTGTATTTGAAACTTCCCATCCCCAAGGACCAGGGCTGCCTGTAGATCCAACGGCTTTATTGCCAATTCGATTATTTATATAAGAGCTGCTGTGCTTCTTTTTGGTGCTAAGCCAGTTTAAAAGTTCCAGAAACATAAAGCATACATCGGCAACAGTCGTTCTCAGCGGGACCGAGAAGCAGCAAGCTCCCCACCCTCCGCACCCCCAGGAAGGGTTGAGCGCCATCCGGGGTCGACTGCTGGCCGAGGCTGCTCCTGATATATGCTTGAGCTTTCCCGTGAATACTGCAGACTCACCCCATCTTGCTACTGTGTGCTCAATTTTAAATTTTAAAATTTATTTTGATTCTCTAAATAGGTTCCCACTGGGTGACCCAGACTGACCCCCTCCTGCCTCAGCCTCTTAAGTGCTGAAATTACAGGCTTGACCCTCGATGCCTATCTGCCTTGTTTGTTTATTAGCCAGTGACCAAAGCCTGGGCCTTGTACATGTTAGGCAAGTGCTGTACCACTCAACTACACCCCTCCGCCATTAAAAAAAAAAAAAAGAGTAATAGGAAGATTGCAAAATATAATCAAGCCATTTCTGTGAGCCCTTTAGCTAGATTTCCCAAAGATTAATTCACATTTCCTCAGACTGCTCCTCTTACGACCACTGGAGAGTAAAACATACTTGAAAACAAAATGGATGGTCTCTTACATAACCGGATGCAGAGATCAAGCCAGGAGATTAGAGTGACCCAGCCTTACATAATCTGCCTCATTTCTCCATCTCATTCTGTATTCAGAAGAGACAACTGGCTTCTGATCTAAGACCTGATTTCAAATTATTCTGCTTTGTCCTTTAGATTCTTTTAATCTGGGATGCTTCCGTATCTCTTGTCTCAGGATCCGCAGTTTCCAGGCATGCCGACCCATCAGTTTTCAGGGTGACCCTCAGGCAGTGTGGCTTGGTTTAGCTTTCCTCGTGGTTAGCCTAGGGTTGTGCGTTTGGGATGTAGATGGCCCACAAGCAGCTCAGAGTGGTCTCTGGATTATCTGAGTGGCATACATGCGGCTTTGTGGCATTCTTGTCTGAGGTTACTTGAAGTTGAAGAAGCCAGCCTCTTTAAGCTTTCTCTAAGTTTTATCTGCTGCATTTGGAGGTTATTCATGATTAAATTATTTTAACATTTATTTTTTATTTGTGTGTGTGTGTGTGTGTGTGTGTGTGTGTGTGCATGGGAAAGTCAGAGGACAACTTTTGGAAGTTAATTCTTTCCTTCTACCATGTGGCTTCCTTCTACCATGGGGATTGAACTCGGGTCATCGGGCTTGCCTGCAAGCACTTATTACCCACTAAGCCATCTTGTCAGCCCCAGTTTATTTCCTTCCTCTTGTTAGTGCAGGGGTTTCAGAAGTGCACAGACACCTGGCTTTTTGCATTGGTTGGTTTTATGGATCTGACCTCATGCTTGTGTGGCAATTGCTTTATCTAACAAGCCACTTCCGTAGCTCCCTCCTAATCATCACCACCACTACCACCACCACCACCACCACCATCATCATCATCATCATGACCATCAACATCATCATCGAGTGCCTTTCCATGTATCCCTGGCCAGGCTGGAATTAGCTACATAGACCAGGTTGGCCTCAGATTCACTGAGATCCTTCTGCCTCTGCCTTCCAAGTGTTGAGATTAAAGGCATGTGCCACCACACCTAGCTTTTTAAAAACAACACACACACACACACACACACACACACACACACACAAAAGATGTATTTGTTTTATTTTATGTGCATGAGTATTTTGCCTATATGCCTGTATATGTATCATATGTGTGCCTGGTGCTCTTGAGGGTCAGAAGAGGGTACTGTACCCCTGGAATTGGGTTTATAAGGTTGTCTAGGTTGCCCAGGTTACCCAGGAATACATCATGAGATGTGATGCTCTTCTCTTGGGAAGTGGGCAGGTCTGTTTCCATGGGCCTTTCTTTCCACATGCCCCCGTGTGTACAGCCAGAAGCCAGTGCTGCCTCTGTGTGGCCTGGAGGTCTCCAGTACAATGCCCTTCTCTTTGTGTCTGTCTCCTACCCTCTGACCTTTACAGAGCTAAGATCCATGCATGGCATCTGTTAGGTGACACTGCCTTTAAAAAAGAGTCAAGAAAGAGTCAAGAAAGAGTCTTCTGGGCCCAGGGAGGTGGCTTGGTCAGTAATGTGCTTGCTGGGAGAGCCTGAGGTCCCGGGTTCAGATCCTTAGCACTCATGTAAAAGCCAGGTGCCCTGGCGTGCACCTGTGAGGCTAGTGCTGCAGAGTGCTGTACATGGCTAACCTCTGAGAACAAAACATACTTCCCTCATCAGGGCAGGAATGTGAGGTGAGGATGTAATGTGATGATGTGATGATGTAATGATGCAATGTAATGATGTGATGGTGTAATGATGCAACGTGATGATGTGATGGTGTAATGATGCAATGTGATGATGTAATGTAATGATGTAATGGTGTAATGGGATGTGATGATGTAATGTGATATGATGATGTGATGATATAATGAGATGAGATGATGTAATGTGATGATGTGATGATGTAATGTGATGATGCAATGTGAGGATGTGATATGATGATGTGATGATATAGTGATGCAATATGATGATGTAATGATGCAATGTGAGGATGTAATGTGATGATGTGATGATGTGATGTGATGATGTGATGATGTAATGTGATGATGTGATGATATAATGTGATGGTATAATGTGACATGATGATGTAATGTGAGGATGCGATGTGATGATGTGATCATGTGATGTGATGTGATATGATGATGTAATGTGGTGTGATGATGTGATGTGATGACTTGCAAGAGAACCCTGAGACAGGAATGTAGACTGTGAGTGTCCCCTCACAGAGCCAGGTGTGAGGTTAGTCACTGGACCCTCATCTGACTGCAGTGTTTCCCTCCTGAACTGCCCAGCCAATTGGATGTAACTCTGCCTTAGTTGCATGTGGCTCTGTGATCTTGGGAGGTGATAGCATGTTCGGGCTGGAGGAGGCTAACGGAAGTTACTCGGTTTATGTGGCCCTGAGGAACGGCATCCATGCTGGGTGAGGATTTCTGAGCGCAGGTGCGTTGCAGTCCTCTACAGTCTGTAACTAAGGCTGATGAACCCATCAGTTCCCCACAGAGAGCTTGGTGGCTCATACTTTGGTTTGCCATTTGGATCTTACGAGGAGAGTTGTACATTGTTTACATCTTCCCAGAGAAGGAATTCTTGCACAGGATGCTCCCTGGTCAATCAGTTTGTGTAGAGAGAATATCTTATGTACTGTATGGATGCATCACTTGTCAATAAAAACCTACGTCCTGTAGGAGAGGGTAAACTAAAAGGTGGGACATCTGGTAGGCAGAGAGGATTCTGGGATAGAGCCTGGTGTGGGAGGATTTGGCCTTGGGGAACTCTAAGGGAGAGATGCATGGAAGCTGAGCAGAGGTAGCCTGCCACTTGGCAGAACTTACATTAGAATAAATGGGATATTAATTTATGAGCTAGTTGGAGAACAAGCCAAAGCTTATGGCCAAGGTGTTTGTAAATATATTTTGAGTCTCATAGTCATTATTCAGGGAGCTTGGTGCCGGAGGAAAAGCAAGGCAATTAACAGTCTCACAGAGAGTGAACCCAGGGTTCATTGGTGGTTCACTGCCTCAAACAAAACCTACAAGCCAAACTACAACAAGAGGAAGTGGTGAAAGAAGGCACAGACGTTGAGCTCTGGTCTCCACATGCGTGAATGTGTACTTAATCCACATGCACAGGTGCACACATGCGCACACAGAAAGAATATCCCATGCCCACCCTTAGTCATCTATTTTATTGTCTCATGGTACAAATATCATGAAATGGATTTGAGTCTGCCTTGATCACATCTGTTTATCCAGGTCCTGAGTAGGGGGTTTTGGGCATAAATGATACTAGGTCAACATTTGTTCAGTGAATAAATGTTTATAGATAGGAAATAAATGGTCAAACTGTTCTCTGTAAAGCAATGGAAAATGTATTAGCTACAACTAGCATATTATGGATATTAGTATTGGCAAATGCCTATAGTAGTAACATTACTATAATAACTATATAAAACATATATAGTTGAATAACTATGATAATCCAAATGCTAACGGAAGAAGCCAGCAAACTCCATGACCACAGCCACCCAGCTAGGACACTGTTGAAGACTCAAGGCTTCTCGCTGGCATTTCCACTCTCTGATAGAACAGAATATATTGTGCTTGCTAATTCTACTTTGACAGAGGAGACAATGAAATATGTTTTCACTCTTCTTATCTCGCATCAGATAATCTCAGAGAGCACTTTACAAATTGACAGTTAACAAACCACTGCCCCCTGTGGAGAGAGAGCATAGATTCCACCGAATGGTGATGTCCCCGCCATGGGGGATGACCCACCACATGCTTTGTGGTAACATGAAGTACTCTGGCTAGGAAATTTTCAGTGAGATTTAGCAAAGAAGTAATTTTATTGAGTAACTATAGATCTACATTGACAGAAAGCTAGATCTTCTAAAGTACAGAGACACAAATTTGTATCTTCAGAGAGTATCGTAGACCTTACATACTGCAGGCATCCAGCATCTGGCACATGATCTGTACAAATAAAATGAGTTTGGAAACAGAAAATTCATTAAACAGAGTGCTGTGATCTAATGAAGTAGATGGATGGATTTGGATGTGACAGAGAAGGCATTTTAAATCAGGAGCCCAGAGAGTCATTAGAGCAGACACTGTGGTAGGTGATAGTTTTGGATGTAAGCAAATCTCAGTGATTCCCTTCCTAGTCTTTCTAATCTCTCTCTCTCTCTCCCTCTCTCTCACTTTCTCTCCTTCTTTCTCTCTTTCTCTCTCATTCTCTCTCTCCCTCTCTCTCCTTCTTTCTCACTCTCTTTCTCACTCTCTCTTTCTCTCTCACTCTCTTTCTCTCTCATTCTCTCTTTCCTTCTCTCTTTTTCTATCTCCCTCTCTCTTTCCCTCTCTCTCCCCCTCTCTCTTTCCTTCTCTCTCTCCCCCTCTCTCTTTTCCTCTCTCTCCCCTTCTCTCTTTCTCTCTCTCTCCTTTTCTCTCCCTCTCTCTCCCTCTTTCTTTCTCTTTCCCTCCCTCCTCCTCTCCCTCTCTCTCTCTCCTCCCTCTCTCTCTTCTTCCTCCCTCTCTCTCTCCTCTCCCTCCTCCTCTCTCCTCCCCTCCTCTTCCTCTTCCTCTCCCTCCTCTTCTCTCCTCCCTCTTCTCCTCTTTCTCCCCCCTCCTCCCCCTCCTCCTCTCTCTCTCTCCCTCCCTCCTTCTCTCCTTTCTTTTCTGGGATGGTAGTAGTGTGTTTGGTGTCACTGGGTTCTTCACAAAGAACTCAGATGTGAGGACACACCCTTGCAGATAGCTGATAAATGACAACATTTTTAGTAGGCAAAATTCTGTATTTGGGCTGGAGAAATGGCTCACTGGGTAAACATGCATACAGCTCTTCCAGAAGACTGGAGTCTCTCAAAGTACTGGGCTTCCAGCACCTAGGATAGGTGGTTCATAACTGTCTGTGACTCCAGCTCCAGGGGACCAGATGTGCGTGAACCCACAGATGTGTAAACACACACACACACACACACACACACACACACTTGTAATCCCAGCACTGGGGAGCCGGAGCTTCTTGGCTGGGCAGCCTAGACTTATCTGTAAGCTTCAGGCCAGGGTGAGACCCTGTTCCAATAAAAATAAGGTAGACAGTGAAAAATGACATTGAAGTTGATCTCTGACCTCCACATGCACACATATACACACATACAAATGTGCACCCCCCACACACAAACACACGTACATGAACTCTAAGTGGATAGGCTCTGGGTATCAGCTAAACATCTGTGGACACATGTAATGTAATCTACATTAAATATGGAATGACATTCATCCATATTTCAGAATCAAAGAGCTCCTCTGTTGGGGATTATGTGGGATCTTAAGGTTAACATTTTGGTAGTTGTGATGAAATCGTAGAGAATCTTCCACTTCAGGGACTCTCTCAGTGTGGTGCCTTTAACCTTGGAGTTGGGGAACAAGCCAGGAATCAGAGCAGAGGATGGCCCCACTTCACCTCGGAGCTTTTTACTATTTCCTCAGACTTCTGCAGCTGGAAACAAATGTCTTATTTGAAATTAGATTTTGTAAGCTTATGGTTGGAGTATTTTATTTAAAAAGCAAAAACGAAAACAAAACCTTTGATTTCTCGTTGCTCTCCCTAATTGCTTAACTTAATTTCTTGATTACCGCTGTTCCCCTGGCACTATTTCACTGACGTTTTGGAAAGTTAAATTCGGTTGAGTTCCTGGAAACACCCACACACATCAAAAGAGAAGAACTGCAGTGACGCATTCTGACCGCCAGAGGGCAGCTGGGAGACTGCTTTCTTGATTGACCAGCTCAGGGCTGGGCGCCCGCTTAGGGATTCAGGCCTTTGAAGTGACAGAGAGGCTAGTTAGTATTTGGGAAAATTTGATTAATCTGTCAGTATAAACCAGACTTTATTTTCCAACACTGTTACAACTTACCGAGGGATTGGAACGTTACTCTGGAAGCTCTTAGCCCTCTCTGTGGTGAGAAACTCCCCATGACTGCCATCATTTCTGTACAGGCTGCGAAAGCTGGCGGGAGGGGCTTGTGGCTAGGTGCCTTTGCCACCATCCCAGGATTTTGAGTATTCGAGCATGTGTCAGATGAGCTCTCAGGGTGGACTCCCCAAGTGCTCGTCTCTGGTTCTACTGTACCCCTTAGTGACACGGTGGAGGGTCTTGCCTGCTGTTGGCTGCCCCTAACACGTTTGGACTTGGATCAAGCTTCCTAAAACTGTATAGGAGCTGGCTCCCAGGCAGTTGTTAAGAAGTGTGGGGTGAGGTGGCTCCAGGTTCTGCCTCTCCCCAGCACAGAGAGGACTGATGAAGTCCTGAACCGCTGGGGTCCGCGGTCTGCTTCTCCCTCTGGAGAATGCGGTTCACAGAACTCCAGGCTGGCCGGAATGCAAGAATAGTGTCACAGCTCTTAGAAAAGGAGTAAAGAGGTTCGGGTGGCCTGCTCAGGTCCAGGGTCCCGGTCCAGTGGTGGCTGTACTGGAGGAATGTCGGTCCCACTCTGATGTGAGAGGGGAGTCTGGCCAGGCAGAGATCCAAAGGTCCAACCCTGAGTGCTTGGGGTTTGTAGTCCTCCCAGAAGTGTTACACCTCAGTAAAAATGCCCAGGTTCAGACAATAGCTTGCCTTATTTATTCCACGTGGACAGGGACTATCTGAATTTGGGAAGCGGGGTAGGATTTTGGGAATGAATGCATTCTATCTGTGGAGGCTAAGATCCTGGAGATGCTCTATTTGCATGAGGAAGGATTCCGGTGGTGGCTGACAACTCGTGATCACTTGGTTGGGGGTCCCCTGGTGACAAGCTCCCGAGGCTGGTATGGAAATAGAGAGGGGGTTAGTCCCCCTCCTGCTGCTCTCAGGATGAGATTTAATTTTCAGGTTTTGAGATTTCTAGGGTTTGAACGCTTTTCACCTCAGCAGAGTTCCAAGCCAGTTTCTCAGGTGGCAGGGTCCGTGTGCCCTACAGGGTGGTTACAGCGAGGCACACTCGTCCATTGCAGAGGTGGGCTGGGGTCCAAGAAATGATCTAATAGATAATGGCATGTCCTTGCTTGCCTAGACTGGCTGATACAGACGTTCCCCATGGTGGACAGCAGCGTTCAGCTGTGACCTCCTGCTTGTGGGCCCTCCTTTGCTTCCCATCCTTCAACTCTTGCTTTTGCATGCCCGTGGCTGTACTTGCGATAAAGAATTTGCATATAAACCTCTGTCTCAGGTTCTCTGATGGGGAAATCTACTCTAAGACAATGTCCTGTCATCCTGTGTGTCCTGAGTCCATTAGCTGTCCCTGACAAGGATCTCCGACACATTACAGACTGTCCCTGATAAATCCTTACATTTTATAATCTCTTTAGGCACAGACAGCATCTGTTACAAGTGACTTTCAAATTGTGCTTTCACTCTTATGGAAATTACAAAGCACATAATTCAAAGAATTAAGTAACTCTATAAAGCCTGGAGGAAACTTACATCTCTCAGAGTTTACGTCCATTACTGGTTTGTATAAACAATGTGTATGTTTATTCTCTCTCTCTCTCTCTCTCTCTCTCTCTTGTAAAATTTCATTGTACCTCATGTTGACCTTGAGTTCCTGATCCTTCTTCTTCTACTTCTTAAGTATTAGAATGATAGTCACATGACACAGTTATTTAAAAAAAATATTTTATGTGTAGGGGTATGTTGTCATAAATGTCTGTTAGCATGTGTGTGTGCCTGTGGAAGCCAGAAGAGTGTTGGCCTAGAACTGGAGTTACAGATGGTTGTAAGTCATCTACCGTGTGGGTGCTGGGAATCGAACCAGGGCCGTCTGAAAGCACAGCCAGTGCTCTTAGCCATTAAGTCGCTTCTCCAGTCCTCCATTTTGTTATCGTTGTCTTACTTTGTTTTTAAGATAAGTACTCACTATGTAGTCCCTGCTGGTCTTGAACTCATGACCTCATGTCTCTGTTTCCACGTGCTGGAATGATGGATGATAGGTGTGTGCTGTATGTGACTGTATGCGACTTCTGTCTACCTCATAAGTGCCAATCATCTTTATCTTGATATTTCAGGCACCAGAAACCCCTTCTGGAGGGGTTCTTCAGAAGAGGAAGATTTCATTTATTTATTTATTTATTTATTTATTTATTTATTTATTTATTTATTTAATGTGTGTGAGTGCACTGCCTCTGTCTTCAGACACACCAAAGGAGAACATCAGATCCCCATTACAGATGGTTGTGAGCCACCGTGTGGTTGCTGGGAATTGAACTCAGGACTTCTGGAAGAGCAGTCAGCACTCTTAATGGCTGAGTCATCTCTCCAGCTCCGCAGAAGAAGATTTAACTCATTTCTGGAATCTTGGGCTACTGAAATCCCTACTTCCTGCCCCATTTATTAAATATATTCTGAGATAGGTTCTGACCATGTCACCCTTGCTGGCCTCAAACACCTTATATAGATCAGGTTGGCCTCAAACTCTCAGAGATCTGCCTGCCTCTATTGTCTGAATCTTTGCCCATCACGCCCAGGTGTTCCCTTCTTGTTCTGAGGATGAGTGTAACCGGCTTGATCCTCAGTGTTTACTCTAAGTGTAATTGGCTCAATTCTCAGTGTTTACTCTAAGTGTAACCGGCTCGAGTCTCAGCGTTTACTCTCACTGTGTAGATGCGTTCGTAGCTGAGCTGTACAGTAGCTAGGCTTGGCTTACCTTTTCTCTTCAGCTTCAGTTTTTCTTGAAATACTTGTCCGTGTGTACCATGGTTGGAGTGTTCATGGTCTACGATTTGTTCCTATTGAACATATTGAATCCACTCTCCAGGGATTTGGAGGTGAGCACTTTGAGAATTGATTAGCTCATGATGGCCCTCATGAGTGGAGTTAGCACTCAGCTAGAGGGCACCTGTGGTGGCTAATCCTGACTCTCAACCTGACAGAGTCCTCAACCACCTCAAAGACAAATCAGGCATGTCCTTGAGGGAGTTTCTAGTTCATTAAAGACCCACCCTGAATGTAGGCAGCAACATCCCACGGGCCAGGGTGCCAGCTGAATAAAAACGGGGGCATGAGCTGAACACTGCCAGCCTTTCTCTCTCCCTCCCTCTCTCTCTTTCTCTCTCTCTCTCTCTCTCTCTCTCTCTCTCTCTCTGCTTCCCAATTGCTGGTACAATGTGACCAGCTGCCTCAAGCTCCCCTGTTGTACCTATCCCACCACACACAGGCTGTACCCTTAAACAATGAGCCCAAATAAACTATGCCTTTAGTTATTCTTGTTGGGAATTTTGTTTCAGCATAAGGAAAAAACAAACAAACAAATAAACAAACTAATACGGGATCCACGAAGTATTCAGGGAATACTCCAGCAGGTGACAACAGGATTTCAGAATCGGGCATGCTAGAACGAAGGCATAGTTACGGAGAGACGGGATAGCTACTGTCCTGACCCTAGGGACAGTACCAGGAACTGAAGGGCTATGGAGTACCTGCTCATTTCTGATTGCTGTGGACAATTTAATGAGGAGGAACGCACAGCTGAAACAAGCAGCTGGATCTCCATTCTGGGTTCAGGGCAAGTTCAGGTAACAAGACACTTCGCATGGTGGTTGAGAGTCTGTCTGTCAGCCACAGGACAGACTGCCAGAGGTCAGCGTCTGAATCCTGTGGGTTGTCAAGTTGTAATATCTTCAAATCCACAAATGGCCAGTGCTGTGATGTCATTGGTAAGGAGTGAATTTTCTCAGCCTAGTAGGGGCAGATCACGTCTGTCAGAGTTTCGTGACAGATCCTGTCCTTCACATACACTTTCAGGAAGTCAGGGCTTGTAAAATGTGCTGTGGCTACATGGGCAGCATCAAAATGCACCCCAATAATGACTGCAGCTGATGTTAAACACACACCAATGCAAATCAAGATGATCTCCCTCTCCTGTCAGCTCACTGGATCACACAATTAGTTGCGAGCATTTCATCAAACAAGTTTGACTACATACGATGACTGCCAATAATGCCATCTGTAGCATCATCATTAATCAAAACCGTTGACCAAAAGGCATCTCTGGTGAATGGAGAACCTAGAGGCGTAAATAATGTCCTCAAATGCTACCCCAGTGGGCATATGCTATGCATCCTTCAAATGCTACCCCAGTGGGCATGTGCTATGCATCCTTCAAATGCTACCCCAGTGGGCATGTGCTATGCACCCTTCTGCTTTCAGGCTTTCCCCTCTGTGTGTGTGTGTGTGTGTGTGTGTGTGTGTGTGTGTGTGTGTGTGTATGTGTGTATGTTGTGTATGTATGTATGTGTGTGTTATTATGTAGTCCAGATTGGTCCCAAACTCAAGGCTATCTTCCTGTCTCAGCTTCCTGACTGCTGGCATTAGAGGTGTGTGTGTGTGTGTGTGTGTGTGTGTGTGTGTGTGTGTGTGACGACATCTGTGCCT
>NW_022196906.1:112728405-112755785 GCF_008632895.1 Mastomys coucha | reverse complement strand
ATGTGAATGGCATTAGAGGTGTGTGTGTGTGTGTGTGTGTGTGTGTGTGTGTGACGACATCTGTGCCTACGTGTATGTCTGTGCACCATGTGAATGTCTGCTGCCTGTGGGGGCCAGAGAAGACTGTCAGATCCCATGGTAATGGAGTGACAGATGGTTGTGAGTCGCTGTGTGGGTGCTGGGAACTGAACCCCAGGTCCTCTGTAGAAGCAGATAGTGCTCTAACCACTGAGCAATCTCTTTAGTCCCACTGATAAATTCTTGATAGAGTAGGTGAGAATTTCTTGATCTTGATGACAGAGGTTACTATATTTTCCATTTATTATTTTTACTATCATTGCACATGTGGTGTACATGCATGGTGTGTGCTTGTTTTCTAATGTGTATGAGTGCACAGGTGTGTGAGTGCACAGGTGTATGGGTACACAGGTGTGTGGGTACGCAGGTGTATGGGTACACAGGTGTGTAGGTGCACAGGTGTGTGGGTGCACAGGTGTGTGGATGCACAGGTCTGTGGGTGTATAGGTGTGTGGGTATACAGGTGTGTGGGTGTATAGGTGTGTGAGTGCACAGGTGTATGGATACACAGGTGTGTGAGTGCACAGGTGTATGAGTACACAGGTGTGTGGGTACACAGGTGTGTGGGTGCACAGGTGTATGAGTACACAGGTGTGTGAGTGCACAGGTGTATGAGTACACAGGTGTGTGGGTACACAGGTGTGTGGGTGCACGGGTGTATGGATGCACAGGTGTGTGGGTGTATAGGTGTGTGGGTACGCAGCTGTGTGGGTGCACAGGTGTGTGGGTGCACAAGTGTGTAGAGGTCCCAGGTTGACATCAGTAATTCGCTCTGATTGCTCTCCACCTTCTTCATTGAGGCAGGGTCTCTCAGAGCCAGGGCTCACCAATACAGACTAAGCTAGCTAGTCAGTGTGCTGCAGGAACACCTGTCGCTCGCTGTCTTCTGAGTCCTGGAACACCGGTGGCTGTAACACCCACGCAGCATCTCTGCCGCTCCTCTCATTTGTGTGGTAGGCACTTTACCTTTCCAGTACAGGACGGTTTCCTTTCTGGTTTTCTTTTCCTCCTTTCCTTTGTTCCTCCCTCCCTGCCACTCTCCTTTGTTTTTTCCTTCCTAGCTTCCTTCTTTCTAGAATTTAATTTTATGGCTGGGCATGGTGGCTCACACCTTTAATCCCAGCACTTGGGAGGGCAGAGGTAGGTGGATTCCTATTAGTTAGAGGCCAACCTGATCTACCTACATTCAGAGTTTGAGGCCAATCAGGGATATATAGTGAGACTGTCTCAAAAATAAAAACAAAACAAAACAAAACAAAACAAAACAAAAGGCAAATAAAATTTTAAAAATTTAATATTCATGTGTGTGTGTGTGTGTATGAGAGAGAGAGAGAGAGAGAGAGAGAGAACACTTGTGAGGCCAGCAGAAGGCACTTGGAGTGGAATTGTAGGCAGTCCTTTGAGACTCAGGGGCTCAGAACCACATCTAGCCCCTCTGCAAGAGCAGCACACACTCGTCACCTTGAGCCATCCCTCCAGCCCCCAATTAGATTGAATATAGCAAATGTAGATATATAGAAAATATTTGAAAATGAAAAACGAAACACTGAGGGCTGCTGAGAGGGCCCAGTATGTAGAGAGGCTTGCGGCCAAGCCTGACAACCAGAGTTCCATCCCTAGAGCCCACATGGCAAGAGAGAAAAATTTCTGTGAATTGACTGATGACTTACACATGTATGCTGTGGTCCTGCATGCTTGCTAGTTGGCATGCACATACACATACACAGATACTAAACAAATAAACAAATGTAATTTTAAAAAAGTTGAAACATTGCAAATTACTGAAGAAAGGGCAAGAGTATAAAGCATAGGTACGCCCAGCACTGAGCTGTGGTGGGAGCCCTGGAGAGGGTGGGCCCAGCACTGAGCTATGGTGGGAGCCCTGGAGAAGGTGGGCCCAGCACTGAGCTGTGGTGGGAGCACTGGAGAAGGTGGGCCCAGCACTGAGCTGTGGTGGGAGCCCTGGAGAAGGTGGGCCCAGCACTGAGCTATGGTGGGAGCCCTGGAGAGGGTGGGCCCAGCACTGAGCTGTGGTGGGAGCCCTGGAGAGGGTGGGCCCAGCACTGAGCTATAGTGGGAGCACTGGAGAGGGTGGGCCCAGCACTGAGCTATGGTGGGAGCCCTGGAGAGGGTGGGAGCCCTGGAGAGGGTGGGCCCAGCACTGAGCTATAGTGGGAGCCCTGGAGAGGGTGGGCCCAGCACTGAGCTATGGTGGTAGCCCTGGAGAAGGTGGACCCAGCACTGAGCTGTGGTGGGAGCTCTGGAGAGGGTGATTGACAAGCAGGCTGCTGAAGCCCAGTTCTGCCTGCACACATCACCAAGCCACCTTGACTTCTGTTTCACCAGGGAGAACAGGGCCTGGAGACAGCTCTGGATCAGGCGAGGAGAGGAATCTGGAGTGTCTCCTTTCTCTACGTCTGAGACAAGAAAGTGCAGTGGCAAGGTAGAGTCACAAGCCATCTCCTGCTGCCCGCCCAAATGATACCAAGCAAATGCGGAAGCAGAACTCTGGCATTGGACAGGAGAAGACACTACTCTGCCAGCCTGACTGCTCACCAGCCGGGTGGCCCGGGAACCTCGAGGATTTAATTTAAAACAGCCCCAGCTATTGAGTCTCTTGGACATCCTGCCGAAGCAAATGGAAACGTTCTATGGGAAAACCATTTCAAATTCCAACAGATACGTTCTAAGGAAGACGAGAAATGGTTTAAGGTTAAAAAAATATGGGGAAACAGATGTGAGTTCAGAAGCAGTGGAGCGGACAGCGTCAGAGACCTCTCAGCTCTCGGGAGTGGCGTGCGTGTGCTACATGAAAGCTTCGCATGTTTAAAGAAATGAAGGGTAAGCTTGTTTATGTAGAGGGAGAAAACTAGAAATCACCCAAGCAGATTCCAAAAGAATCAAATAGGTGTCATAGGTGAAAAATATGATTACGGGTCAAACGGACAGAAAGATCTGACATCCAGAGGAGAATGCGACACAGCTCTAACTTCTGTTGAGTATCAGGAACCACCGGTGTGTGGAGAGAAGATTGGTGGAGAAATGACAAGCCACATGTAACAAAATGCAGATGTCACGAAAATCTAGATGCTGAGGACTTGGTGTCTACTTAAAATTCTCTCTACTTTTCTGCATGCTTAGTTTTCTTTTGCTTTTGTTTCATAGTAAGAATGTTATAAATACCCACACATACATACCCACAAAGCAGAAGTTCAACTTTCACGGCCTTGCAGGGATCAGTGGTCTATAAAGTGGCAGGCATGGAGGCACACAACTGATTTTATTACTTTACAGGTTGAGGCAGGAGGATTCCAGTGCCAGGCCAGCTCAGGCTACACAGCCAAATCTGGAATCATGAATGAATGAATGAACAGATGAAAGAGTCAATCAAAAATAGGCACTCTGCCCCCAGCCAGTACTCTTGAGGACCGTGGCTCTTTGTGGAACACAGTGTGGGAGTAGAGCCCAGGGCCGTATGGGGGCTCTGAACCCCACCCTGTAGAGGAAGGGCATGGCTGGCCTTGGGATGGATTTGTTGCGCCCATTCCATGGGTGGTCCATTTAAACCCCAAGGCCTGATCCCAGATGGGAGCCGGGCAGAGGTGAGGGCTAATACTCTCTGCAGGAACATATGTCATCCTAGGCTTCAAAGAATTACCACAAAGAACTTTCTAGAGGAAGTCACCAGCCAGCGGCCAACAGTCAATAAATAACCAATGAGCCGCATGGGCCATGAATGAGAGTCATGAGAGGGAAAAAGAACAGCTAGTGTGTGTGTGTGTGTGTGTGTGTGTGTGTGTGTGTGTGTGCGCGCGCGCGCGCGCGCGTGTGCACTCACGCGCACTCACGCGCACACCTGGGTGAAGTCAACAATGACGGCTGTAGAGAACAAACTCATACACGTGGAAGTTGTGACTGATGACCTAGGACGCAAAACCCAAACTAGATAGAGCTTAGTTTTGAAAACAAGCAACATATTAGGTAGATCTTTGTTAGTAATATCTAGAGGTAAAAGAAAAAAATAATAGTTCACAAATTAAAAGTATGTGTGATAAGAATGAGACTGTAACTAGCAAATGGAGATTTAAAATCTAAGAAAATGAAGTGTCCATAGATGTGCGTGTGAGAGGGCTGGGAGAAAGCTTACATGGGGGTGGGCTGAGCCTGTTAGCACAGCTGGCAGATTCTTGCTTAGAATGAGATTCCCACTTTCAAAAAACCAGATGGGGTGGTGCACGCCTGTAATCCGAGTACTCTAGAGGTAGAGACAGAAAGATTAAAATTTGGGCTATCCTTGGCTACACAACAAGTTTGAGAATAGCCTGGGCAAATGCTTAATGACTTACATTGCATACATGTGGAAGAGGTCTGCTTGTGATTTCATTGGGCTGTATGTCTCTCTAGACAGACAGATACTAGGTCTAGCCCCAGGCGGGCAGGCAATACACAAAGGTGGTAGTGTGGAAATTATGTCTTAAGGGCAGGCTCAGCCCCATTGCGTGGGGTGCTTCCATGGGACTTGGCAGCCCTTAGTGTGCTCTTTAGCATTCACATTGCATTATATTGGAATTCCCTCTTCAGGCCCTTACAAAGTTCAAAGAAATCACAGTCAGACACGCTGGGATCATTTGAAGCCATATTTTGTTTTATTCCAAACTTAATTTTGTAAACCTGGCATCTCCTCAAACAGTGCAAGTGATTCAGAAGTGACTGCAGAAATAGACATGAGTTCACAAGACACAGTGAGAAAGGGCAGCCCTCCCTCTCCAAATCCTCCCGGGCTGTGTGTGTGTGTGTGTGTGCGTGTACATGTGCCTCAGGAAAGCTGCAGACATGCAGGGAGCAGAGATGCCTGCCACAGCAACAAATCACTCAGAAAGCTTAAACCCACACCGCCAATCACACTGTGCACGTCAGGATCAAACAAAGCAAACCAAACACATTATAGTCTGAAATGCACATCAGCCATTGAGAGCATGGCACCTTGGGGACTTACTCTCCACTCCCTTCGAGCAGACATTCTAGAAGGCTCACTCGGCCCCAGGGTTCTGCAGCCTCCCTTCAGTTATTATAGAACATATACTCCTCCATCCAAACCCACATCGATTGCAATTCTGTGTACTCCAGGAAATCATTCGGAGAATATTCAGTTTCTGCCTTTTGTTTACCAACGGGATGGTTCCCCCAAGTGCTATTTTGGGGGAGGGAGGGTACTGGGAATGAACCTATTTGTGGGGTACTAGAAAATGAACCCAGTGCTTTCCCTGTGTCAGGCAAGCACTCTGTCACTGAGCTGCATCAAATGACAATGCTTTGTAGTGCCTCTAAATCTCAGGAAGTTGACATTGGGCATCCCTTTCCTAGTTTATGTTTCCCAGCTAATCAGGTATAAAGCTGTCTCATCCTTAAATAAATGTGAATAACATTTCCACACCTGCCACACTGGGGCTCAACAGGTAGCACACAACAGGGGTCACTGGCCACTGGGGTGTCCCAACAGTATGCTATTTATTGAGAATCCATTTGCCTTTGGCTTTAGTAGGCCATGCAGTATTTAGTGCATGGGGGTTGAGTGGTGGGGCACAAGGATGAATGGACGACTTCATGCAGCCTGCCAAAGCACTGCCTGAGTCACAGTGACAGGACGCAGGGTGTGCACTGGTCGATCGACCGGCTCCACACGTCCCTCCTGCTAATGTTCTTGTGTGTCTACATTTCATCATAGCCTCTCTGTGGCAGGGCTCACTTTGTGGATGCTCTAGTCTTTCTTGAGCTGGTTAAACCCAAAGACGCAACTGAAGAAAAGACACATGACAGCGCCCTGGAAAACGTCTTCAGAAGGAACTCAGAGGCAGAGGAAGGCTGCAATGGGCGACACGACGGGCTTTTTAGAAGAATGTTCTAGAAAGAGGTAACACAGGCACATCATCCCACCTGCCCACCTTTCCTGATCTCCTGCAGAAGACTGGAATGGAGATGCTGAACTGCCCAGCTGAGAGAATTCCAAGACAATGTCCCACCCCCTTCCTTGCTTCTGCACAAGGCAGCTAGACCCCTACCTCTCAACATTAGCAGACAGGCAAAGAGGCCTCCTCTCCCCTCTGGTGCCTTTTTAGAATTTGCTTCCAGAGCTACCATAGTTTTCTTACAATCTGCCTCCTGAAGTTGTAGTGACCTTTTGAGCACATGACTATTCGAGATGTTTCACCATCTGAGATCAGGCGCAAGGGACCAGATTCCAGATGAGTCTGCCCTTCCTGCCTTCCCTGCTTTCTCAGGTGCAGCTCCGCAGGCTAGCTGAGCTGAGCAAGGAGGAAGTCATCCTTCTCCACTGCTGCAGGAAGTAAGCCAGTGGGGATGGATGCTATAACTGCAGATGGTTCTGTAGTGGTCTCACCACCCGAGACTCTCAAATGATTTATTAAAGGAAACCATGACATGATTCACGATGGTCATAGGACATCTGCAAATGGGGTTCATGAGAATCCACACGCCACACCTATTGTGGGAGAGCTTACCACCCTGAGGCACGAGGTGATTGTGCTCTCGGGATCCGCCATCATCCAGCGCAGTGCCTGACCCACAGATCAGGATGCACATGGCTGCTAAAGCTAAGACTTCTTCCCTTATTTCTTTTGATAAAACTTAAGAGCCAGGTGTGCACTGGCTTCCTTTCTTGTAGTGACCACTGTCTCCATGTCTGACTTGGTCACGGGTCAGATACAATGACTGACTTCTAGGACCAGCTTAGACTCATGGCCATTTTAGTTACACAAAGCTGAAGGTGGCATTCCCTTGTGTGGGGGAGGAGGTGCCAAAGCTCTTGGCTCAGAGTTCTTTGTATGATTTCTGGGTCTCTTTACTTGAGGGTGCCCCCAACGTTCTCCTCTAGAGGACCGAGTCATCTTGTCAGCAAGAACTAAGGGCAGAAAGCTTATCTCCCCTGCAGGAGTGGGATCACAAAAGTCCAGGTCCTGAGCCTGACTTGCGCACTAGATCTAACTGGTCTGAAGCCACCTCATGGGTTGTCCCCTGAAGAGACACTGCTGCCTGGCTCCCTGCACTCTCCTGTCTTATATTCTCAACTTTCTCACTGTTACCTTCCGGGAAGACTTCCTCAATAAATTATTTACACCCAAGTCCTATAGGGCTTGACGCTTGAGAATTCCACCTAAGGCATAAAGCACAAACCATAGGGGGTGACCCTTTCTGGAAAGGTATCTGCAGTGCCACCAGTTGGGGACATCAAGAGTGACAGAGGAAACGGAGAGCCTTGTGCTAACGTTATACCACAAGCTAACAGCTTACACACAGAGACACAGGTCTTTGCTGAGAGAGCACAGCTTCGGTCCTGGGCTCTGACCTCTGGCACATGTTATCTGGGATGAGATGCTATTCCGAGGTTGACCAGTTGTCCATCCAGCACTTGCTGACTCCAGAGGAGGGTTCGGTGCCTGCTGCATGCATTAGGGTGGCACAGAGCATCTGCTGGGGGAGAAGCCAGGCTTTCCATTCCAGTCCCTGCTGAGAATCTCCCAGTGAGAGGTCCATAAGAGAACACACAGATACTTCAAGCTCTCTGAACTTGACTCCAGGTGGTAACAATGGGGAATAAATGTCTTAGGTGGCTTGCCATATCCTTGGTGCTCTTGCAGTGTCCCCAGCTTGGTGGATTCATCTCATGAAGTTTCTTCAGTTTGTTTTATCTGCAAAGTTTTTTTTCCTTCCCTAACAACAAGTTCCAAAGTAGAATAAGTTCCTTCTCTTTTAAAATTTGTATGCAGGTACATGTATTTTCAAGATTTCAGTGCTTGAGTGAATTATAGAACTATTTAATAGAAATAATAAAACATTGATACAAATATAAAGACATGATCAATATAAAAGGCTTACATTTATAAAAAATACTTTTAGGTAACAGTTTTCCCCTGAGGGTTGACCACACAATGTTGTATCCATAAATATTGCTTTGCTCTGTAGCTTGTCTTTCCAAAGTTCTGAGTTCATCTTGTGAAGGGGAGTGGTGGTGGCCCCAGTCCTGTGAGCTGGCTGGAGGTGGCCATCTCAGGTCGGCACCGGGCTTGACAGGATGAGGAAGAGAGCATCAGTGGGGCCTCCGAAAAATCTGGAGAAGATTTCTTTCTTCCAAATATGGAAGATACAAAGATCAAGGACCACAGGCTGGTGATGGGGACATGAGGGTATCACATGACTGGCATGGCGGGTCACTGGTTTTTCTGGACCCAGTCCCAACCATCTTCATTCTCTTTCCGGTTTTTCTCAGCTTCAATGATTTCTTTGTACCTTCTGCGGAAGAAGCCCATCTGAAAGACAGAAGAGGCTTGGCATTAGGACTGCATTTGGATGCCAAGGCAGCCTGAGCTATGGGGAGGCAGGACCTAGCCCCTTCTCAGGGCTGTGGATGCTAGCAGAATGTCTCAGGTCACCACACTGACTTCCTGAAGTCTCCCTCCCGTGAGCTGCTGGAACTGCGTTGCCACAGCACTGGGTTCTGGAAAGCTTCACCTACGGGGGGTGGAGGGGTTATTCAAAAGCACTTGGAGTGGCGAGAAAGACAAACATGTCACAGTCATCAAGTTTGAAAAAGCTGTGTTCTTCTTCACATTTGTGATAGACTCTAGTACAGCAAAAGGGTCTGGCCAGCCATGGGAGGAGCCACCATTTCTTAAGCTGAATTGCTGTTTTTCTTCCTGCATATGTGTGTATATATGTATATGTGTATATGTGTTTATATGTGTATGTGACTGTTTACACACGTGCATATGTATTTATGTTTGTACATTTATGTGTACAGGTGTGTATGTTTATGTGTACATATATGTATGTGTTTATTTGTATATGTATATTCATGTATATAAGCACATGTACTATATATATTATATATGTTTATGTATATATCTGTGTGCTTATGTATGTGTTTATATGCTTGTGTTGTGTATATGTGCATGTGTTTGTGTGCACATGTTTATGTGTATATATGTATTTATGTGTGGAAATCAGAATCAGGTATTGTTCCTCAGGAGCTGTCCACTTGGATTTTTGAAGTGAGTTTCTCAATGGCCTGGACCACGCCAAGTAGGCCAGGCTGGCCCGTGGGCTCCAGGCATCTGACTGTGTCTACTGGGGAGCAGTAGGATGACAAGCGTAGGTAGGCCTGGCTTTATATAGGTGTCAGGATGGGCACAGGGTCTTATACCTGTATAGCAAGCACTTCATCAACTGAACTATGTCCTCAATCCTTATACAAACTTACTAAAGTCCTGAGAGACAGCAGCCATCCACCCACTTGACAAATACTGCTCTCATCTAACACACTTTCAAAGGCACCCACAGGATCCCATTCCCCCACAGGATCCCATTTCCCACAGGATTCCATCCCCCACAGGATCCCATCCCCCACAGGATCCCATCCCCCACAGGATCCCATTCCCCACAGGATCCCATCCCCCCTTGTCATCTACAACTTTCTCTCATTTCTGTGGCATTCATGGTACATCTACGCTGGAGTCAACAGTGTGGATCCCCCGGGGCTGGCTCTGCATCCCGACCCAGGCTGGCAGTTTTCTCCAGCTTGGGACCCAGAAGTCTCCTCTGTTCCAGCCCCAAGGCTGCGTTTGGCCTGTGGCTTTTCCTACATGGTAGGATAAGTGGTTCATCGCACACACTCATTACAATTGCTACTGTCCAGTGTCTAAGCAACTTTTTATAGCCTGTGGTGATCAGTACCAATTTTCAACCTGACAGAATGGAGAGTCACATGGGAGAGGGGCCTCTGGGCATAGCTTATGGGGGTGGGGGTGATCTTGATTAAACTCACTGGTTTGATGAGACCTATCTTTAAAAAATATGTATTTTTATGTGCATGAAGTGCTGTGCCCACAGTGTGCATGTGCACCATGTGCAGCTCATAGGCCAAACACAAATGCTGTGCTGAAAAGACTTAGACAAGCTAATGCAATGGCGATGCTCGCATGTCCACGTCATAGTGGCAAAGCTAATGCAACAGCGATGCTCACATGTCCACGTCATAATGGCAAAGCCAACGTACTGTCCCCTCCTGAAGACACCAGGGCAAGTTCGTTCTTCTTAAGGAACCAGCCCAACTGCCCACACAGACAGCCTTGCAAGCTCCACTCTCATCTGCAGAACCCCAGGCTCTCAGAGTTCTGATCCTGATGGTCAACCTATGGGTAATTATGTTCAGGGCAGGCTGAGTGCAGCAGTGCAGGCGAGCCATGCACACATGGAATGGGGGTTTCCAGATGCCATAGAGAAGTTTACAAGGTTTACAAGGACCACTTCCCAACAGATGGCAGTAGAGGGTTTATTCTAACAAACCCAGATTTTCAGGCAAATGAGGTAAAAGGTATCGAGAACAAAAGGGAAGAGGATTTCGGGATGATTTAGTCATGTAGTACCTGCCTTGTATGCACAAGGCCATGGATTCTGTTCCTAGCACCACACACACACACACACACACACACACACACACACACACACACACACAAAGAATGAATGGATGGATGAGCGAATACATGAATATTAGTTTGTATGGTCACCACACTGTACGGTACCTTGTGCCAACTAGTGTTCAGTGCCACTCTTCCTGATCATCTTGCAAGTAGGTCCTGTGCCTGAGACACCTGCCTTAATTTAATTATGACTCTTTACATATTTCTAGGGAGAGCAGCCAGACCTTTCAACCTGTCACAGCGTGTCATGAATGCTGCTTGGCCATTCCTACCTGCTCCTACTGCCAGGATCTCAGCCTCAGATGCCTGGGAATTTAGCAGATTCCAGAGTTAAATATCTAAGGGATGAGTCAGGACTTCATCCAGCTACATGAACAGAAGCCCACCCTCCTTTCCTCTTTCAGTCATCTCTACATCATAAAATTATGTGAACAGGCTGGTAGATGGAAGACAGATTATAAGGGTCATAATCAGAGTCTTCAGGTAAACTGAGAATCACATGTGTGTGTAAGTGTATGTGTGTGCAAATGTATGTGTGTGTATGTGTACATGTATGTGTGTATATATACATACACATGTATACATATATACATGTATACATACATACACATATTTTAAGAGAGCATATCATTGTATAACACTGGCTGGCCTAGCATTTACTATGTAGATCATGCTGGCCTCAGACTCACGGAGATCCACCTGCCTGACTGAGAACCCAAATACTGAAGGGAGATACACTAAGTGAAAACAGAAATTGACCCTGTTATTAACGGCTGACAAATCAGCAGCGTGATATGTTTTAGTTTTAAAAATTGTTTTCTGAGCTGGGCTTTTGCTTTTGGCATGAGTCAGGTCCTAGATTCAATTCCTAGCAGTAAGTTCCAACGAGTTTTCCTTTCACTTAAGGTATGGGGAGCAGATTTAACAATATGTCTAAGGGGACTGGAGAGATGGCTCAGCTGTTAAGAGCATTGACTGCTCTTCCAGGGATCTTGAGTTCAATCCCCAACAACCACATGGTGGCTCACAACAACCATCTGTAATGGGATCAGATGCCCTCTTCTGGTGTGTCTGAAGACAGCTACAGTGTACTCATATAAATAAAATAAATCTTAAAAAAAAAAACATGTCTAAGATATTAAACATGATGTCTTGATACATGGATCCAATGAGAAGTGTCTACTGTGATCAGACTAAAGAACTCAGTGTTAATCTTAGCAAACTTCAAGGACCCAATATGCATTTTCAACCTCATCTTAAAGTATGGATACACTGTAAAGCAGAGGAAATTATGAGATGCTCAACAACTGGCAAGATTTGATGTACTTTTTCTCCCTTGCAGGCCTGCCTCCCTTGGGCATACATACTCGATTTTGTTAGAACTATTTGGGTATTTGGGAGAAAATTCTGGAAAGTGTTGGGCAGACCACCCTGAGCCTTCTGGGAAATGATTAATCAAAGCATACGCTGCACCCAGAGCAACCCCACACTTCCAAACCAATGGAGTCAGTTATTTTTCCTGAGTCCTTTCTGGAATCTTCCAAAGAAGGGTCAGATGTTTTGTTTATAAGTATCCTGCTTGAAGGAGAGGCATGCCTAGCTTCAAGGTTTATGCAGCTGGAGGCCTGGAGGAGCAAAGTGTCTTCTGGTCCTGACAGAGTCCACACCGACAAAGAGCAGCCCCCACAGACTAACAGGATGTCTCCAAATCCCCAGAAACCTGCCCGGTAGCAGATTCTCCCTGAGCAGCTTGGGTAGCGGGGTGGTGGGGGAGTCAGTAAAGCCAGAGAAAGAGATGAGGATGAACCCAGTTCTGAGATACTCAGTCCTGTGGTCCAGTCCATTTCAGGGTGATATGCACAGCAGACTAATCCAGGGCATCTAGTCTCTTTGGGGTGCCTATCTATGCACTGGCCTGTGGGGTGGTTTTTGGGCAGCCATTCCAAGGACCTTGGGCACACTCTCCCTCTGGACTAGCTCTGGACCTTTGTTTATGGGCCTCTCAGTTACTTGGCTGTTTATACAGCAAGTCTCCATCTCGAGATGTTGAGGACACAGTATCAGACCAATATTTATCTCCAAATATAAACCGGTCCCTCCACACATTTCTGGCACATGATTTTTAATGGAGTGGTGGTGGGAGTGTGTGTCTGTGTGTACACATGTCTATATACCCTTTGCAAAGTCTGGTTTGGAGGCAAGTTGGTGACCTCAGTAGCCTCTGGAGTGGTTGCCAAACCTTACACATTCTCTGTGCCACTCTGCAGATGTCCATTGCTAAGCACTTTTTTTTTTTTTTTTTTTGTGAGTTACAAGTGATGTTCTTCAATAAGAACCATGCTCTCTAAGAAAGCTTGAAAATACCAGGCTCTAGGAAGGGTTCTGGCTGATGGAGGCCTCTAAGGAGCTCTTTTCGGGGTTGGGGAACAGCTAAACCCTTTCTGCACCTTGCCTCTATGTGCACCTTGACCAGTTGGGACTGGGTCCTCCGGGCGAAAGAAAGGCACACTGTTTCAAATCATCTTGTCTTGAAAAAGTGTCAATTGGAAAAGAAAAGAGATGGAGGGTCCTAGGTTGAGGACAGGGGATGAGCTCCTTGACTGAAGGGGTGGCCTGTGTGCCTGGCAAAGTACAAACAGGAAGAGATGGCCTCAGGAAGGGGGAGAGGGAGGCAGAGAAGCATTTCTTTCCTAAAGGGCAAATGTCCAAGTATCTCTCTCTCTCTCTCTCTCTCTCTCTCTCTCTCTCTCTCTTTCTCTCTCTCTCTCTCTCTCTCTCTCTCTCTCTCTCTCTCTCTCTCTCTCTCTCTCTCTCTCTCTCTCTCTCTGCTTAGCTCAGGCTGGCTAAGTGGCTTAGCTTCAGTACTGAGCTGAAGGTGTTCCTCAGATGTGCTACCCCATGCTCTGGTGTCTCTGAACGATTCGACCTTCTCATAAACAGGCCTCTAGGAAGAGGAACCGGGCTGGGGTGTCTTCCAACCCGGCCAGGAGCTGGCACAAGCAAGAGGGAATGCTTTTGAATTTTCTCCCTTGAAAGAGTTTCATGTTTCAAAGTCTTCCTCCTGCACAGTGGTTTGGCAGGCTACTGTAATCCTCACACATGAAGTTTAAATTACGGTTCCCAGTGTCCGCGGACGGCACAGCTCTGAGGAGGTTGATTAGGATCCATTTCAGGGCTCTGCTTAGCTTGGGGCCTTGCTGTGGATTTTGTGTAGGAGCCAGGTCCTTTTGCCGCCAAGCGTGAGAGAGTCTGGGCCATGAGCAGGTCTTTAGGACGGAAGGTTCTGGGGTAGTCATGGCAGGGGTAGAGGGGGAGGTTGGGTGGGCTGAGCCCAAGGGCAGGGATTGGGGCTTAGCATCGTGGAGAAGGCATTTGTGGGACCCAGGGGGGCTTCTATTTCATAGATAGGAGCCCTACAGGACCATGTCACAGGGTCAGGGGCCAGTCCAAATCATATATGATGCTCCTCTCTGCTACTAAAGTACCTTCTCACAGGGTTTCAGGAGAGTGTGAGGCCTGCTGTTTGCCTCGGCCCAGGTACTCGGAGCACGCCACCTAATAGGGATGCAACACTACCTGTTGGATAAAGACGTTGGCCACCTGTGAGTGTGAAGCATGCAGATCCACAGGCCTGTGTGGAACTGTGAATGCCCTGGCCAAGCCGGCTTTCCACTCATGTATATAAGACACAGATGACCAACCACAGGCAATAGTGTCCAGAGGCATTCTGAATGGGAACTCAGAGGCCTCCTGGATGTTTCAGTGGGTAGAGGCGCTGGCCACTAAGCCTGATGATCTGAGCTCAGTCTCAGGGGAAGACCCATTCCTGCAAGTTGTCCTCGGACCAGTGAGACCCCTCTCCCCCAACTCCCTACATTAAAAAATAATAGAAGGAAATAGAAGTTTCCATACGGGAAGAGGCCCTGACCTCTGGCCACCTCTCCATTATGTGTTTCCTGGCCAGCTGGGTGGCAGGTGCCAGCCAGTGGCTTCCCGGGAGGGGAGTGGAGGGGATTACATATGGACTGTGGTAATAAGCCCAAACTGGTGAGGTCAGACAAGCCAGACGTCGGACTGGACTTAAGCCAGAATCCAGCTGGCTTCTCTGCGCTGGGCCATCAGTGTGATATTAAACTGCTCCCCGATACCCACGATGCATGCGCTGGGCCATCAGTGTGATATTAAACTGATGCATTCTTTTTAGGTGATAGATATAGGAATACAGAGTTGACAAAATGTCTGCAGCCCAATATTCTAGGGAATGTAGGTCTTTCATTTCAACTGCTTTTTAAAAACCTCTGTGAGATTTGTTAGTCAGTCTTTAACCAAGACTTTTTTTCATGACTTCTCAGTCTCTTTTTATGTAAGAGCCAGACTACTTTATAGCAATGCCTGACAGTGGACAGCCTTCCCACATGAAGACTGTACCGAGATTTTTAAAAATTACAATTAATTTTTGTGTTCTCACATGCGCATGTGCATGCCGCAGTATACATGTGAAGATCAGAGGATAACTTGTGGAAGTCAGGTTTCTTCTTCCACCCCGTAGGCTCCAGGGATCAAACTTGGGTGGTCTGGTTTGGCAGCCAGCACCTCTGCTGGCTGAGCCATCTTATCAGCCATTCTTTCATTTTTAAAATTAATTTAATGTGTAGGCATGTGTGTGTGTGTTCCTGAGTGTATACATGTGAATATATGTGTGCCCAAGTGTATAGATGAGCATGCGTGTGTACCTTAGTGTATACATGAGCATGAGTGTGTGCCCGAGTGTACACATGAGCATGCGTGCACGTGTGTGTGTGTGTGTGTGTGTGTGTGTGTGTGCGCGTGTGTGTCACATTCTGAGAACTCAGAGCAAACCTGAGTTTGTACTGAAATAACAGCTCAGCTGAGAAGAGTCCCCTTGAGGCAGGGGAGCAACCTGGAGAGCCAGGTCTAGAAAGCTTTACACAAAGGCTGCCAAGTTAGCACATAAATGAAACCAGTGGGCGAAGTTGAAGGCTGGAAGCCCTCAGGAGAAGGCCAGCTAGAACCAGTTGGGACACTACAGAGGTGTCTGAAGGTGACCTGCGGTTCACTTTAATACTAAAGCACCATTCTGTGACCCTGAGGCCTGTCAGCTGACAGGATTCTAGAAGGTAGGCATTAGGTGCTCTCTTGGATTTAGGAAAAGATGAAAGTCCTTATAACATGGATACCCCCAACCAATAGTCACCAACAGTTACCACCCAGCTCCTGTGCCTCATCTCAAACGAGAGCTTCCAGATAACTCCATGGCAGGAAGGGAACCATGGCTGTGGAGATCAGTAAGGAGCAGTCAGCTCTGCTAGGATCAGATGGCAGCATGCATTTTACCTACCTTCACTCTGATCCAAGGACCAACAAAGCACAGAGATACATAATTCACACATCCGAGCCAACCCTGGACCCTCACCGCCTGGGATTAGCCTCAGAACCAGGATGACGGTAGGAAGTTCTATGCAATTATATTTTAAAGCAGACAAGAACTATGTGTGTCCTCTCTCTTGCCCTTCAGAGAATAATAATGGCCCCACTGTGTGGCGTATACCAGGTTGCCCTTCAGTTCCCTCCTATAGAAAAGAGGCTATGACCTGCAGCCTGTGTGTGGCTCTTATCAGGCATCATGGTCTATCACCACGCTCTCTAAGCAAAGCTACACCGGAAGGAAGGCAGGAAAGGGGGGGGGGAGCACAGGTAATAAGCCATCCCTGGGGTGGCAAGCTCAGTGGGGGGCCATTAGGAGGTCCAGCTGGTGGAATGGGAGTGGCCACGACACTCCCTGCTCTGTGTCTGGGCCCAGGAGGCTGGAACAAGAGTGCCTTCATCTCATTCCAAAAGCCTACATGAGGCAGATGCCCCACCCTCTAACCCACCACTGGCCTTTTCTAACACTGAGCCTTGTTCTCCACCCACAGGCCAGAGGTCCTCTCAGCGGGAAATAGCTGGAGACAGACAAGGGGGAGTTCAGAGTCTATCTGGCTGTGTAGGGCAACTTGGAGGATTCAAAAAGGAGGAACTATCTGCTGTTGGCTAATAGACAGGAGAATGCACACTTTGCTAAACCTGCTGTGACCTGGGGTGGCATTTCAGGGGGGCAGCTTACAATGTGAGCTACAACCCTCCGTGACTCCCTCCGTTCCTAGGGTTCTCCTCTAAGGACACAGTGGAGGATTTGTTCAGCTTTCTAGCTTTGAGGTCAATCACACTGGCATTGTTAACAAGCTGTGTTCAGCCAGGGACAATATTGGTTCTAGGGCTAGAGGGACTGCGGACTACAGAGCAGGCACTGTCATTAGGATGTGGCTGGGAATGGACTCCTAACAACATGGGGAGAGGTTTACAGTATTGCTGCCAGGGAACAACAGGCTGCCAGATAGCACAGGGACATCTGACATGCGCGGGGATGGAAGACGGGCGTATTTCCATGTAGTGTGCGCCATGTGTTTCCTTCGCTCTCCAGACACTCTTTCAAGTAAACCACCACTGGGTTTAGAGCGGTAGAGCTGACCACCCACCTCTTAAACATACAGTTCTCCTGGGGCTCTAGACTTCACATACACTAAATTGTATTTCTTAGACATACAGTTTTCCAGATTGAGGAGTCACAGGAGCAGAGATGGTGACTTGGTTGGTTAGGTACCTCCTGGGCAAGCATAGAGAGCGAGTTCTGATCTGCAGAACTCATGTGAAAAGCCACCAAGCATGCTGGCCATGGTTTACAACCCCTGCTGGGTAGGCAGAGACAGGCCCTACTGCTCCCTGGCCAGCCATTTTAGCCTCATCTGCCCGTGCCAGGCTAAAGAGAAACCATGTCTCAAAAAGAAGGGTGAAGGATTGATGGCTCAGTGGTTAAGAGCACTGACTGCTTTTCCAGAGGACCTGGGTTCAATTCCCAGCACCCACATAGCAGCTCACAACTGTCTGTAACTCTGTTTCCAGGAGATCCAAAACCCTCGCATAGACATGCATGGTGACACTTTTTCTTTATTAGTGTCATCGGATTTGATCAATGCATGTATACTGGTTTGTAATCCCACCGAAATTAAGTATTTGGATTTAAGTCATCTACCTGTAATAACTCTCATAGGTTGTTCCTGTATTAGGCATTTAAAACCTGCTTTGCCAAAGAACACTAGGTATTCACTTGTGCCCATAAGATAACTCAAAGGGAGGAGAAAGCCAGCAGTCTCTGCCCCGTTGTGTGTGCCTCCTTACCTCTGGGTCAGGCTCTGCTTAATGAATGCCCACCGAAAAATCCACAGTACCTAAGCTCTCTCATTCCCGGCCAGGCCGAAGTCACAGATAATACTGTCTTCAACTGTAGTCACCTCGGCCTCTAGGAAAAGCACTGTACCACCCATGGGGAGATTGCTCCCCCTGCAGGGGCAAACATCTCCTGAGAAGCAATGGTGACTGTGTGGGGATGAGTTTAATTAATTCTCTTAGGATAGAAGAGGGGGGATTGAGGATGCTTCTCTCTCTCTAGGGTGGTCCAAGAGGAGGCAAGATTCCATCTTCCACCTGAAGGGGTCGCTTGCTCATTTGCTCCTATGCTGTGCACATCTCCCAAGGCTCCGCAGCCTCCGAGAGGCCTCAGACCTGGTGTTCCATGTGGGAAATCAGACAGCATTGTGCTGCCCACACTTACCTTCCACAGCAGCACAGCCAGCAGCAGAAAAATGAGGATTCCCACCAGCAAACTGATGGCGATGATCCACCCCACGACGTAGCCACGGGGTTCCAGATTATGCAAGGCCTCGAAGACCACCTAGGAGGTACCACAAAGGTGAGTCTGTGAAACTGAGGTTCATGTCTGGAAAGGGCTGTCCAACAACGACCCCGACTTCAAATATCACAAACTGAACAGAAGCATGGCGGAGAAAATCAGGAATTAGATGACAACCTTCTATCTCGCATTTGGCTCCGAAAGAAAGAACGCGGGTTTCCCAAGTGGTTGACGACTCAGTACATCACTTAGTGTGCAGTTACTTGGATAAAGTCACTGTTTCGGGGCTCAGAGCTGTGCCGAAACTGTTAAAAAGAATTCACTCACGATATGTTGCTATTTCTAATCTGAGCCACACGCAATTGGAAGCTGTGGTGATTTGAAAGAAAATGGCCCCTAGAGGACCATAAGGAGCGGCACTATTAGAAGGTGTGGCCTTGCGGGAGTGGGTGTGGCCTTGTGAGAGTGGGTGTGGCCCTGTGAGAGTGGGTGTGGCCTTGCTGGAGTGGGAGTGGCCTTGCTTGAGGAAGTGGACATTGGGGGCAGGCAGGCTTTGCGGTCTCAGATGCCCAAGCCATACCCAGTGTGGCAGTTCGCTTCCTGCTGCCTGTGCCTCAAGATGTAGGACTCTCAGCTCCTTCTCCAGCACTTGCGTCTGCCTGGAGCCCACCACGCTTCCTACCATGATGACAATGGACTAAACCTCTGAACTGTTAGCCAGCCCCAATGAAATGTTTTCCTTATTAAGAGTTACCATGGTCATGACGTCGATTCACAGAATAACTAAGACAGAAGCTTTTGTTTTTGTTTTTTTGTTTGTTTGTTTGTTTTGGTTTTTCAAGACAGGGTTTCTCTGTGGAGCCCTGGCTGTCCTGGAACTCACTCTGAAGACAGAAGTCTTATCTCGCTGAGGCACACTTGTTTATTTTTACTTATATGTACATGTGTATTTGTGTGTGTATATGTCACATGCATGCAGGTGCCCTCAGAGGCTAGAGAGGATGTCAGACTCCCTGGAGCTGGAGTTACAAAAGGTTGCAAGCCACCTCACGTGGGCGCTTGGGTTCTCTTTAAGAACAAGTGCTTTTAACTGCTGAGCCATCTCTCCAGCCCCAGAGGCATACTCCTCAACTTTGAAGGACACCCGTTGGTAACATGAAGCTGTCCTGGGTCAGCTCTCAAGACCCAAGTGTGCATCTCTTTCCAACTCTAGAGACATCATGACAACAGTTCAAAATGGATTGCAATGGAAATATTACATCATAGCACTGACAAAGGTCAGTTTCCTCTTACAGGAGAATGGGCCCTTTGCCACTCTGTAGCTCACGCTGAATGCACTCCTTGGCTCATGTCTAGGAGAGTGGCTTTACGGATTCCAAGTGTCACTGTGCCTCCTCCTTACAAAGCCAGTCTAGTCATTTTTAGTTCCTTGTCTCTACTTCCGGAGTGAGGGAGCTGAGTGATGTTGTGTTGGAGTGGGGTGGTATAAATAGTTATCCATGAGACAGTCAAGCTCTATGCTTTCACATGCAGAACCCCGAATCCAGAACTTGTCTTAAGGGAACTTCAGTGGAGCAGAAAAAGCTCTTCCAACATGGGGACAAGCTAGAGAAAATGGCCTAGGAAACCCAGCAGGCGCTTTGGGTGATGGGGCGGTGCAGTCAGCAGCCAGGTGGTTTCTCTGAGCTTGGTTTTTCAAACCTGTGAATCCGGACCGCCTCAAGCCCTCCCTAGAGGTTCAGGCAAAAGTTAGCCAAACCTTCCGGCAGACGAGAGCCCTGAGCCAGCTCTGAACTCTGTGGGGCTAGCTGCAAGGCCCAGGACACTGAACTCAGTGTGGGGCTAGCTGCAAGGCCCAGGACTCTGAGCTGTGTCCCTTTGGCAAAGCCACGTTGGAGGTCTGGTTTTGTGGATGCAGAAATGAGAGTGGCCACGACAGTTTAGTCTGGTGAATTTCGTAAGAATGCCCTGTCATGTCCCTGGAATGCTACTCTGTGTCTTTGCTTTTTTCTCAGAGATGTCCTTGGTCCTCTTGGATGTGAGCTCTAGGCCTTGGCAGATCTGTCTCTTATATTCTGACAGCAACAAATTTATCTGTGAGTGACCTGAGTGCCATGCAGTGTGCTGAGAAAGCCACGACATAGATTAAAAACAAATGATAAAAAAAAAATGCACGAACGAAAACAGGAAGGGGAGCACACAGAGCACATAGTGTGGTGATATACATACTGAGCAAACAAAACATGTAGTGTGGCAACATACTGACCATCGGGGCCAGGGGCTAGACCAAGCACGCCTCTCTAAGCATCTTCCTCTCCCGCCTGTTTTCACACCTGTCACTGTCCCAGCTCAGGCCTAGACTTCACAGGCACGGGGCACTGTGTTGGCCCCTCACAGCGTCCCCCGCCATTCATTTTGTTCACCTCAGGCCTAGACTTCACAGGCACGGGCACCGTGTTGGCCCCTCACAGCGTCCCCCGCCATTCATTTTGTTCACTAAGAACTAGGTCCTGACAAGTCATCAGTATGTCACTCTGTCAATTGGGGACATCTAACTCAGGACACTTAGCCTTGACAGTCTGCTGTTCCTCCTTTCCAGCCCCTCCCAGATCAGGTACTCACATTCCAGCTACTGATCTCCCCTGAGGATCCTGTCTCTTTGTTTTTACTACCTGGGATGCCCTTCCGTCCTGGTTGTGTGACAGGCTTCATAACTGCTTGTCTTAAATACATTCACACCGTTTGGTCTCTCAATTCTGTACTTGAAAACATGATCAAAGGCAGGAAATACAAACTATAGAAAAAGTTTTATGGTCAGAGATGTTGGGTTGGCCAGATGGCCCAGTGGGTAGGGGTGCTTGCTGCCAGGCCTGACATCCTTAGTTCAGTGCTTGGGGTCCACATGGTAGAAGGAAGAAACAGAGTTCTAAACACACACACACACACACACACACACACACACACACACACACACCACAGGCACACAGGAACATAAAATGCAATTAAAGATTTTTAAAAATAAGTGGAAGATGCTTATTGCAGAATTATTCACATAAATACAGATTCAGAACTATTGTAAGCATCTAACAAAAGGGCAACGGCTTAGCTGTTGGTAACCAGGCGTCTCCACGGCCTGCCCCCAGGGAACAGGGACAGCTGCCAAGATGCAACACTGTCACCCACTGTCACCAGGAGCTACACATCCTTCCCTGCTCATGGGCCACAGCCCCTCTTTCCCTCCACACTCACCCAGAGGCAGGCTACCCCCCCTCCCCAGTAAACCTCCCATGTGAGATCTGTCGCTTGGTGTGACTTTAGGGCACCTGTTGCTTAGATTGTAACATTAACTACATAATGGTTAATATGTACCACAAAACAGAACATCACAAGCTACTAAAAATGAAAAAAAAAAAACAAAAAAAACAGCTGGAAGTGGTTTTCCATGCCTTTAATGCCAGCACTTGGGAGGCAGAGGCAGGCTGATCTCTTGAGATCAAGGCCAGCCTGGTCTATAGAACAAGTTCCAGGACAGCTAGGGCTACATAGAGAAACCTTGTCTTAAAAAAACAGAAACAAAACCAAACAAATAAACAAATAAAACTCAACAACAACAAAGAAAAACTGTTCTATAAACTATATGTCTGCATGTGTGTGTGTTTATGTATTTATGTGTAGCATGTGAACTTCTATGTATACAGGTATATATTTGTTTTTTGAGAGAGGGTCTTATTCCATAGCCAAGGCTGGTCTGGACTTACTGTGAAGCTCACGGCAATCCGCCTGTGTCGTGTCCTAAGTGCTGGGATTATGAGTGTAAACTACCACACCTGGGATGATACACAGCTTTAAATTTTATTCATTTATTTTTAGCATATAGGCATTTTACCTGTGTGTATGTCTGGTATCAGATTCTGTGTGCCTTTGCAGATCAGAGAGGGCATTGGATCCCCTGGAACTGGAATTATAGGTGGCTGTGAGCTTCCATGTGATTGCTGGGAATCAAACCCAGTTCCTTTCAAAGAGAAGCCAGTGCTCCTAACCACTGAGCCACCTCTATCTGGATGTACAATATTTTAACAAATTAAAAACACGACTCTTGAACAAATATGTAGTGAGTGTAAGACACCAAGCATTTATGGAATCAGCAGGAGGTGAAAATGGGATGAGTGTGTGTATGTATGCCAGATCTGTTGAGTGAATCAGACACAAAACTGGCCAATCCTCTGTAGGATGATATACTTTGGGGTTATATTTTTTGTCAGATAGAAATTACTTTCATCCTCACTGATAATCATGCATAACTTACGGAGCAGTGTCCCAGGTATCTCTGAAGGGACAAGAGTTTTTTAAGGGACAAGGTCTGTCACTACACAGAGACTCTCCCCGCTCCCAGCTGGGTATTGAACCAAGGGTACTGGACACGCTAGGAAATGACTGTACCACTGAGCTCCATCCTTCAATCTCAACTCTCCTCCTGACTGCATACTTGTGGTTCTGGGTAGAGACCAGGCCACAAGGGGAAGAGTTCTTCAATTAACTGACCACTGAATCTGAATGTGGTGTGCAGCCCAGGCCACCACAGGCGCAGGTTGCTTCTTAGAGAGAGGGTCAGCTGTGTATCACCCTGACTGGTTCTTGCTAGCTGCTTAGAAAGACCAGTCCATCTACAAGAGTACACGTGTGTGCATATGTGTGTACATATGTATCTATCCAGAGAGGGCTCTGGGAACCTTAAGGGGTATAATTAGTGGCCAGTGAAAGAGGGTGGTACACTGGACATCTTGCTCATTTAAAATATTATCCGCCATGGCTGTGAGGTTTTCTTGGGGATCAAGAACTCTAGGGAGTCCCAGATATCCCCCTCCTGATTCAGCCAGAGAACATTTCTATGCGGACATGGGTTCTGTCCTTTAACATGGTGATGCTGATAATTATGATGGAGACTGGAAACCACTGTTTCAGAGCTGGGACGGGGCTCCCTGCTTCTTTGGCTCAATCTTGTCTTCTGCCTTGGCTGGCTTAAACATGCCACACCAAGCCACCTGGTCTTCACACAGCTTTCTCCTTGTTAGCTTCCTCATGCTTGGCAAGCTCATTCCTCTCCAGCTTCTAGACCTTAACCCCTAATCTGAAAAAGGTTGCTCTGTTGGGGATGGCTCAACTGGAAACAACACCCCGTCAGTTACTCTGTTGGCTGACGTTCTTGTTGTCCAGGGTAGATGGTATGGCTAGGTCTACTTAGCATTCCAGGGTTAGGATGTCAACTTGGGAGTCTCTGATTCCTAAGAGAAGGCACAAAGGAAGATGCCAGAAGCCCAGGACTGACCTTCTGGGAGGTGGGGTTCAAAGCACATGTGCTTGGAATGTACTATCCTGACTGACTTGGCAGGGAAAGCTTATTCAAGGAGCATACAGGATGTGGGAAGGAGGTTTCCTTCTGGGGTCTGACCTAGCCTGAGGAGGGAAAACTCCAGCTCAGAAGAGGAGATCAGGGTCCAGGGGACAGGAGGTGGCTGGACTACGCAGATACTTCAGAGTTTAAACAAATAATGCGAAATAAGCCAACTATTTCCTTTTCCTGTGAGCATCTTTGCTTTGGTCTCAGCTCACTCATTCAGAGTAGTCTGGCACGTCACCAACACATGACTGAGTGGTTACAAGGTAGGGAGAAGGGACCCCAGGCTGTGAGGCCCCCCTCAGCTCACCCAGTGTGAGGTCTTGGGCAAATCAATTATTTTCTCCCAAATATCAGAGACTCCTTTCCTGAGAGAAAGGGCTTAGTGGTTCTCATGGAGAAGGGAGCCTTGGATTTTCTAGGGACTTCTGTGAATCAATGATCTGTGTCCCCACGTGGGGGACGGACACATGGCTCCAGGGTAGACAGCAAAGGCTCCAAATATATTCCTATCTCGCCAGCTGGGAAGCATGGCTCACTCCAGCGCATTCTTTTGTCTTTAGACAGGTTCTTGCTATGTGGCCAAGACTGGCCTCCAATTCAAGATCCTCTTGCTTCTGCCTTTAATGTGCCAGAATAATGGGCAGGTATGAACCACCATGCCCAGCTCATGTTAGTTCTTGGAAGAGAACAAGGCACACACAGCTCACCAGCCATGTTAGGCCAAGGCTCCCATGCTCTCTCATTGGGATGCTTGCCTGTGCGGGAAGCTCCCACCAACACGTGGTCCAAGCGTTTGAACTATGACTCTTGCTCAGACGCAAGCTTAGTTGACTTGCCACACTACCCTTTATGACTCCTGAAGCACACGGAAGGGGACAGCCCAGCTGGGATCTCTTCCCCATGCAGCAGAACTATCCGATACATGAGCCATAGGGAAAGATAGGCCCCTGCCTCCCTGGCAGAGCAGCTGATAGCACCAGTGACCTGGTCCCCGGTGTCTTGACTCCAGTGCCAGAGGTGATAGGGACTTGGGGGAGCTGGCTCCAGAGTCCAGGGCACTGAGTTTTTCCTGTGGCACGATGCAGCATGGCCCTGGATCATCACGTTTCTTGACTCCTCTCACCCCTCTCTCTGGTTCTCCAGGCAATTCCTTGAACTCTCAGGAAATCTATGTGGAAGTCTAGTCCACTCTGCTTCTCCGAAGCAGGAAAGGGTAGGTTTCTGCTGCTGACCTCAAGGGGGAAGTCGGGTGTACATACCCTGACACGATCATCTGATGCCCGGCCAGTTTATGTTGACACCAAGACAACAAGCGGGAACCCATATCAGCCTCTGATTCAGATGAAGGGAGTTTGGGGTGATGCCCCCCTAACTAACAATTCTCTAATCTCTGAGTTTACATTGGGGGAGTCTCCAGTTGTCTATTCTCCTTAAAAATATGGAGGTGGTTGGCGCTGGAGAGATAGCTTAGCAGTGAGGAGCAAGTCCTGCTCCTGCAGAAGACCCAAGTTTGGTTCCTAACATCCACACCGGACAGCTCAAAGCTGATTATAAACTCAGCTCTAGGGGATCCAATGCCTCTGGTCTCCAGGTATATGTGGAATACACACATATACACATAATTAAAAATAATAAAATAAATCTTCAAAAAATATGGGGAGGGGTATGTCTTAGTTTGGTTTCTATTGATGGTAGAAGAGCCTGACCAAGAGCAACTCATTTTGGGAAAGATTTATTTCTTCTTACCCCTGATAGTCAGAACTTCCTCAGGGCAGGACTTGAAGCAGGGAGCACGAAGGTATGCGCCCACGGCTTGCTCAGCCTGTTTTCTATTAGTACCTAGGCCCACCTCCTCAGCGGTAGCAGTGCCCATGATGGGATAGGCCCTTCTACACCAATCAGCAATCAAATAACAATGTGCCCATAGGCTTGCCCAAAGGCCAATCCAATAGAAGCATTTCCCAGCCGAGGCTCCCTTTTTCCCAGATGACGTCAGTGTGTGTTGAGCTGACAAAACACTAACCACCCCAGAGTGCCTGATAAGTCTTTGCCTCGGCTGGTGAGTCTTGCAGTGAACTCACAGGGCGGGGATAGCTCTCCTCCTGGTGATCTTCCGGTGCCTTTATGGCTCACAAATGGGGTTAGGTGTCTCTGGAGTATATTTCTATTTTCACTCTGTACTCCAGCTCTTCCCAGAGAAAGTATTTTCTAAGACCGTAGTGGATCCTTGTGGATAATGATAAACTCCAATACTAACTCTACACAGCCATATTAGAGTTGAATGTGTGACAATAAGAGACTAGCAATGATAACAACTCATACGGTAGAAGATTCTAACAGTATTGTGTAATGGTACTGATGGATTGGTTCTGGAATTTTCTGTTAGTATTTCAGACTGTGGTTGACTAGGAGCAAACACTATGGATAAGGGGTGCTCCTGCACCCCTCTGAGGTGAACTTCTCCTCCTGATAGAAAGCAGTTTCCTGGGATGCACTTAACTACGGCAAAATCTCCATGGCCGTCCTTCCCCTTTTCTTGCTTACCCCTAACTCACTTTCGGTAGTAAGTTGGATTGGGTTGAACATGAAAACCAACAAGTTATTGGCTCCTCACAATCTTTGACCCTGTGGTAAGGTCTTCAGGTCTGAGACTGCCATTGAAATTGATCGTGCATCCTCCTGGTAAGTGTGGTGGTCTGAATGAAAATGCCTCTTCCACACCCCGATATATTTGAATACTTGGTACCCAGTTGTTGGAACTTCTTGAAAGGATTAGAAGGTGTGGCCCTGCTGGAGGAGGCCTGTCACAGGGGGTGGGGGCAGACTTTGAGGTTTCAAAAGTCTAGCTGTTCTCTGCCTGGCGCTTGTGGCTCAGGAGAGGAGCTGTGATCGGCTGCTCCAGGGCCCTGCCTGCCTATCTGCTTCCTACTGTGCTTCCTACCCTGATGCTCAGGGACCCAACCTCCATCACTGCTAGCCACAAAGAAACTCTTTTATGAGTTGCTTGGGTGCAGGGGTTTCTCTGTGTAGCCCTGGCTGTCCTGGAACTCACTCTGTAGACCAGGCTTGCCTCGAACTCAGAAATCCACCTGCCTCTGCCTCCCAAGTGCTGGGATTAAAGGCGTGCACCACCACCGCCCGGCAGGTGCAGTGTCTTATCACAGCAATAGAAGAGCAACTGAGAGTGAATATCTTCAGTGGCTACCTTAAGGAGCAAGTCCGCACACGATGGACTCCAGATTTCTAGTTACTAACACATGTTCTGCAAAGCATTACTTGTATCCTGACATAAAAATAAAAGACATGTGGGCCGAGGATGGACCTCGGGGTAGATGAGTCGGCTAACACCTTCAAGGCCACGCTAGGGGGGTGTGCGTAGGAGAGGAAAGGCAGGAGGGAAACTGTCCCGCTGTCCTAACTCACCGCCTTGTATGCTATTTATGGTTAAAAATCCAACTGCCTTCGTCCTCACCACGCCCTGCCGGGCACTAGACACAGATTCATCTCCGCATCGGTTCAAGGCCACAACAATTTGGTGCCTAATCTGAGAGGCTGTGAAATTTCACCTGATTTAAGTTTGCTGCCCAGCCTCTGCGGAAATCCCCCTTCAGATGGAAGGTTGATTGGAGCCAGGCACTCAGAAGAATCTTGCGGGGGGGGGGGG
>NW_022196906.1:112724940-112728356 GCF_008632895.1 Mastomys coucha | reverse complement strand
GGGGGTGTACTTGTTCTTAAACTAGAAGTCTTTCTACTCAGAGAAGATTTTCCCCCCTACTAGAAAAGTTGAGAACACACCGCAGAACTGACTCTTAGTTTGTGGACCAAAAAGCCAGGGATGGGAGGAGCCTTCCGAGAGGGCTCTTTCGGGAGGGGCTGGGGGGTGGTGTGGTGGGAGGAGTCTTAGCTCTCTGGGGATTCTCCTTGGCCCTCCTTCCCCTCCCTCTGGGAGCGTGAAAAACAAAACAAAACAAAACAAAACAAAACAAAACAAAACAAAACAAAAACCCAACAATAGCTTCTGGCCAAGAGTTAGTGGGGAAAAAAAAAAAACCACAGCTCTCAAAACGGGAGAGTCAATGACTTGGAGCCCCAGCACGCCATGCTCTGTAGCGCCTCCCTGGATCCCAGGGTGCGGCCCGCACACCCAGCGCTTTCTCTCCATCAGCACAAGCGGCTTCATCTGCTGCACTCGGTTGGTTAAGCATTTCTGTTGGTGTTCCAGTGTTGATACCATGGTTTATCAGAGCATCCCAAATCTCGGGGTTGGGCATCCCTGACAGTGAACGAAGGCCGCCCTTCTCTTACTTTCCAGGTGAAAGGCCGAGCCAGCTGCTAAGTGGCTCTCTGTCAGAAAGCAGAGCCAAGAGCCAAGTGCCAACCCCAAATATTTGACCTGCCAGAAAAACTGAGTATGGAGGCCTTGAGTTTCATTCCGGACAACTTCTCCATGTGAAGAGCGGTCAGGCCGGACACCCAGCTCTGCACCGACTGTGGGATGGCTGACTTCTCATGAACACTGTCACCTAGACTGGCTGATGTTCTCATGATATTTACTGATAATAGGAACAGGACTGCCATGTCACTGAACCTAGAGCTCACTGCTTTGGTAGGACTGGCTGCCCTGGGATCTATCTGCCGCTCTGAATTCCCCAGAATTAGGATTACAGGTTTGGACTGCCACATCTGGTTTCTTACATGGGTGCTGGGGACTGGAACTCGAATTCATCATCTTTGCGCAGTGAGCACTTTACTGACTGAACCATATTCCAGCCTCTTATATCCTACTATGATGAAGTGGAAGCTCTCTGTTGAGGTTAGAAAATAAATTAACAGCTTTTTTCTGTGTAAGTATATAATTCTTCTTGAATTCACTTTGTCAGTTTGTTAAAGCAACACAGAATCAACGAGAGAGCGAGCAAGCCTTCTTAGAGGGAAGGTAAAATCCATGGGAGGGGTCAGGAAAGGGCAGCAGGTTGCACAGCTCCTCGGCAGAGCAGTTCATCGGCTGAGTTCCCTATCTGTGTCCCTGGGACTGAACTCAGGAGGGTGTCAAACAATGGATAACCCTTCTCTCCCCAGAGACAAGGAAAAAAGAAAAAAGAAAAAAAAAAAGCAGAATTCCAAGCAAAAAAGCAGAATTCCAAGCCTTTCTGTCCAGGCTCTCTCTCATTGGACAGCTAAGGCATGTGCAGGCTCTCTGTCATTGGACAGCTAAGGCAGGAGGCTGACTGTGTACTCTGAAGCCTGCCGGTTTCAAGGAGGACAAGGGAAGAAGAAGAGAGTGAGAGAGAAGGTTCTAGGTCTTGGCACCTTGACATGGCCTCTTTAAAACGAACAAACACTTGTTTCTCAAGCCCCTCCCACATCCACCCCACCCCAGGGCTTAGTGAAACAACACAGGCAGGAGAGCAGAAGAGATTTTTAGGGAAGGGCTCAAGAGAGATAAAAATAGCCTTGGCCTCAGAGTGGAAATCTAAGCCCTGTTGAGGATACTTCCAGACAGTTTTTCCTTTGGCCAATCACTGCAAGAAACTTTCAAATACCAGCGGAATCCTAAGAACAATGTTAACGCAACAACAGAGCCATGAGGCCTCCCAGGGGGCCCTGGAAGCCAGAGCAGCCTCGGCTTTGGGTCTACCACAAACCCTTCATCTTGGCTTAGAAAATGTCTTTCCTCTCAGATCCCAGCTCCAGGTCCCCGGCCTCTGAGGAGAGCTGTCCCAGGGCAGCTGACTTACCAGAGTCTCTTCTGGGTTCCCGTTAGCTATCTCCACCACTCTCAGAGCAGGCTCCACCTTCACCTTGGCTCGAGCCATGAACTGGATGACAGAGGAGCTGTCCTGTGGAAGAAATGACACAATTCACCACGGGATGCTTTCAAAGGACATTGAGAATGATCCGCCCGAGAGGTGGACTATGCCGAGCGGAATTCTCAGGGTTCCATACACAGTTTGTCACTGAACTAGCAGCATCCTCACCCCTGGTACCCAGCACATACACTGCTGCCTTCTCTTGAGAATTCCTTTGGACAGGGGAGGATGCAGAGTTACCATTGTGTCTTCCAGTAAGGAAAACATGCAAGCCTGTGTGCTGCGGTTTCCGAGTGGTGAGGGCTAGATAGCTCGAGGTGGATACTGACATATTCAGGAAGAGTGGAAGATAAATAAAGCTGTTTAATTGTGAGCAACAAATCCCAGCCTGGCATCCCCAGACGGCATCTGATTCCCATTTTCTAGTCATCTCCTTGTCCAGACCACAGTCCTCAAAACCATGAAAGCTTAGCTCTTCTTAACTCTTTCTTTGCTCTTGCATGAAGTTGTCTTGGGGCTAGATATTCAAAGAAGGAATCTGAGGGCACAGTGACAGGTGGGGGAGACAAACATCAGGTCTGAGGGGCAAAGAGGGGGACCTCTGAGCCTCAGGAAGTGGCTGCTGGCAGAAGCAGTTGAAAGCCTTGCTGTGGGTTTCCATTTCAAAGCCACCATCCAGATAACACGAACCTGGCTCCGAAATAGGAGTGGAAAAAGAATTTGGAAAAAGATGTGGGTTGGGAAAATTAGGAAAGGCCAGCGTCCTAGGTCAGATGAGGCTGCAGCAAGGACAAGCCACAGCCAACTGCAGCCCCTGAGGGATGGCTGGGCTCTGCCAGCCAGGTGCCAGCCAGGTGCCAGCCAAGGTGCCAGCCAAGGTGCCAGCCAGGAGTCCCTAGTGTTTTCAGTTCTTCTGCCACTCCAGGAAGCCAGTGTGGTTTGTACGCATCCCTAGAGCTCAGGTGTTGTGAATTTAATCCCTAAAGACGTGTGCTATGGAGTTCAGCTGGAGGCTTCTGGTAGGCATTCCGCTTAGGCAAGTCGGAAATGGGGTGTGTGCCTTATGGCAGTTTCCTGGGATTGAAATTTTCCAAGAGGGAGTAGAAGGCTTATGTGACTTGGGAAGTTAAGGAGAGGTCACCAGTCTGAGAAAGTGAAACTAGAAAGATTCTGGTATCATCCCTCCCAGCCCCTGCTTGCTGCCCCCCTAGCTTTAGGAAAGCAGCTGCTGGGGGAGGGGCCTCTGACCAGATTAGTTACAGAGAGGAATTTCTCAGAGCTGGGAGCTGCAGAGTCTGGGTTGTCACCTGTAAGGGGGTGG
>NW_022196906.1:112695688-112724286 GCF_008632895.1 Mastomys coucha | reverse complement strand
GTGTGTGTGGGGGGTATGGTAGGGGTGGGGGAATGGGTGTGTATGGGGGAGTATGGTAGGGGTGGGGGAGATGGGTTTTTCAGCGATGCAGTGGCTGCTCGGAGTCATCTTGGCTCCTGTAAGTGGCCATACATCTATACATCTGTAGGAACCACAACAAATATTCACTGGTTCACCAAGTTGGACTTTGGCCCAATCATTACTTTGGCTTGTTGTGGATTTCTTTTCAGAGGGATGTGTGTGTGTGTGTGTGTGTGTGTGTGTGTGTGTGTGTGTATGTGATATCCCAGGAAAAGTTTGTTACAGAATGCTGTGGTGGCAGTTTTCTAAGAAGATGAAAGACCTGCTGTGCCATCATGTAGCTCAAGGCTCCCACCAGAGGCTGAATCCTTGCACCCTGTCCTTGAACTTCTCATCCTCCAGGCCTGAGTCTGGAGAAGCCAAAGGTACTTCTATTAGTTATACGTCACCTGGTCCCATCCTCCCTGTGACACAGAAAGTGGACTAAGACAGAGCTCACAATCAGTGGCCAGCGTTGACCTACACTGGCCCAATGCACATAGAAACAACAAACCAGTGTTCCTCACCCTCCTCAGCTGCAACCCTTTAAGGCAGTCCCTCATGCTGTGGTGACCCCACCATAGAATTTATTTCTGTTGCTAATTAAATACTTTTGCTACTGTTATGAGTTATAATGTAAATATCTGATATGCAGATGGCTCTAGGCAACTACTGTGAAAGGGTTGTTTGACTCCCAAAAGGGCTGGGCCTCACAGTTTGAGAACGTTGCTCTGGACGAAAGTTCCAAGGGGACCCTTTACTCATCACCCAGGAATCCACAGAGACCACCGTGGGGCAGAACAAGGGGACCCTTGACGGTGTATTTTATGTAGGAGTTGTGTTCAAATTATTCTTAAGACAACAACAAAAAAAAAACCTAGCTAAAAACAGCTTACGAGTTTCATAAGCATCTATCAATTGTCCATATTAATGAGATTTAATGGGATATTTCCAGACATCCACAGGAGTGCTGGGCTCCTATGTATCAGGCCTACTTGAACTTGAGAACTACATTTGCATTGGTCAAATTGAACTTTGTTATTAAAAGAATTAATGTTAATTGTGTGTATTTCTGTGTGTCTGCTATTTGTGTGTGAGGGGTATGTGCACATGAGTGCAGGTGCCTGCAGAGGCCAGAAGAGGGCACCAGATCCCCTGGATTTGGAGTTACAGGCAGTTGTGAGCCACCATGTGGTTGCTGGGAATCAAACTCTGGTCCTCTGGAAGAACAGTCAGTGCTCTTAACTGTGGAGTCATCTCTCCAGCTCCCCATCTTCCTTTCTCTTCTTTCTTTCTTTCTTTCTTTCTTTTTCTCTCTCTCTCTCTCTTTCTTTCTTTCTTTCTTTCTTTCTTTCTTTCTTTCTTTCTTTCTTCTTTTTTTAACCACTCCCTCCCTTAATAGAAAAATACTTTAAAAATGCTTCTGGGAGGATTGTCATTCAAAAGAATATTTCTGCTTCATAAACATCTTCCAGCAATTTAATAGTTTTGTAAATTTTAAATTCCTGTATCCTCTGAGCCTCTATTGATTTTACTCTTAATTAATTACTTAATTTAGTGTGGGAGTATTGGGGGTCATATACAGGCCATAGCCTACATGTGAGATCAGTAGACAACTTTCATTGGTCCGTTTTCTCCTTCCATCATGTGGACTGTGGGAGTGGAACAAGATTGTCAGGCTTGGCAGCAAGCCCCTTTACCCTCTGAGCCATAGAGTCGTCCTCTAATTCTGTATTTTTATTATAAATCATTAGTGTCACCACTGTTGATATTAACAGTGACAATAACAGTTAGGTTAGAGGCCAAGCAGATGAAGGGCTGGCATAGAGCAGGCCCCTGGTGGCTGTGAAAAAGGCCTTAGGGACACTTCCAAAGAAATCCTATCCTCTGAAGGTTAAAAAAAAAATAGATTCAACATTTCAAATGAAAACTAGTGGAGGTTAAAACAATAAAACCTCAGATTCCCTTGTCTGGAGCCAGACCTCGAGGTCAAAGGAAAATAAACAACCCTAGGCTGAGGCCGGCCACAAGGTCTGTGTTGATCCAAGTCCTCAGGGAGACCCAGTGGCCCTGGAGCCATCTGGTCGACCCCCCAAAGGCGCTGTGTTAGGGTCCAGGCCTGACAGTGTTTCAGACTCAAGGCTCACTCTGTGCCTAAGTGACAGAGTCTGTTGTATGACAACCCAGAGCTGTCCCCTCTCTGGCCTGGGGCTCCACAGGTTTGCCTGACCAGTGGGAACAACATTTCTGGGATGGAGTCCTTGGTTAAATGTCACCACTGGACATGGGGGAGAGAGACACAGAAAGAGAGAGACAGAGAGGGGGGAAGGAGGGAGAGAGAGGGAGACAGAGGGAGACAGAGACAGAGACAGAGACAGAGAGACACACGGAGAGAGAGAGACAGAGACACGCGGAACAACTAGCTGCTCACAGTTACCATCAGCCCATGTGACTTAAGCAAACCACAGCCATGGATGAGGGCAAAGAGATGGCAGAGTGTTCCTAACCCTTCAGTGCCATCGCTCTGGGGACGGTGATGAGCAAGTTCATGGGAAATGAACTGTCAGCAGCACTGGCTAAGGTAGACCAGGGAGAAAGTCTGTAGACTCCTAGGGAACTACGTCAGGGAGGGGCTCCTTGGAAGGAGAGGGCAGACTAAGCTCACACCTGGGCTCCCCTAACACTGACCTATATCAAGTGGCTATATCAGGGAAGCCCTGAGTAGGAGTCCAACTTCCCCAAACTAGTTTCCAAACTAGGGAACCCAGATGGTGTCCAGCTCTCCACGGTGTGTGGAGACTGCAATAGCTACAGAGAGAAGGCGGAGGGGAACAAAGCAAGGCCTACCCCCCAACGGCTGCATCTTCTTAGTCTGCCCATCACTGATGGGTCTAATTACAAGCTGACCATGAGACAGCTCTGACGCTTCTCACCTGTGGACAGCCTGGATGGCTTTGTACACAGCTTGCATGTTTAGTCTTTTCAAATAAAGCTAAAAAGGAACTCTGAGGCGAACACGCATATTTTTTACCTTCATATCCAACTATTTCTATAGCATCCTGTGGCACAAAGCCTCTCATACCAGCAAACTCTTATCTTAAGTCAGAGTAAACCTTTATTAAGGGCCACCGATTTGCTAAGAGACTTGGAACCCTATTTGATAAACTCACAGTAGCAGAGTGATCTGTGGCTTACAGGTCCAACTTCTTTGAGGGATCATTTGAACAAGCGATCAGGCAAACTAGGTTTCATGGGTCAGATCTGGCCCTCTGTTTACTTGTATAAATAAAGTTTTATTAGGAACAGAGCCATGCCCTGCATTTGAATATTGTCTAAGGCTGCTGGCAGAGTTAAATTCTTGCAAATGATTAAATTAGCATATGCATCTGAGCCATATGCCACACACACTCCAGTGTAGCTATGAACACAGGTAGCCCAACACAAAATCAACTTATTTAAAACATCGTGAGTTTGTTTATTGTGTGTTGTTCTTGTAAGTTGATAAACATCTCAAGCCTGACTACCATAGGTGACCACAGCAAGTCACAGGTCAAAAGGCTGAACATGCATGACTCCGGCCCACAAAAGCCTACAACAGCTCTTGCTAGCCCTTTACAGAAAAGGCTGGCTGACCTTTGATCAAAACATGTTCCCCAAATCAGAAGAATCTGTAAGCTTGTCAGCAGCATCTCAGGTTCCATTCCCCCAAAAGAACCTGAGCTTTTATAAGCCCAAGGAGATAAGTGCTTTTTCGAGAGGCTGGTCTCAAACTGAGAGATCCCTGCCTGGAACTGAAGGCATGCAGTCATGGCGACCTGCCCTACAGATTAGCCCAAGGAAAAATTAAAGAACGACGGCACGGACGGGCAGATGGGAACTCTGGAAGCTGGTAAAGATGCTAGGACACTCGGAGACACTGCCAGCCCTTGGATTAAGCATGACCACCAAGGGTCTGATACTGTTTCTCGGCAACATCTGGTGGAGGGATCACCAGCGGTGCATGCTGGGAAAGTTTGACACTGGGGGAGCAGCCCGAGTGTTGTGGGGAATGGATTCCAGGGATTCTGGGTAATCGCTGAGAGCGCAGCCCGGGGACTCACCTTCTTCAGTATCTCTGTGTTCAGTAGCATGTACAGGTCGATGGTGCGGCTCTCCTCTTTAGGGAGGGCGCTAAGGTTGCAGTGCAATGTAAGGCAGAAGCTCCCGGGCTTTTCACAGTCCTGAGGAGAAAATTTCCAGGTGGAATTGAGAGACCAGCCAAAGCCATCTATAGCGCAGTGTCTGCTATGTTGACTGAGGCAAAATCAAGAGGAAGAGGTGGGGCCTGTGGAGTGGCTGAGCCAGACTTCCTGCTCAGCGTGTCTGGGGTCCAGGATTCCATCCCAGCTCCAAAATACAGAGTAAAATAGGAATTAGGTGTGTCCAGTCACTGAATACACCTGTCCCATCAACTGACTTAGAAAAAAGTGATTTTTAAACAAATACGGTAATAGGGGGAAGGATTGAGTAACTTGAACTATTTTCATGATTTCTTCTGTTTAAAACTATAATTACTGTTATTTAATATATAAATTGTACTGCTATATGGAATAGCTTTAAAAACAAAAACAAAAAAGCAAACATACCCCCCCCAACTAAAGAAGATGTAATTATGCTCTGTCACCAGCAGAGGGCAGTAGGAGGACTTCTAGCCTTGTTGGGCACTAGGGCTCTGGTCTTCAGTGTTTGGGGGAGTCTACAAGTAGACAAATGGTGGTATTGCGATAAATCTTATCAAAAAGTTGAATTTCGCAAGGAGAATCAATTCTTCTTAAAAAGAAACATTTAGATATCCTGATGTACTTTTATGAGCTTTTAAAGAAGAATACTTTGTGACTACAGTGGATTCTGCTGACATGCTTTGGCAGGTAGGCATCATGCTCCTGTTTGGTGGGGGGTGGGGGTGGGGTTGTGTGCCTAAAGAACTAAGAAGCTCTATTCAATTCTATTTCAATTGCAGGGGACATTTTCAGCCTGACCTGGAGTAGTATGGAAGACACAGCTGATGTCACTATATCTGACTGTCCCCTAGGTCCTTTACAAAAAAGGGACATCCTATCCTTACCATGTGTGCAAATGGCTAGCTTAACATAATCTAGAATGCTGGGAAGACAGTCTTAACAAGGGATCAGGGTGGTCTGTGAGGGGCTATTTACACTACACTGGTTGATGTCAGAAGACCCGCCCACTGTGGGTGGCGCCATTCCCTGGGCAGGGTATACTGAACTGTGTGAGAATAGAGAGAGTGAGCTGAGCACAGCAGAGATGTCTTAATTCTTTCCTCCACGTTTCTTCACTGGGGATGCAAGGTGACTGGGTACCTCCTGACTTCCTGCACAGTGATGGACTGAACCCTGGGAACTGTGGGCTAAGATTAACTCCTCTCCTACGTTGCTTTTGCCAGGGTGTATTGTCATAGCAAAAAGAAGTAAAACAGTATGCAAGTGAAAAAAACCAAAAAACAAAAAACCCCAAACCTCTAACGGCAAATAGCTGAGCTCTCCAAGGGGTGGGACAGGCGTTCAAGTGTGTGGGGTGTGCTTAGGTGGAAATAAAGAACTCAATGAAAGGAATAGGGTGCAGGAAAAGGGACTTTGGAAGAGCTCTGATGAAGTAGAATAGACATGGTAAAGAGAAAAAATTGTATTATATTGATATATTTTACATGTGTTTTATATATGTATTATGTATGTTTCATGTATGTTTTACATATGTTTTCACTGGAGAACCAGCATGACCACGCTACCTTTTTGCCATCTTTACTATTTCTGAACTCCTTACACACATGACATTCCAGAACATTCTCCACTCATCTTTCATTTAGTGTAATTTCTGTGAGACTTACTTATAGTATATAGTGTATGGAATACTATTAGTTATGCTTATTTTTGTAGTTCTATAATATTCCTGTGTATGGATATACCTGTTTACTCATTGTATTGTCGATAAATATCTGAATTTTTCTGATTTTGGCTGCTCTAAAGTTGCTTCAAATGTCCCTTTCCCTTTCAACACCATGTGCATTCACTTCTCGGGGATAGACCCAGAAACGGAACGTTTCTCTGGGTTGTGTAATGCATACGTGCTTAACATCAATAGAAATCGACGTGCTTAATGTCAATAGAAATCGCTGGAGGCTTCCCCACTGTCCTGGAGACTCCTTCTAGGAGGAGAAATTGTTTGCTTCCTGATCAGTAGGTTGTTTAGCTTTTCCGTTAGTTGTGCAATGGGATTTGGAATATAGATTTAACATTTTGAGGGAAACCCTGAGCTGAAAAATAGGGTTTGATCACAGCCCTTAAGTCTGAGTTCACCAGTGAAAACCGCATTTGAGAAATAAGAAGCACAAAGTAGAAGACTGGCCTCTGGTCCCTGACATGCCTTCCCTGTGAGGCCCGCCCTCATGGCCCCTGTCACCAAGCAACTTCTTACCAACACTTTCCTTCCGGACTTGGAGAAAAAAGCAAATATGGTGTGGAAGATGTTCTCTTGTTCTTGAGGGATGATGCAGGGGGTTGGGTTCCTTTGTAGAGAGCAGTTACCCTTCTCTTGGCTCACCTGGAAACAGAGAGAGAGGAGAGAGAGAGGAGAGAGAGAGAGAGAGAGAGAGAGAGAGAGAGAGAGAGAGAGAGAGAGAGAGAGAGAGAGAGAGCTGTCAGAACCAGTGGTCTAAGAAAGATCAGCTCCAGAAGCATCCATCACAGCAGCTCCCTGCTACCATTCTCTAGAGACATCCTCCTGCCTCAGCCTGCCTAGCAGCCAGGCCCGGCCCACGGGCTTACCACAGCTCTGGCTGAGAAGTGTTTAAGGCAGAAGTTGTGACAGAAAATGTGGCTATTAAGTCCTCCAATACCCTGAGCTGAGCTGACTACAGCATGCAGATGAGATTTGAGGATTAGCTTGAACCTTCCGCTTCTTGATTTCGAAGATCATTTACATCATTCCTTTCAGACAGGCATTTAGGAAGCAAAAAGAAATTCAAGTCACATGCTAACAGAGTCAAGAGCCCTGGTCTGGAGCTCAGGTCTTCTGGGACCTTAGGTCACTCAGAGCTTATAAGTGGGCCTCGTGTATGGACCACTGTTGGAAGTTTCTACAAAGTTCCATGGAGTCACCAGGATGCTGTAAAACCCCTTAGGAGCTGTTCTGGAGAGAATTTCTCTGGGTCCTCATTTCTGCTCCAACTGGAGTATCAACCATGTGGTGGGTACCTGAGGTTTGGCTTTGTGAGCTCTTGCTCTCAGACCTTCTGTCTCCTTTCATTCTCAATCACGTGGGACTCTCTGTCCCTGGCTTGTCCCTTGAGGGGACAGTGTTGACAGGCCCAGAGAAGACAGTTTCCTGCACAGAAGTTCCAGTGAAGACCTCCACCCACCCCCACCCCCCAAGGCCTGGCCATCATACCACACACCCGCTTGGTACCGAGAAAGCCTCTGAGCCTTGTAGGACAGACGCACTGACCCTCACTGAAATCCGAGGCGGGCTAAGAGTTCCTCAGTGTTCTGAAAACTGGTGCTCTGGCACTCCAGGCACGGGGAGAAACCTGACTGCCAACCCATACTAGCTGGTTTCACACAAGAGCCCCCAATGTGAGAAGATGGTGGTGACACCCGGCCACAGGTGCCATCAGAGAGGGGCAGGGGCCAGGAACGGCAGCAGAGCGCATGAGAAACGGCCAGGCCTGGGTGGGCAGAGTCACAGCCAGAACTAATTTCTTCTTCCACAGGGTGCCTCTGGGGTGATAGTCAGGGGATCTGATACCTTATGACAGTCTGCCCCCAGTGGAATGTGGGGCAGGAAGCAGGAGCTGAAGTTGGTGGTGGATGAAAACCTTGGCCATAGTGCTCCTGACTGTGGTTATACGGGAATCATTTTAGTCAGGAAATAACCCACTTTTCTGGGATGCTCAGGGTGGTCCTGTCTCAGCAGGAGACTGAAGGCTCTCAGGGTCTGTATGGGGTCTGATCTGGTGCAGCTAAAATTCAGTCACTCAGTCCCTGACCAGGGTCACCGCAGGGAGGCACTCCTCTGAGAGGATGAACAGGTCACAGTGAGGGTAACATCTGGGACCAGCTCTGAGGGCCACTCGCCTTTAACATCTGCTTCACAACGGTCCTGTGGGACAGGGCCATATCGGGTGCCATTTTAAAGATGGAGGTTCAGGGACATAAAAAGAAGGCAGACCTGCAGAGGTGCTCTTGAGAGTGGGCCATGTACCATGCACACACCCTAGCACTAGATTCAGGGGTGGAAGATGGACTGTGGTGGAGTCAGGGAGGAGGATAACCATCCACCCTTTTTTTTTTTAACCCAGAATCCTCCATGATGACCCATTTACCACTGTCTCCTGTCAGCCCCCAAGTTGACTGCTGGCCAGCCCATGGGAGGTATGAGCGCCTGCAGGCTGGGAGGCCAGGCCACTCCAGGCCACTCTGTGCTGTCTCTGGGCCTGGAAGGGGAACAGAGTACCCCGGAATGTTGCTTTTGGAAGGCAGTTCCCAGATCAGGCAGTCCTTGGCCTTGGCTGTCAGATAAGGACCTGAGGCCTTAGGTCTGCTGGCTTGGCCAAGGTTAGGTGGTTGACTGTTATCAGCAGCCTGAACCCAGTAAGAGGAACTCAGAGAGCGGGTGCTACCCCACACACCGCTCTTGTCTTCTGCCCCCTCCCCTCTTATTTCATTGAACATGATGGTCTCCAATTCCATCCGTGTCCTGTGTCTTACAAAGTTCACTCATCCCTACGGTTAAACAAGCCTGACTATGTCTACACACTACACTGCCTACGCCCTGCTAACGAGCGCCTAGGTAGGGTCTATAACTTGACTATTGTGAATTGTGGTTCACTTTTAAAAATGTGTGTCCATGTTTGTGTGTGTGGGCACACGCCGACACAGAGACCAGAGGACAGACTTGAGCGTCAGCTCCATAGATACTGCGTCCCTTCTCTGAGATGGCCTCAATGGCCTGGAACTTACCAATTAGATTAGGGAGCCTGGCTGATGACCCCTAAGGCTCCCCCTGTTCCCAGCTCTCCAGCACTAGGACTACAAATGGGAGCCCTGACCCCCTAGCCTTTTAATGTGGGTGCTGGGGATTGAACTCAGGTCTTCATGTTTGAAAGGTGAGCATGTTAACCCTCTGAGCTGTCTCTCCAATCACATGGACTTTGTCTATTTTTATTTATTTTATTTTATTTTATTTTATTTTATTTTATTTTATTTTATTTTAGAGACAGGGCTTCTCTGCCTAGCCCTGGCTGTCCTGGAGCTCACTCTGTAGACCAGATCTTGTGTCTGTGTGACTGGAGGGAGGTGTGTGTGCCATGGGACACATGTGGAGGTCAGAATCAGTTCTTTCCTACCATGTGGGTTCTGGGAACCAAACTCAGGTTACCAGGCTTAGTAGCCAGCACCGTTACTCACAGAACCATCGTCTCAGCCAGGGGTCCTCATCTTCCATTCTGTAGATAAGAGGTTGTTAAAACCCTACCCCACGGGCTGGTTAATTTTGTCTAGAGAACTTCATTTGTTAAAACAAGACAAAACAAAAAACACTCTTTTATCAGATCAGCCTTGGGAAAACCCACGGGGAATTCTCTTGATTAACGATAAATGTGGGAAGGCTCGTGGCCCAGGGTGCTATGGAAATCAGGCTGAGTGAGCCCTGGCTAGGAAGCTAGTTACAGGATTTCTCCATGGCCTCTGCATCAGTTCCGGCCTCCAGGTTCCTGCCCTGGCTTCCTGCACAATGGACTGCACGCTGAAAGCCAAATAAACCCTTTCCTCCCCATAGCTTTTGGCGATGGATGTTTATAGACGCAAGAGAAAGCAAATTAGAACACCCCTCAGCTGGGCTTTAATCATCTTTACTCAAAATCACGGGCGAATAAACGTTTCTTCCCATGTCACACCACGCACCACGCGGCTTCTATTCGACAGCCGCATCTTCAGCTGGCTGAGGGCCCTGTGGCCTCTGCCCGTGCTCACCTCTGCCCACTCACTCTCATACTTTCCCAGCCTGCCAGAGCCCAAATGCTTCCCACGACAGGGCTGGTCCTCGGCAGGACCCCTGGGAGTCGAGGGAGGCCCGTGGTTACTGGAATCTGCACAAAAGAACTTACTAAGTCCACAAGCAGGGACGAGAGGGTGCGGGACACATTGTTGAGGCCGGATCCTGCTGGCACAGTTATTGAGGGTTTTCTGTTGTTATCTGCCCTCTCCAAACCTGACCCCAAAGAAAACACTGTGTAAGCTGAAACCAAGAGAGGGCGGTAGTGTGGGAGATTGTTGGGAGCCCACACTGTGGAGCCTAAGACGACATGGACATCTTGTGGTAGGAGAGTCATCCTAGGGTAGTGGCTGGATGCCGCTAAGGTGTCAGAGGATAGTGTCCCATCTGCTCTAAGTGGTCTTACTTCATGAATCATGGGGTTTTGAAGCCTAGATTGAGGCTCTTGTCCTGGTGATGGCACTGCCAAGGAAAGCTGGACTTTCCTTTGGACATCACCAGCCCCTGTCCCCAGGTGAGAAAGGAATGGTCCTGCAGGCTGTGGTCAGAAAAAGGGGTCAGAGGAACCAGGATGTTTCCGCGTGTGAGGCTCAGGATCACGGTGTCCGTTATCGACCTGGAGAACTTGTGTGCTGTCGGGCTAGCCCTTACTTGCTGTAGCCGTCCTCCTCCAGCCTCCTGGCACACAGCATCACTGTCGGGCTAGCCTTTACTTGCTGTAGGCATCCTCCTCCAGCCTCCTGGCACACAGCATCACTCTCAGGCTAGCCCTTACTTGCTGCAGCCGTCCTCCTCCAGCCTCCTGGCACACAGCATCACTGTCGGGCTAGCCTTTACTTGCTGTAGGCGTCCTCCTCCAGCCTCCTGGCACACAGCATCACTGTCGGGCTAGCCTTTACTTGCTGTAGGCGTCCTCCTCCAGCCTCCTGGCACACAGCATCACTGCATCACTCCAGGCTTGTTTTTCTAGCTCCACCCTTCAAGACCATCTCCTTGGGAGCTGGGTGGACTTGTTTGTGGGCCTTTTCTATGCAGAGTCTAGATGCAAACCATGACCCTAGTCTCCAGGAGGCACTATTCTATCAGGTGAGACATAACATTTGGTGCTTGCAACACCTTTGTGCAGGGAATATTGCCATCAGTGTGGAGACCCAGTGACTGTCTAAATGGGGACTTGACAAAATGTTTTAAATTTTACATATATATATACATACATATGTATGTATTTGTGAGCATAGCGTGAGTTTTCTTGCTAAAGGTTTTTTAATTGTGTGTGTGTGTACGTGTGTGTGTGTGTGAGAGAGAGAGAGTGTGAATGCAGTGTGTAAGTAGACCAAGTCGCTGGAGCATCTATCTCCCTGGATGTCTGTCTGTCTGTGTTGGGGATGTTCAGCGCCTTCTCTGTTAGCTTCCTCATTTCACCTCATCCATATTAAACCATTCTCCACCCTTCCCGGGCTCTGGTGCCCACTGTCACCCACGCTACTGTGAGGCCACCTTTTCTAGTTTCTGCTTGATGATAACATGTGTATTTTTATTCTATGTCTGGTTAACTTCACCTGACATAAGTCCTCTGGTTTCACCCATGTTGCCACAAATGACAGGGTGACATTTTATTTTAATTAGGGCTGAATAATACTCCACTGTTGAAATGGACTGAGTGGAATTGGGGAGTTGACCGGATATAAGAGACAGACAGACATCAGAGGTGTTCCGGGCAAACTGTGACATCAGGTCTCTATTTGTCACCCACACGTTGCAGCTGTGAGGGTCTTCAGCAACCTCTGCTTGCAGCTCTGTAGGGGCTGGGAAGCCAGAGTCCCTGCTGCACTTCGTGCCGAAGCACCCAGCTCTACAGATGGTGCCCGACGGACAGCTGCTTTCACACACCCTGACCACTACAGTTTGTCCATCCCCAGCCTCAGCGCAGTCCTGAGTCAGGGGAGCTCCCAGGCCTCCCCCAGAGTGGTCCCTAGTCAGCGGAACTCCCAGGCCTCCCCCAGATCTTGAGGAGGGGGCACAGAATCCACAGAGAAAGGAAGAGCAAACCTGAAGGTGCCCACTGTGGCCTTGAGTTCAACCTTGGCCAAGCATTGGGTGAAGGTAGGGGGGATGGCCTGGGTGGAGGACTCCTGCTGTGGTGTGAATGTGCCCCCCCCTCACAAGTTGGCAGTCCTGGAGGTGTGGCCTTAGGGTACATGGGACTCTACCTTCATAAATAAATTAATCCATTTAAGCACCATGGGGCTCATGGATTCTCATGAGATTGTTGTCTTTTAAAAAAAAAATTTTTGGAGATAGTTCTCACGATGTAGCCCTGGCTAGCCTAAAATGTCAGTAGTAGATCAGGCTGACCTTGAGTTCACAGAGATCTACCTGCCTCTGCTTCCTGAGTGCTAGGATTGAAATTGTACACCACCCTGTATGCTAAGACTGCTGTCATAGCAGGTGACGACCCACCCCCATTACTCTGCAACAAAAAGACCTCACAGCGAGGGGCTAGCACCATACCCCTTGACTTTGTAGCTTCCTAAACCGCTTGCCTCTTGAACCTCTGCTCTGTGCATTGTTATCCACTTTGCACAATAAATCCAAAGCCTTGTAAGCAAATCTTAGGAGAAGGGTGGTTCTGCAGAGGGAGGGGTGGGGGGAGGAGGAGCACCAGTGAAGGCTCTGAGCCAAGGAAGAGGATGTGAGATTTGTGCAGGTTAACCTGTCCCAGAACTAAGGAACTTAGCACTTTCTTTTCTTTCTTTTCTTTGTCTCTACATAGCTCTGGCTTGCTTGGAACTCACTGTGTAGACCACCTGCTCCTGCCTCCTGAATGTGCCCCTCTGCGCCTGACTTTTATTTTAACAGCACATCTGAGGCCTGGATGACTCTTTCATCAGCTCTAGCTCACTCTCCTGATTACACACCGCCAGCTGGGGTTTCACAGAGACGGTCATCAAAATTTGCCTGAATCCATGCCTCAGGGGCACCATCAGAGAGACGGTAAGTAGAAACCTGAACTAACTGCGTCACTCAGGAGCCAGAGCTGACTGGTGGAGCAGCACAGGTTCATTTTTGCCAAGAACATGTGTTTCCCGTTAACTCCTGTTTCTCTGTCAGCCGACATTCTGTTCCCTGCCACTTCTCTGGGCCCGCTTTTTTGTCTCATGTTACCTAACCACAGCTGATGTCAAGTGGGTAAACATGACCAGGCCTGAGACTTAACTGCTGGGCCCTTCTGAATTCTCTGAATTCACACGCCCTTTGAGATGGGATACCAAGAGAATGTTGTGAATGCCAGCTCTGCTAATTCAATTACCAACTACCTACTCTGGGAGTAGAGAGATCAGAAGAGAGGGCGATCCCCATTCCACTGTAGGGGGCTCACTGTGTTCCATAGCAGTTGTGGGGATGTTCATTTCGGGACTCATTAAAATGCTTGAAACCTGACACCAATTGGTTAATTATACCTGTCCCTACATAAATAAACCAATTCCATTCTGCTCCATTTAGCAAAAAGTGGACTACATTCATCCTCCCAGCCGCCCCCCACTTGTATTAAGTTACATTGCTGTGAGTGACTACCAGGTGTTTCTCAGTACTGTCTGACGGATGGTCAGATGGCATTATTCATCTAAAGCAGCTAAAGGTTTGCGTGTTCAGCATCTACTTCAAACCGTGTGGTACTTACTACCCACAGAAAGTCACTCCTGATTCATTCAGCTTGTCCGGGCAGGGGTGGGGCTGCCTAATACAAGGCCTGAGATAGAAAGAAGAGCCCTGGTAAGCTCTCAGCTGTGGATGCACCTAGCTTTATGTTGCCCATGCTTTGAAAGGCAGAGAGCACAGCTTCTGAGTGTTGACGTCCCACCAGTTAAAGACAGCAGAGAGGTCCTAGAGACGTCCGTGGACATGTCCTTCTAAGGAGAGAAGAATTCTTACATTTTGTGGAAGACTCTCTGCTTATTAGTTTGGCATGTGATACTCCTCTGTCTGTCTGTCTGTCTGTCTGTCTCTTTGTGTGCACATGTACATGTGTGTCAGTGTGTGTGCACATGTATGTGTGTGTGTGTAAGGGCATATAGCAATTCTTACACTTTGTGAAAGACTCCCTGCCTATCAGTTTGGCATGTGATTCTTCTCTGTCTATCTGTCTCTTTCTCTCTCTCTTTCTGTGTACATGTACATGTGTGTCAGCGCGTGTGCATATGAATGTGTGTGTGTGTATGTGTGAGAGCACACACAGCAGAGGTCAAGGTTGGGTGTCTTCCTCAGTCATTTCCCCTCCTTATTCTTTGGAAAGCAGTCGGTGCTCTTAACCGCTGAGCCATCTCTCCAGCTCCCCCCCCCCCCCCCCCCCCCCCCCCGCCCCCTTATTCTTTAGAGATGCATCTCAGTGAAGCTGGCATGCACTGGTTCAGTTAGAGTGAGTTGGCCAGCATACCCCAGGGATTCTCTTGTCTCTGCCTACCCAGTTCTGGGATTACTGGTGCACACTGCCATGCCTGGTAGGTGTTGGGAATCTGAGATCGATTGCTCATGCCTGTGTGCCTAGCACTCTATTGATGGCGCCACATCTCCAGCCCAGAGTTCTGATAGTTTATCCCTACATGTAGCTAGAGGTTCCAGCACACAAATAGAATTCCAAAGGAGAAACCTGTTCCCATCATCCCAAGCTCTATGAAATAAGCACAGAGAAGGCTATAGCTCTGCTTAGCCCCACCCCCTAATGCTCCAGTTTCCTGTCAATAGGACCTCAGCTAGAGAGTTTTCTTGTTGAAATAGAAAGGAGACGCAAAGGCTTTAACAGCTGCCCACAGTAACAGCTCACTTGAAATCTGCAGAGTTGGGGGATGGGTCACGACCATCACAACAGCCTATGTCTTTTAACTCTAGAGAGAGAATTACAGTAAGCATAGTGTATTCTTTTCTTAATTGTAACAGGAACCTTGACCAGTTGGCTGGATCGAGAGTGTAAATTTAAAATCCTGAAAATGTTGTGACTTTGGCTTAGATGTCTTCTTTCTAATTGAAAACTATCTCCTAGAGAAAATATATTTTTGCTCCGCTGCTTTTCATCACACCAAGGAAAGCTGTGTTCTGTCTGAGAGGTCAGGAGGTCACTGAGACCGAAGACTAGACAGAGGAGAAAAGAAGCCCTGATACCAACGCTCCAGGAGGCAGAGTGTGAGCCTGCTGTGAGCCTGCCAGCTCTCCTGCCACAGAGGAATGCCTGTATTTCCACCAGGTCTAGGGAGAGCTGACACAGGCTTCCACCCTCAGCCCAGAGCCCTTTTTCTCCCCTTTAGCGGCAATCAGCCACTATGCCAGGGAGTCAAGAGTGCAGGCCACACCATAAAAGAGAATTCATTTCCATGTAATCAGAGAAAGGCGGGCCCCAGAGAGGCCCATTTCACAGGCATGATGGCCTTTACTAGAGCTAAAGTGATACAGAAGGGAAGTAGTTTTGGAGATGAAGTGACAGCGAAGAATTTCCAGATGTGGCTGGATCGTCGCAGTGAGAGATGGAGGCGTAAATACGTTATCTGAGCACTTGACATGCAGGCCCGAGATGCTCGCCTTCCCCAGATGGTGAGATGCTTTGGAAGTGGGATGGATGCTCTACTGATTTGGATAATGAATGGACCTGTCACACTCCCCCACCCCCACCCACTGGGACACAACACAGACCTTGGAATTGTATTAGTTTGTTTAAATTCCAGTTTGGTTCTTCTATCCTGCTACAGTAAAGAACAAAGTTCAGGCCCATCCAGCTTTGCAGGATTCACTCTGCACCCATCAGGCATATTATTTGAAGACCCTCCTTCTTTCAAAAGGTCTGTAACCATCTGGGTGCCAACCCACCCGCCACACTCTATCTAACCCCTTACACTGCTTTTTGGAGGCGTGCGCAACCAGAGCAGCGGAAAGTGAAGCTGGTAATGGATTCCCTGGGTCTCAGGTTTCAAGGATCTCAGGAAGTCTGAAGTGTGCCTCAGGCCTAGTGTCCAGGAAATTTAAGAAGAGGCAAAGGGTGGGACCCCAATGGCCAGAGAGACCACTACTTCTCAGGGCCTGGTAATGACAAGGCAATGCCTTAAGGTCAGAAGGATTTTGGGGTGCACGTGAGAAAGCCAGTCCCCATTTTTTATGTTTCTGAGGCACACTCAGTTTGGCCTCAGCAAGTTAAATGAGAACCATGTGTTTCTCGGCAATGGCTGATGAGCTCTGTTTATCTTCAGTGAAATTTCTGTTAGGGACTTCTTTAACATCCCATTATGCCTGCAGCAGCAAGGCTGGGGGTCACGTTTGTTTTAAGGGCTGAAGGGAAGCTGATTGGTTAGCTCCCCCTTTCAGGCCTATTCATGTTGGGGGCCAGAAAACACCATGCATGTAAGCCACCCCATGGCAGCTGGGACACTGTGATAAGAAAGGGAGCCCTAGGTCAGCAAGGAGACGGCTCTGCTGGCTTGCTTTATTCTTGATGTCCACATTGTTCAAAGGTCAGCCTCTGGCTTGTATGATGTCCACACAGCCCTGGCCAGCTTGTCCCTACATCCAGAGCGTGTGAATGGTGTACAGACACAGCGCACAGACACACAATTTTGCCTTCTGGCTGAGCTCACCTAGATCAAATGCCCAGAAATGCAACTATCACTCTACAATTCTACAATCTCTCTTTAACTACTGCTGCAGAATTCAAGCAAACATTTCCCCCTTCTTAAAAAGTATTTGGCTCTTGTTGAGAAAAAAAACCCAGACCTTATCCTGATCTATTTATGAAACTTTACTATGTGACTCACATCTATACATATACATAAAGAAGAAAAAGTAGTTTAGAGCTACTGACAAGATCAGTGGGTATGTAAGGGGGTAGGGTATGAAGAAATGTGATTCCATAACAACCATCTATCTGATGTGAAAACATCACCTTCCTTTTGATTCTCAGATGGAAATGAAGGCAACTTCTGCTGGTGGGTGAGTGGCATTTTCAAAAATGGCTCTATTTAGGGATTCCAGTGACTACAAAATTTTCAGATCTTTCTGGACATATGGAGTACCCTCTAGATATACTGTAGAGTTTATTGATAGCTAAGGATCTGCCTCCCTAGCTCATGGCAGAGGAAGTATATCTGGTGGCGGTGTAGCTGATGTGGGCCATGGAATTTTTATTTCTCCCAGCTTATACTTTCGCCCAGGCACTGAGTGTGGACGCACACAGAGAACAGGCTATGTCCTTCGTTCTCGTGACGTTTGGCTCTCCTGAGAGGAGGTGAAAGACATCAAGTATAGTGACTTTAGTGAGTGACAAATCTGGAAAGGAAATGCCACAGTGAAATGGAACCTAGAGTGAGGTTCACAGACTTGGGGCTGGTGGCCTGGGCAGACTCCCTGAGAGGGCAGGCTCTGGACTCGGACCTACATTCTGAAGTATCATCTACATGAAACCCAGGAAGGCATGATGGAAGAGAGGATCTGGGAATTGGATATGGGGGATGAACGGGAAAGGAGAAGGAGCTGTGAGCAAGGAAAGGGCCCAGGGAAGTACACAGTGGCTTGCTCAGCAGCCTTACGGGTGAGAGTGCTGGAAGGTAAGTCAGAGGGAGGTTATGGTGGGTTAGTGAACAATATGGCCAGAAGATTTGGGGTATGTATGGAGGGTTTCAGACCTTGTGGTTGAGCCAATACAATCTTCTTGTTAGTGTGTATGTGTGTGTGCATGTGTATGTATGCATGCATATATGCATGTATGTATGTGTATATGTGTGTGCATTTATATGTATGTATGTGTGTGTATATGTGTGTATGTGTGTGTGGTGTGTGTGTATATGCATGTGTATGTGTGTATATATGTATGTATGCATGGTGTGTGTATGTATGTATGTATGTGTATGTATATATATGGGTATATGTATGTGTGTATGTATGTGTATATGTGTGTATGTATATGTGTATATGTATGTGTATGTATGTGTGTGTATATATGTGTATGTGTGTATGTGTATGTGGTATGTGTCTGTATGTGTGTGTATATGTGTATATGTGTGTATATGTGTGTGGTGTGTGTCTGTATGTGTGTGTGTATGTATATATGTCTATGTGTGTGTATGTGTGTGTATATGTGTATATGTGTGTGGTGTGTGTCTATATGTGTGTGTATATGTATATATGTGTATGTGTGTATATGTATGTGTGTATATGTGTGTATGTATGTGTGTGAGTGTATAGATGTGTGTGTGTGCATATGTATGTGTGTATATGTGTGTATGTATGTGTGTGAGTGTATAGATGTGTGTGTGTGCACACATACAGACACATACACATACACATAAACCCCAGAGATCTTCCCATCTTTGCCTCCCTAGTGCTGGAATCACCAGGGTCTATCACTGGAGCCTCCTGTTTGATCTTTTTTACAGAGACCCTCAAGAGTGTCTCAGAATTACACAGAGAAGCAATCATGGCCAGATAAAGTTCTCCGCTGCAAAGCAGGTTCTCACCATTGGAGCAGTGACAGCTCCGGGTGGGAGAGACTGAGCAAAAATCACAGCATGTGCTGGTTTGTTCTGAATTTTTGTTCTTCCTTTTTGGAGCCCACAGAGAAAACAAAGGCAATGCCCCAGGATAGGGAAGAGAGAAAATAGTTCTCATCTTTTTTTGGAAAAGAAGGGGGTGAGAATGATTAGGCAGGAGCTCAACTTCTCTGCGAGGGAATGAGGCAACGGTTTTCCATTTTAGCTAAGAAAAGGTCAAGAGGGAAAGGAGCTTGAGAGACCAGGGCTAGTCATAACAGTGGGATTTGAGGGATGCTGGGATGGCTTAGCAGAGAGAACTTGCTGGAAATATGGTTCTGTTGTACCGAAAAGACATCTGGACCACACTCTGCACAAAGACAGAGGGCTAGATCATGTAATCCCCTAAGCCACTCCGGGGCAGTAAGTCCATCTCTCCATGCTGGGGCTGGGGGACTTGAAGCCTAGTGCTCTCCCCAGAAAGACCCTCTCACCCAGGAACAGGGCAAGCCATTGAATTCCACCCGAGGAGGGCTGAGGGAGGAGGGGGTGGGAGAAGCAGCATGGGTCCCTGCTGCTGGGCACAGTGGTGGATGTTAAGGCAGAACTGAGTTGCTCAGTCGGACCTGTGTTATCTGCTGGCTCAGGAAGACACCAGGCGTGGCTGGGGTACACGCTGAGTCTCAGCCTGCAGCAAGGGAGACTCCTTGTTGCAATTAGCATCCAAGGCTAGCCAAATCGTAAAACCCAGGATGTTTCTTCTGTGGAGATCATCACTTCCAACATCAATGTCACCGTGGACAGCCACTGACAGAACAGTGAGTGACTCGTGGTGATAGGGACCTCCTCCTGCATGAGCTTTCAGGAGTGTACGTACATAGACTTCTGGGAGTTGGCTCTGAACACCGTGCTGGGGTAGCCTCAAGGGGTCAGGGGCTGGTACTTTTAAAGAGAAAAATCAAGCCAAGTAATGACAAGGCAGACAGACCATCTGTAACCATGTCAAGGCCATCAGGAAGAGTGATCTCCTGGAGTTGCTTTGCGAACTGCCCTGACAGGAGGACTCGGAGATGTTGCTGACCACTCCCCACCCTTGTCTTCCAACCGTCTTCTACCTCCTCAGTTCGCCTCCATGGCATTCGCACCAAGCGATGCACTGTAGGCTTTCCTTATATTTGTCTTCGTTCACCAGAAGGTTAGCTACACATGGGCTGGGAGCAATTACACTCTGTCTTTCTTTTGTTCTCTGTTGTAACCCGGCCAGTGACATGTGCTGGGTGTAAAGTACTTGTTGAGTGGAAGGACATGTGGCTTAAAACCAAATTCTCCTGACAGCCTAATTTAGCAACAACTGCCATCCAACAGGGAACTGTGCCTGACAGGAACATGGAAGCACATTGGAGGAAATATGACGATGAGGACAGGGCTTCTCAAACAGGGGCGTGCGCGTGAACCATGCAGGGCTTGTCCGAGTGTAGGTTCGGAGTCAGAAGCTCAGGTGTGGCCTGAGTCTGTCTTGTAGATGGTGTTGCTGCAGCTGGGTGACGTCATGATTGACAGACAGAATGATGTCATGAGGCCTTGCAGGTGGCTGTGCAGTCCAGTGGTCAAGAGTGAGTACAACCCAGGTTCTTATGAACTCAGACCTTGGCTGGTCCTCTAACTCTTTCCCAAGCTGTCTCCCCAGCCTGTGACAAGGTCCTCATAATATAAACTTAGTATTAATTGTTATCTTGACTCTAACAGCCCCCTCTCAGGACTGGGATGGAATACATGGAGTTGCCTTCCGCTTCGTCAGGTTAAGAAAGGCTGGTGGTGATGCTGCGACCCTGGTAATGCAAACCTCCTCTCAGAAAGGCAGACTTTTGGCTCAGTAGATTACAGTCTCTTAGAACAGATTCCTAGCATTAGGACTCAGGTTTAAGTTCTGACGGTTTCTCTTTCTGTCTTTTTTGCCTGTGGGCATGCATACTCATTGTTCTTGATCTCAGCCAACAACCTGCTTGAACGTCATTAGCTTGAAATGGTCTCGTTACAGGGAGGCTGGGTTTGCTCCTTTCCCACTTAAACTTCTCCTGTGGATTTTCTGCCCACCCCCATTTGTATGATTTTTTTTTTCTGGCTTTTCTTTGTTATTTTGAAAAATAAATAATAGGTCCCTTCCCTATGTTGCAAACATCTCTTCCCAAGTACTTTTGAGCTTTACCTGTGAAGTGTTTTCATGCTACGAAAGGCTAACATCTTTATAGATTTACATCTGCAGGTGGTCTGAATGAGAAATGTCTCCCGTAGGCTCAGGTTCAGAGCACTTCCTCTGTTAGTGGCACAGACTTGACAGAAGCACGGCACCAGCGGCTGGCTTTGCTCCATTCCTGTCCTCTCTCTACTCTGTGTTTGCAGTTGAGGACATGGTAAGTCAGTTTCCTGCTCCCCTGCCTGCTGCCCCATTATAGACACTAAAATTCGGAGCCCACATAAGTTCTTTCTTCCCTAAGTTGCCTTCGGCCATGGCATTACAACAGAAAAGTGACTGGTACATCTGTCTGTCTTTTCTTCGGGGATTTGTGACTGGGTTAGGAGATAGGCTTCCCATCCAGGGGTTATGAGAATATTCAGTACTTGTTTTCATGTTTTAAAAAGAAAAACCAACTACATAGCTTGAATTCATTTTCTTTTTTTCTACATTGTACAGGTTTTCTGTGAGTTCTTCTCAAATCTCTTTACATCATTTGCTGAATGGTCTGTATACAACTTCCACCTTTGGGAACTATCTTTCTCCTTATTCTTGTTCTTGTTCTTATTCTCATTCTTGTTTTCCTCCTCTTCCTCCTCCTCCTCTTCCTCTTCTTCCTCTTCCTCCTCCTTCTTCTCCTCTTCCTCTTCTTTTTCTTTTCCTCCTCTTCCTCCTCTTCCTCCTCCTCCTCCTAATCCTCCTCCTCCTCCTCCTCCTCCTCCTCCTCTTCTTCTTCTTCTTCTTCTTCTTCTTCTTCTTCTTCTTCTTCTTCTTCTTCTTCTTCTTCTTCTCCTCCTCCTCCTCCTCCTCTTCCTCCTCCTTCTTCTCCTCCTCCTCCTCTCCCTTCTCTTTCTTCTTCTTCTCCTCCTCCTCTTCCTTCTCTTTCTTCTTCTTCTCCTCCTCCTCTTCCTTCTCTTTCTTCTTCTCCTCCTCCTCTTCCTTCTCTTTCTTCTTCTTCTCCTCCTCCTCTTCCTCCTCCTCCTCCTCCTCCTCTCCTCTCTTCCTCCCCCCTCTTCCTCTTTCTCCTTCTCCATGTCCTCTCCTTCTGCAGGAGGTTGTGTGCTTGATGCAAGTCTTCTAGAAAGCACTCAGGGTCTTGGAGGCTCTACTCATGAGTACCCCTGAGAGGCGCAGGTGTGAGTACTCCTGAGAGGCGCAGGTGTGAGTACCCCTGAGAGGCGCAGGTGTGAGTACTCCTGAGAGGCGCAGGTGTGAGTACTCCTAAGCTAAGCAGCTTCTTTAGCTTTAACTGTTAACTAGATACATGCTGGAGGCATCCCAGAAGTGAGTCTCAGTTAAGGGATTGTATAGTCTATGAGGGACTGTCCTGATGTAAGAGGCTCCAGCTCAGTGTGGGCAGCACCATTGCAGAAATGTCGGCCCTGGGTTGCATAGGAAAGCTACGTGAGTGTGAACCTGGGAGCGAGGCAGCATTCTCCATGGTTTCTATTTCAAGGTCCTTGCTTGACTTCCTGTTCTGAATTTCCTCAGTGCTGGACTGTGACCTGGGAGTATAAGCTAAATAAACCCATTCTTCTACTCAAGTCGCTTTTGGTCAGGTTGTTTTTATTCCTGGAGCAGAAAGGAAACTAGAAGACTACCCGAGTCCCCTGAATGAAATCCCTATTCCATTCAAAGTCATTAAGGATGCGGTAGAAACATCATGGCCTTAGCCAGTCACAACTGATCTGCTGAGGGGTCTCAGGCTCCACAGAGCAAGAGAGGGCTGGATTGGGCCAGAGACTACCTTCACCTTGAGAAAACAGGGGCCCTAACACCAAGGGTGAGCTAGCTTCAGGCCTCTGAGACAAGTGTCTGGGATCCTTGTTGTTGCAACATGCCACCCATATGACCGTCTCCTCACCAGTCACACAGTGAAGGCTCTTCACAAGAACACAGTGCCTCAACATTTGCTTTCTGGGAATTGGTTTCCTATCTCAGGCTAATGTTCATATTGCTATCTCAGGCTAATGCTCATGGCTGGTCTTCTCACTGGGGTTAGCCACTGAGAATTCTGTGACTGACCATGCCCTAAATATGGTTTTGAAAAAAAAAAAAAAAAACCTAAGGGTTTGCTTCTGAGAACTCAAAAACCAGAAGCCAGCTCCTCTTTCTTCTTGGGAGTTTCAGGATCACCAGCTAGATACACAGAGAAGCCACTCTGAAAACCCTTTGGAAAACCTAACACATATCCATGGATAATAGATCAGGAAAGATGAGAAAGAATACATACCACATGGTTCTTAAGCACCTTGAATACCCAAGTGACTTAAAGCTCTGGTTTGGTCCATAGTTACTTCTGCTCATGAGGTAGGGTAGATGGGGCCTGTGTCTCCCTATAACTCTGTAGATGTTTATATGATCAGCTCTTACAGAATACTGTTGTGCCATATAGAATGGAATGAGAACACTATTCTTCCAGATATTGAAGACGAGGCAGGGCTTTGGTTACTATAGTTACAACAGTTAAGAAGGAGAGGCGTGGGGGCAGCTCAGTGGTAGAATGTGTGCTTTGCATGGGCTCAATCGTCAGCACTAAAACTAAAAAGCAAGAAGATAAGCGTGTGTGCCTTGCTGAGCTCAAGCTAAGCTCAGACAGTGTCACTCCATTGGTACGCGATAGTTGGGGATTGGGTAGGCTCAGCAGGGCCCACAGACAAGGGCACAGCACAGGGTACACAGGCATAGAATGAGGCAACCAAGCAACTGAGTAGACACCTCAGGGACCAGGACCCGCTCAGCACTTATAATACTCACATGGTTTTAGTCTCTGGCCCATGTGACCCAAGAGGACACTGATGCCAGAAACCATGACGGCATCCCCCAAAGCTTCCCAGACCTCCACCCCGTGGCAGTGTCCTTTAGACTCTAGGCTTAAATGTACCACAGGCCATGGGCTTGCTGCCCGTGTTTCAAACCATGTATGGAGAGACCATCTCTCTGGCTGGCTGCCTACCCCTCCCATGCTTTCCTGATGCTCTCAACCCAGCTTACGTGTGCTTTCCTGTGTGGTGACTCTGCTGAGTCACCTTGCCAGAGCTTCAGAGAGAGGTGGGTGCCTCACACTCCATCTCCCTGGAGATTAAACCACCCCTCAACTCTAAATCAAGTCACCCGGCAGAGGGCTCTGTTGAGAGTGTAGTGTTTCCTGAACTCAGACTCAGCAACTACTTTAGAATATGGAATTGTTCTCATGCTCCACAGATGTTTTCTGAACATCTGTATTATAGTCTGGGCATTACATTAGGTCTGAGAGAGGGGGGAGAGAGAGACAGAAAGAGAGAAAGACATACAGACAGACACAGAGAGAGACAGAGAGAGTGACATACACACACAGAGGCAGATAGACACAGAAGACACACATGGAGTGGGAGATAGGCAAGGAGCAACACACACATACACACACACACACATACACAAACACACAGAGGGAGAGAGGGAGAGGGAGAGAGAGAGGGAGAGAGAGAGGGGGGTGTTGATTCCTATCCTTATGTTAGACGGTCAGACAGGAGGCAGTTTAAATGACCTAATGAAAAAATAGATGTAGGGTGTCAGCTTGGTGACAAGGTGACATGTGAGCAGGCAAGAGGGGTGAGGAGTGTCAAGGCAGAGGCTGAAGGAGGGGCTCACTGATAGAACCTGGAGGAGGAGGCTTCATGGACCTCTGAGGAAAGAGCAGTTCTGTAAAGGAGAGGGAGGCTGAGTGCTGGAGGTGGAACACCACCTGCAAACAACAAGGAGGTGGGAAGGAGGAGGCTGAGCAAGAGAGGCTGGGTAAGAGGATGCTGGGTAAGAGGATGCTGGGTAAGAGGATGCTGGGTAAGAGGAGTCTGGGTAAGAGGAGGTGGGAAGGAGGAGGCTGAGCAAGAGAGGCTGGGTAAGAGGATGCTGGGTAAGAGGAGGTGGGAAGGAGGAGGCTGGGTAAGAGGAGGCTGGGTAAGAGGATGCTGGGTAAGAGGAGGTGGGAAGGAGGAGGCTGGGTAAGAGGAGGCTGAGCAAGAGAAGGCTGGGTAAGAGGGTGCTGGGTAAGAGAAGGTGGGAAGGAGGAGGCTGAGCAAGAGGAGGCTGGGTAAGAGGATGCTGGGTAAGAGGAGGCTGGATAAGAGGATGCTGGGTAAGAGGATGCTGGGTAAGAGGAGGCTGGGTAAGAGGATGCTGGGTAAGAGGAGGCTGGGTAAGAGGATGCTGGGTAAGAGGAGGCTGGGTAAGAGGAGGCTGGGTACAAGGATGCTGGGTAAGAGGAGGCTGGGTAAGAGGATGCTGGGTAAGAGGATGCTGGGTAAGAGGATGCTGGGTAAGAGGATGCTGGGTAAGAGGAGGTGGAAGGAGGAGGCTGAGCAGGAGAGGCTGGGTAAGAGGAGGCTGGGTAAGAGGAGGTGGAAGGAGGAGGCTGACATTATGGAAGAAAGCAAGTCAAGGGCAGGTTTTACATAGAAGTGTGTCAAGACCCAACCAAGGATGGGCTGTAAGAGACCAGGGCAAAGACAGGGACCCCAGTGAAGGGGCCACTTACCACAACCAGAGTGACAGATGGCAGCATTTAGACTAGGGCTCTGGAAGCAAAGGCACAAACAGTGCTAAGTGTGGGACCTTCATGGAGGAGCACGTGTTAGGTTTGCTTGTATGCTGGGTATAACGGGAATGAGGAGAGGAATTTAGGATGACGCACGGCCTTGGCCCTGGACTGAAGGACAGAGTGGCAGCCTGCTGAGGTAGAGAAGCGGGCCTGAAACGAACGTGCTATGGTGTGGATGCGGTTTGCTCTCTAGTACACTGGTAGCTAAGCTCCTGCCTTTAATATGGCAGTGCTTAGTACACAGTGCTTAAAGAGGGGACCTTTGGTGGTGACTGAGATTAAGCAAAATCACCAGCGGGTACAGGTATCCTGTAATCAAATGCTGGTGTTTACATAAAAGGAGAAACAGAGCCTAGTGAAATATACATACACACACACACACACACACACACACATACTCACACATACACACATACATACACACACACATACTCACACACACACACACACATACTCACACACACACATACACACACACACATACACATACACACATACTCACACACACACACATATATACACACACATAGATACACACACACATACATACACACACATAGATACACACATATACACACACATACACACACATACATACACACATAGATACACACATATACACACACATACACACACATACACACACACACATACTCACACACACACATAGATACACACACATACTCACACACATACATACACACACATAGATACACACACACATACTCACACACACATACATACACACACATAGATACACACATACACACACATACATACACACATACACACACACATACACACACATACACTCACATGTACAGACACATGCACAAACTCCATGCCACATGGTGATCTGTACCACCTTGGGATACTGTTGACACAAAGGTCCTCACTGTATGAGCTATACCCCTAGACTACACTAGGTCAGTACTGTAAGCCAAAATAAACCTACTTTCTTTATAATCTACCCCATCAACAATATTGTGTCGTAAGCAGCAACAAGAACAACAAAAATGAGCAGGAGGGGATGACACTGGAGTTTAAATAAAACCGAGATGTTCATTAGGCATTGATGTAGTTGGTTGGTAAATCCTGAGATTCCCAGAAGGGGTCTGGGCTGGAGAGAAACTGGTGATGTCATCAGTACAGGCTAGATTTTGACCTGTGGGTCTTGCTGAGCCCCAGGGAAAGAGTGTAAAATAAGGGAGGCCTGAGCCCGTTAGCAACTGGGATCTTCCCAGGATGAAAGATGGGAGAGAATCCTTGGAGCTAAGGAGTGCACTTTCAAGCGGGTATGTAGCACTGAACACACATGGCTTAGAAAGCGTCCGTCCCTTAGACAAAGTCAGCTACAGTCAGTGACACAGGATCAGGTGGCCTCATATTCTGCACATGAACTTGTGTTTCAGCCTCATCATGCATATGTCTTACCTCACCGATTTTAATCCCTGGGTATCAGGTTCCTTTGAGAATCTGTATAAATGTTGAGGCTCTTCTCAAGGAAATGCACACACACACACACACACACACACACACACACACACACACACACAAGCCTGCAGATAGTCTTCATGAGTTTCCAGAGGTACCACAAACCACCCCAGGGGATGAATTTGCAACCATTCCTTCCTTATCCCTTCCCAGGTCTGGTGGCATCAATCAAATTGCCTCAACATAGAGATGAATGTCTTTCTTCAGGGTTCCCCTGGTATGTCTCCTAAGTGTGAAATCACTTTGACTTCCTGAGCCTCCTGAGAAGATTCCAGGGTAAGTGGATACAAATTTCATACAGGCAGCTCAAAGCTGAAACCAATATAGGACACAAATGGAGGACTCACCACCATGTCCTGGACCTGAAACATCTCTGCGCCACCAGGTGACAGCCGGCTGGGGAAGGAGATGCTGACAGATGACCCGGGAAGGGTGCTGGGGCCCGTGTTGTAGACCTGTGGAGTGAAGCGCATGACAAGTGTCAATGACACACAAGACCTTTAGGTCATATGCCTTAAGAGTCTCTGAGTCATAGACTTCTAGAAGTGTGATGGTGTGGATCTAGGATGTGATTTTATTTTATCTAGATGTACTTTTAATTGAAATAGAACTATATCACTCAGCTCTGGCTTTGAAATGAAATACTAAATAATGGAGGTCTAAGAAAACTGAGCATTTTCTTGTCCTCTTCTTGCTAAAAATTGTATTTAATTTTACATACCTATACATCTATTTGTTGATGATAATTGGTGGGAACTCAGATATCAAAATGGAATTCAGGGGTTCTGAGTACTCTAGAATAAAATCAGAACACTCTAGGGGCTTGATGAAACACAGGAGGGCGGTGTGGGGAGCCAGAGTTTCTGAAGCCCTTGGGGTGGGTGGGAGTAGTACATCTACATTTCCCAGGTTACATTGCACCCAGGAGTCATCTCTGAGACCCAGTAGCCTGGTCCAAACATATTCTTTGCACAGTTTTGGATAATGATGACCTTCAGTGACTAAGGGGCTGGTCTCAAAATGAACTTTTTTGATTCCTACAAAGGGCTGTCACATGTGCTATCTAGGTCATTCTAATGACAGTTTGATGACATCCGAATATCTCTTCTTGAGTTCTGTATCAGATTAGGGTCAAACTTTAAGCTCCTCCCCCCCACTTTCCTTCTCTACTTCATCTCAAAGCCAAGCAAGGAGGGGAAAGAAAGAAGCCACAAAGAGCCCACAGAGGTGAGGTGACAGAGCAAAGACTGCCAATCAAACCCAGGGCAGACAGCAGACTGCCAATCAATCCCAGGGCAGACAGAGCAAAGACTGCCAATCAAACCCAGGGCAGACAGAGCAAAGACTGCCAATCAAACCCAGGGCAGACAGAGCAAAGACTGCCATCAAACCCAGGGCAGACAGAGTAAGAGGAGGAATTTGGAAAATGGGTAACTTACAGGAACAGGGCATTATTGGCTGCCTGGGGTGGGATAAAATATTTTAGATTATTCAGGTGGGCTCATTATAATGATCTACAAGTGGGGCTGGAGCCCATATACAGTAAGAGAGTAACCAAGACTGGGCTAGCCCATGTGCTGTAAGAGAGTAACCAAGACTGGGCTAGCCATGTGCTATAAGAGAGTAACCAAGACTGGGCTAGCCCATGTGCTATAAGAGAGTAACCAAGACTGGGCTAGCCCAT
>NW_022196906.1:112671141-112695636 GCF_008632895.1 Mastomys coucha | reverse complement strand
GAGTAACCAAGACTGGGCTAGCCCATGTGCTATAAGAGAGTAACCAAGACTGGGCTAGCCCATGTGCTATAAGAGAGAAACCAAGACTGGGCTAGCCCATGTGCTATAAGAGAGAAACCAAGACTGGGCTAGCCATGTGCTATAAGAGAGTAACTAAGATTGAACTGCAGTTTCTTCTGACCAGTTTCCTGCATGTTTTACCCACTGTTGTGATCTGTCCCCAAAGAGAAGATTCCTTCCGAGATTATTGCTCTCTTACATTGTACCTGGGTACCTAAGCACTCCAGTGGGCAGGTTTCTCATGCATCCTCACTGGGGCAACACCTTCTTCCGGCAACCATGTTAAAACAATGCTCAGGTGACCAGAAAAGTCCACTTAATTAAAACAAGTTTCTTGTTTTTCTAGATATTATGTTACACATTTAAGTGAGATTATACAGTATAAATATAGGTTTAAAAAAACCTATATGACTTGCCTTGTTGGGCTCTTTGCTTGATTGCAGGACTCTGGAGCCAATCCTGCACCTATTTCATCTGTTTTCAAGGTATGTCTATAGAGCCAGTAACTGAGAACTGTGAAGTCTTTATTTTGAGGTGATGGAATTCTAAATCGTACGAACACTCTAAAATCACTGAACTGCATACTTTAAACAAAGTTTAAGAGGTGTGTCATTAAAGATTTTTTCTTAATTAAAAAGGATGAATGAAGCTTACAGATGTGATTCCTTTAGTTCTGTTTTGAGAAAGGATCTCTGTCTACGGGTACTCAGGCTGTCTTGGAACCCACTATATGGGCCAAGCTGTCCTAGGATTCCTGATCCCTTTGCGTGACTCCCAAATGCTCTACCAGGCTAAGCTGCAATTTTAATTTGTCAGTTAAAAAGATGATCAGAATGGGATTCCTGGGAGAGAGGAGGAGCGAACCCTGCCTGGCAGCCTGGGGCAGAGAAACAGAATTCAGGGACTCAACATCTCTGAAGCTGAGGCTAGGGCGCCAGAGCCAACACCAATCAAAGCCACTCAAGCAGTGCATTCACACACAGCTGAAGGTGTGAGCTCTGTTTGTAGCCAGCGGTTCCCTAGAAAGCTGGGCTTTAGTTCTTTTTCATATTAGGTTGTTTAACTTCAGTGAAAGATTAAAAAAAAATAGATAAGACTGAAGAGAGATTGTTGCCAACTCTTGATTCCCAAAGGACAACATTTACAACAACAGCCCTCAGACAAGAAAAGGAAATGGTAGCCATCTACCACCGAAGACAACTCATTTCAAGAAAAACTCAAGAGCTCCGAATTGCAGAGGCCCCACCTGCAAATCCCACGCCTGGGAATCCCACTGAAGACAAGGATGGGTGAACACAGGAGAATGAATGGTTCCTGCTGCCTGCTCTTCTTAGAGGCAGCGTGTAAGATCAGTTCACCTTTTACGTTACCTTCCCAGAACTTAGGAGGCACAGGCAGGAGAGTTGCCGGTTCTGGGCTAACTTGGGTCACACAGTGAGACCTGGTCTCAGAGAAGCAATAAAGCATACGTGTCACATGACGTTAACCCCAGGGCTCCTGGGGCCAAGGCAGATGGATGCCTGTGAGTTCTAGGCTAGACAGGGCTATAGAGTGAGCTACAAAGCAAAGCCAGCAAACTGAAGTAACAACAGCCTGCCATCTACCATTCTAACATCTGCTTCTGTGCGAAGGTGTGTGCGTGACATCTGCAGTATATTTTCTTGTAATTCTTCAGGTGGGGGAGCATTTTGGCTCCTGATGGAAAAATAATCAAACCAAATAAATCCAAATCAAACCAATTACAACAGCCTTCTGTGTCTCCATTAGGAAAACTGCTCACAGGCTGGCACAGAGAGCCAGCCTAGACTAGAATTTCTGCCTCTTCCTATCTGCAATGGACTCTTTTAGCTCATGTGCCTCTTACTGAATGACAGACCTATTAAGAGAAGACACAGAAGGACCCCTCCTTGGGGAAGTCTTGTTTCTGCTTCAGGAATAATAGCTCTGATCAAGGAGACACTCAAGAGATTTCTCCATAGTCCTTCCCTCTCCCCACACCAGTCTCGCCCCGGTCAATATCAATTTCTGTGACTTTCCAGCTGCACAACTGTACTCATCAGAAAAGTGAGTCAGTAGATGAGGTTTCAGGAAATGTAGCCTTTGCTAACCTGTGTGTGTGTGTGTGTGTATGTGTGTGTATGTGTGTATGTGTGTGTGTATGTGTGTGTGTATGTGTGTATGTGTGTGTGTATGTGTGTGTGTATGTGTGTGTGTGTATGTGTGTGTGTGTATGTGTGCGTATGTGTGTGTGTATGTGTGTGTATATGTGTGTGTGTATGTGTGTGTATGTGTGTGTATGTGTGTGTGTATGTGTGTGTATGTGTATGTGTGTATGTGTGTGTGTATGTGTGGTGTGTGTGTGTGTGTTGTATGTGTGTGTGTATGTGTGTGTGTATGTGTGTGTGTGTGGTGTGTGGTGTGTGTGTGTATATGTGTGTGTATGTGTGTGTGTATGTGTGTGTGTGGTGTGTGTGTATGTGTGTGTGTATGTGTGTGTGTATGTGTGTGTGTATGTGTGTATGTGTATGTGTGTGTGTATGTGTGTGTGTGTGTATGTGTGTGTGTATGTGTGTATATTTGTGTGTGTATGTGTGTGTATGTGTGTGTGTGTGTATGTGTGTGTGTATGTGTGTGTGTGTGTATGTGTGTGTGTGTGTGTGTGTGTGTATGTGTGTGTGTGTATGTGTGTGTTTAGGGAATCTCCTAATCTGCAGCTCACTAGCAGCTCTCAGACCCAGCCTATTACCTCAAACTTGAACTGATGGCTGAAGCTCTCTCAGTGTTCTATCTAAAGACCATGCCAATCACGAATTCCCCAGGGACACTGACAGCTGGGTTCTTTGCTTCAGGTCACCTGTGAAATAAGCTATGTTCTTAGACATTAAACTTTAAGTTCCCTTTAAAAATATCTTCAGAAAACCAACTGGAAGAATAAGCTGCATTCTCTCCGAATCCACCCATCCATCTATTAATCTATCAATTCATTTATCATCCATCCATCCATCCACCCATCCATCTATTCACCCACCTATCCACCCATACACCCACCATCCATCCACCCATCCCTCCATCCATCCACCCATCATCCACCCACCTATCACCCATCATCCATTCACCCATCATCCACCCACCCATCCACCCACCCATCCACCCATCACCCATCATCCATCCACCCATCACCCATCCATCTATCCACTCATCCACCCATCACCTATCCACCCACTCATCCACCTATCCACCCATCACCTATCCACCCATCCACCCATCCATCCATCCACACATCATCCATCTACCCACCCATCACCCATCCATCACCCACCCATCCATCCACCCACACACCCACCCATCATCCACCCACCCATCCACCCACCACCCATCCATCCATCTACCCATCTACCCATCACCCATCCATCCATCTACCCATCCACCCATCATTCATCCATTTTTCATCTATCCTCTGAGAAGGCACTAATATTTAGTATCTGTTATAAATCTGGTATTTTATATAGCAAGCATTCCTCTTGCCCCATCTTTTTTTAAATGACACTGTCTGGGTCATTTGAACCTTTCTAAATAATTCTCTTGTCTACATTTTGTATTTCAGGAGAAGAAAGGATATAAATCACAAAAACAAAATAAGTCTACCTGGTGTTTGTTTCCTATCCAACTGAGAGACCCAAAGGGAAACAATGAGGGGCCTCTGAGAGGTGCCTGAAACCTGGAGGCGTGACCACAGATCCTGTTACCCCACAGTCTCCCTGAACTCTTTCCTAGTGTCCTTTGTAAATCAAGGGCGAATGTGACAGTTGGGCTTAGCAAGTCAAGAACCCATCCCCTCTAAGCTGGAAACATGTGTTATCCATCACGGGTTCAGAGCTCTTCTAGCCGGAGAATACTCTGAATTGAGGAAGATGGTCTTCTGTGAGTCCCAAAACGCTTTAGCCACATCATCTGCACCCTCACCACATAAGCTTCAGCCTCATCCCCTGTACCCTCACCACATCAGTATCTGTCATCTCTTATGGCCATGTAGGAGGAAGCACAGGCAAGGGAGATCATCGTTATTTGGTCCCCAAAGTGAATATCACATAGGGAGACTGCTGTCTCCATGGAGGAGGATGGGAGGCAGGGGAACACTTTGGGAGGCAGAGCCTGGGATTGGGAGATGTAGTCTTCACTAAGCAAGAGGGCTTATTTCCTCTTGCGTTTTTCCAGTCCTGGCCCAGGCTTGCTTCTCTGGGAGCACCCTGCACATCCTTCCTCCTGGGGCCACATTTCTCTCTACTTGCCCCTTGAAGAACACAGACCAGCCAACACTGAAGCCCTTCTCACCTCATGCTCACATACTCCTGTTTGGAAAAGCTGCCCTTAGAATCCACATTGAAAAGCAAAGGCTGGCGCAAATCTGACCCGGTACCCACTCTTGTCCAGCAAACTAAGAAAGTTACATCATTACATTTGGGGGGAAAAGCCTAAAGAGTAACATCCCATGGCCTATAAAAGACACATGCAAAGGGGCATAGCCAAAGACCGGTATCTCTCTCTGCAGCTTCCTTCTCACTACAGCCCACAGCGGAACAGCTGTCACAGTGTAGTCCACACGCTTCAAATAGTTACTTAGTCCACGCGGCTTCAAATAGTTACTTAGTCCACGCGGCTTCAAATAGTTACTTAGTCCACGGGGCTTCAAATAGTTACTTTCTGATTGTTTCAGAAAAAAGTCTGCAACCTCCCGGAGAAGGAAGCACCCCGTCTTCTGGATGTCTACAGACCACACACCCAGCAGAGCCGTGGACGTAAATGGAGTCAGCCCTAGCCCAGCGAGGAGCCGGCACACTTTCCAAGGTGCACAGGCCCACAGGGCTTTGCTCTCGGAAAACTGTACTTCTGAAAGGCTGGTCCCCAGGGGGAGAAAACTTTAGTGGAGTCAGCATGGAAATCCTGGAGGAAATTTATGTGGCAATGCGCTGGAGGATCTCCTAAAGCCCGCAAGCTAATGGGATCATGGCCAATATAAGCCGTCCTGATAAAGCTCTTGTTATTTGGCAATGGTTCTCAACCCGTGGGTCCCAACCCCCACAGACCTGACTATCAGATATCCTGCATATCAGATATTTACACGATAATTCATAACAGTAGCAAAATTGCAGTTATGAAGTAGCACCAGATGGCTGGGGGCACCACAGCATGAGCAATTGTATTAAAGGGTCCCAGTGCTAGGAAGGGTGTGAACCACTGCTCTTCAGCGTGGCTGTTCTAGATTCTGGCAAAGTCCGAGGTCTGCAGGTGTGTGGTTAACACCTCCTCAATAGCTCTGTCCCCACCCCTATACCAGAAAGACAGACTGGACCAGTTCTCTCTGAGAACAAAGAGAAAGTTGCTCCTCTCATGAGCAGTCACACCCCATTGCTCCTCTCACGAGCAGTCACACCCCATTGCTCCTCTCGAGAGCAGTCACACCCCAGGCCAGTACCTGGAGAGTGACGTTGACTGGTTGGAAATGACACTCCTGGTCACCCAGCTGAATGAAGTTGGATGCGTCCACAGACTCGCCGTACACGAAGGAGGTTGGGGACACAATTCTGAAAGAGGAACGTGTGAAATCTGTCATCCTACCTGAGAAAAGGCCCCCAGGTCACTGCTAGTCTGAGAACTCGAATATCTCTCTTCTACCCTGTGTCTCCAGCCAGCTATTCTTTCTCGCTGAATGGTCTTTTCTCTCTCCTGTGAACAGACACCGCTGCCCCCTGGCTCCCTAAAAGCTATCTATGTCTTCTTACGTTAGGCCATACTAATCAGCTACTAACCATTGCATACTGAGATTATATTTCTTTGAATATATGTAATTGTTGGTTCTCATGTGTGAGCATCTAGGTATAGAGGTCAGAGGTCAACATCGGATGTCTCCTCTCTCCACCTTAGTTTCTGAGGCAGGGATCGTCATTGAACAAGAGGCCTAGGGATCTGCCTGTTCTAGGGGTTTATAGATGCTCATGGCCAACCCTGACTTCTTATAGGGATCCTGGGGATGAGAACTCAGTTCTTCATGCTTTTATTTCACAAGGACTTTACTGACTGAGCCATCTCTCCAGCCATCCTCCCAATTATGTTTCTAAAACAAAGTTGTTGTTGTTGTTGTTGTTGTTGTTTTGGTTTTTCGAGACAGGGTCTTTCTGTATAGCCCTGGCTGTCCTGTAGCTCACTTTGTAGACCAGGCTGGCCTCGAACTCAGAAATCCGCCTGCCTCTGCCTCCCAAGTGCTGGGATTAAAGGTGTGCACCACCACAGCCCAGCTAAAACAAAGTTTTAAAAATCAAAAGCTATGGAAATTAAAAACAAAATAAAAATCTAAAACAAAACAAAACAAACAAAAAAACCCCAACCCAACAACTCCCCCAAAGTAGCAAAAAAAAAAAAAAATCCCTTAATTATAAAATCATATATTTTGGTTGTCATTTGAAAGGCATTTCTGTAGATTATGCTGATAACAAGCTTTTGAGAAATAAATGTAAGTAAATCATGTATTTGGCAACTGGAACCATAACAAATTCATTTTTTAAGCATATTTATATCTGTCAGACTCCCATGCTTATTAGAAATTAGGTATTTCAGGGGTTTGCAGGATGTCTGAGAGGGTAAACATGCTTGCCACAAAGCCTGACGACCTGAGTTCAATCCCTGGGACCCACATGTTAGAAGGAGAGAGCTGACTCCCTTAAGTTGGCCTCTGACGTCCATACGCCATTGTCCCTGTGCATGCTCATGCATACCTGCACACACACACACACATGATACATGTACTAAACGTTAAAAAGAAGCAGGCATTTTATGGATAATAAACTTAAACTCCCCCCATTTCCCATCCCTGAAAAGATCAGAGCACAATCACTTGTTTAACTGATGGCTTCCTGGGGACAGTTAGCGCCTCACACTGCGGTCTCCTAAGGCCTTGGTGATGGAATGCGTGTGGGAGGTGTTTCTACTTGATCCCTAAGGACAAGGCCTGGCTCTGGGTGTTTTGTACTATCCCTTAGACAGGATGGATAAAGAGAGCTTAGGGCTAAAAACAGCTGTGAACACAGGCGATATATGCCATTTTGCGGATACATTCCACTACGCCTTACGTCTACGAGCCACGCTATGGAATGCCAAAGAGGAATCCAGGATGCTCCTTTTGCTGGCTCCCAACAGAGTCCAACTACTGCAGGCGTGGCCCCGCCCTCCTAGGAGCAACATTTCTCTTCCGGATCAAGGCTTAGATCCAGAGCACTTGAAAACTGAGACACAAGAAACTGAACTTCCAGAGAGTTCAGCTTGCCTTTAGGTTAAGAATTCCTTGAGTTCCCATTTGATTTAATCCAACTGTGTGACACCCTCCCTCCCCCGCCCCCCAGCCTCGCTGCTATCAGAGACGTACACATAATCTGTTTGCCGGCTGAAAGCTGACCCGGGTTGCTTCGTGTCCCCGCAGACACAGCCAACAGACTGGCTGAACAGTTCACCTGGATGGCTTGCTACTGCTGTTTTGACGGCTCCGTGTCCATTCCAGACCATCACAGACATGAGGCAGAGCCCTTTCTGGCTGTGCTCAAGGATGTGACAGAAATACGAAAAGCAGGAACTATGGAGCTGAATGGAAGGGTGGCCTCCCTGTGAGGTGCGAGGAACGCTCGGCTGCAATCTTAGCCCTGCAGCTTTCAGTTGGAATTTTACTCCCATAACCACAGTACCTGCCACTACACAGCATTCTGGAGTGATAGTGTGCATCAGGAGCCAGGAATGGGTGCATATGAAGACACACAGAACGCTCAGAGAATTTACCAGCGCACTTCCTATGCTATGAGCTATGTGTCTAGGTACCTGGGGCTGACAGAAGGGAAAAGTAGATGGGAGGTGGCTAAGGGTCACCGCAGACAGACTTTCTTCCTGCTTTCTCAGGCTGACAGGCAGGGAGGCGGCAGGGCTAGGCTGCATTCCAATTAGGAGCGGCGTAGCCTTCCATTGCAAGGTGCCCTGTGTTCTGGATACTTACCCAGTGATGGACGTGTCCACTTCATGCACCAGGGGCACTGTCAGTGTGAGCGTGTTGTCATGCTGGGCTTCAGAGCGCTCCAGGTTGCCACTGTGTGGGGAGCGAAGAAGGATGGGGCGGAGGTCAGTACAAGCCACTTAGCAGCTGGTTTGCCTGCCCTGTGGCACATATCAATCCCGACATTCTTCAGACTCACCCAATCTGTCCCCATTCAGCATGAACAAAGGGGCGGGGCAAGTCGTGCATATGGGAGGTGACCCCAGGAAACACCAATAGGTAATAAAGAGACCAGGAACCCGGAGAAGCCACTGGAGGCTGGCTACCCTGCAGGAAAGTGTATGCTGGAGGCAGCTGAGACTCGGGCTCATTGGGGAGGACTTTGGGAAGCAGGACAGAGCATGTATCTTGGATGCCCCACCTGAGGGCATAGAGACCCCTGGGAACTTCTGTGGTGGAAGAGAGAGAGGACAGAAACTCTCCTCCACTCCCCAGTCACACAGGTGAGTCACACAGAGAAAGCCCCAACCAGGGGTGGGGGAGGGCAGGAGCCACGATTTAACTCTTCCTGATGACGGTCTGCAGGTGAATGCCCTGTTGTATGCGGGGTCTCTTGAGGTGTTTGCTCCCTAAATAGTTCTCTAGCTACATTTCTCCTGCCAGGATAAGATGCCCTAAACAAAAGCAACTGAGGGGAGGAAGGTGTTTCTCTGACTCACACTTCCAGGTTACAGCCCTTCACTGAGGGAATCGAGGTAGGAACTTAACACATCACGCCCACAGTGAAGAGCAGGCTGAATGCAGCCGCATTGCCTGCTCACTGTCAGGGAGCTTTCTCCTGGCTTACACGGATCAGGATGCTCTGCCCTGGAAGGCTGTGCCCACATCAATCAACAAAGACACGCCCATAGGTTAATCTGATCAAAGGAATCCCTCAATTGGGACTCCTTTCTCAGGTGGCAAGTCGTGGCAAATTGACCGTTAAAACTAGCCAGCGCGAATAGTGACCATGAAAGTTAGGGCATGGTTTCCAGAAAGGAGGTTCGTGGACATCTCACCATGAGTCCAAGGGCAGAGGGATCACCACTCTGGACCTACGGGAACAGCTCAGACATCTTACAGCCCCTCTGTGAGCCAGAGGGAGCGAACCTTCTAGACAGCTCAATGGAATTCCAAGCCAAGGCCCTACTCACTTTGATTCACTAGTTCTTTAAACTTCAGTCAGAACTGGGGTGCTTATGGCAAGTGGCTGCCTTGGGAGGAGACATGGCTCTTGGGTATGGCTTGTTAAACCAATGGAATACTTAAGGTTGGCTCTGTCACATGGAATGAACAGGGGTCCTAGCCGGAAGTGAAGCTTGCCCTGTCTGGATGGAACTGGGAGGTCCCAGATCCTTTGAGGTTTGGACAGGATTTGTCTTACCCACTCCTCTAGACAAAGCTCCTAAACATCTGTTCACCTCAGCTGCTCTGCTGTCCCCCCTTGGTCCGGTGTCTTCCTCTTCTACCAGCAAATGTTGGATGGCAACAATACTAAAATAGCTCTCACATCCCTCTGCCTCTCTTCCATTGTTCTGAGACAATGGTGCTCCACGACTCTGACCATGCAGGGCCACTGCCTCTGGATCCACATCTGTCTTCCGGCCATGAGATGACATCAGTCCCTCACAAGGTGGCCACAGCACATGACAGGGAGGGCTGGTATCCACATGACTAGATTCCTTACCCTGCCTTTCCCAGGGTGTAATCTAAGCTTTGGAATCAGTGCCAGGGGCAGTCTAGAGGTGACTTCCCTGTCGGTGCAGTTGGTACAATTCTGGTCCCCACCCTCCCTGCACACAACATCCTTCCAGGCCTGAGTAGTTCACTCTTGATGGAAGAGTCATCTTGTGCCCTGTCATCTGTCCAGCCACTTGGGGCTGCTGGCAGCTTGCACCCAATAACAGTTTGATCTGTCATCAAGTAACGGCTCTGGAATGAGCCAAGTTGAAAAGCTGAGATAAAGAGACCAAACATCAAACAAGTTCCAGCCATCCCTCAAGCTCCAATGTGCTGGGGCTTCTCCAAGTGGGCTGCCCGGCCCGGCCCAGCCAGGCTGCTGCTGATGGAGATGAGGGGCCGGGGAACACTGTTTAGTCTCAGTTTGATGTTCTCTGAAAGCTATAAGTAGGCAAGAGCCCTTCAAAGGGTGGCGATGGAAGAGAGGAATGACTGATCTTTTAACTGTCAGGCTTGAGATAAGGAGCTTTAGGGATCTGCCTGCTGTGGCGGGGAGTCAAGTGTTAGGAGGGCTCTTTGGGTCGAGCAGACCGGATTTCCACAAAATCTACAAGAGAAGCAAGTATGTGGAAAAATTCAGTATGTTTAAAAGGTTATAGACACTCCTTAACATTTATGACCTAAGGAATTAACTGGAGGTTCTTATACTAATGTTTGTGAGGGTTTTTTAAAACTTTAGTAGGTAGCAGGCATTCAAAAATATAACCTACGTTTAGCACTATAACTGGTGAATAGCAGGCACCTAACAGGTGTTTATTGAGCAGTGGCATGCTTGGGAGAATCCAAGACTTGTACATTAATTAGAATCATTGAGTCCAGTGGAGGAGTTAGGGGAAGGACTGAAGGAGCTGAAGGGGTTTGCAGCCCCATAGGAAGAACAACAATATCAACCAATCAGAACCCCCAGAGCTCCCAGGGACTAAACCACCAACCAAAGAATACATATGGAGGGACCCATAGCTCCAGCTGCATAGGTAGCAGAGGATGGCCTTATCTGATATCAATGGGAGGAGAGCCCCTTGGTCTTGTGAAGGCTCGATGCCCCCGAGTAGGGGAATGCGATGACGATGAGGTGCTAGTGGGTGGGTGAGTGGGGAAATGTCCTCATAAAAATGGGGGAGGGGAGGTGGGATAGTGGGTTCTTGGAGGGGAAACTGGGAAGGAGGGTAACATTTGAAATGTAAATATATAAAATAACCAATAAAAAAATCATCGAGTCTTTCTCTAAACTTCAATGTTCAGTTCTTACACTAGATCCAAACCCAGTAGTGGGTGGGGTTGCATGAGGCATCAGCAGACTTCAAAGCTCGCAGGTGTTTCCACTGTGCCCAGCACAGCACTAGCGACTGGGCATGTCATTCTAAGAGGATAGGAAGCTTTCCCCATGTGCTTCTGACCCCTGCTCTCTCTGTCCTCTCTGTGAGTGGCACTAGAGGCAGGTTGTGTCATTTTTTGACAAGGAAATCCTTTCCATGTCCTGTTCCTTTTCATGACCATTTCCTGGGCTAGGTGTTGAAGGACAGACAGCACAATGCTGGGTCTGCCCACAAAGCTTTGTTTTCTGTGGCTCTAAGAAACAGCAGTCAGACTGGAGCTTCAGTGGGCATCCGCCTCCCTGTAGTCAATGCCACAATCTTGTGATATATTGCGCTGTTACATTGTGTCAGTGTGCCTATCAGCTTTAAGTTTGGACACAAGACAACCTAGAATCCCGTGGAATGGCCTCAGTAAGGGATAATCTACATCGGGTTGGCCTGTGAATGTGTGTGTAGGGCGTGTCTTAAAGTAGTGTGTGAAGCCTTAGCCCACCGAGGGCATCAGCGTTCCTTTGGCAAGAGGTTCTGAACTGTGTAAGAGTGGAGAAATCCAGATGGACACAGCCTAGCAAGTGAGCACACTTGCCTTCCTTGCTCTCCGCTCTTGACTATGGGACTAATCCATGGACAACGTATGGGAAGACACCCCTGAGACAAGTAACGACAGGCTGTGGGTCAGATGCACCAAGGCTGAAGTTCCCGAGCTGGACAGTACATGTGGCTTTGCTCTTGGGGAATCCCCAGGGAACATTTATGGGTTGAGGGGAATGGTTTCTACATATTAATTTCAGATGATCAAGAAAAGAATATCTAGAAAAAGAGGTGAAATCCATGAGTCCAGATGTCAGTGTTGGCTGAGTAAATGGCACATGGGACTCTCGGACTGTTATTGCAACATGTTTTCAACTAGAAACTTTAAAATCTTAAAGTGTGTGTGTGTGTGTGTGTGTGTGTGTGTGTGTGTGTGTGTGTGTGTGAATGCGAGCTATAAGAGGGTGTCAGATCCACAGAAGCCTGACCTACAAACAGTTGTACATTGACCAGCCTGGGTGCTGGGAACCAAGTTCAGGTCCTCAACAAGAGTAGCATACTCTCATAACTGCTGAGCCATTTCTCCAGCCTCACAACTAGAAATGTAAATGAGCGTGTTGGTTTGAGTGTCCAACCACATCTCTCTGAACTTCATCAAAGTCTGCCTGTCCACACTCACTGACCTAATGATGCTGCCTTCCTTGGTGTGTAGGTGTGGCTAGCTATTTGATACCCCAGTGCTGCATCAATCCCAGTATAGATTGTGGCTCAAGGAGGTAACTCATAAACCCACAGGTTAGCCCGGGGAACTCATAGCTATACACATTCCTAAGGGGAGAAGTTATAACCCCTGCCCCTTTCCCTTCGCTGTCTGTCCACCTGGCTTCTGGGACAGTTCTGTTTTCTAGATATACTGTTTGAGTGTCTCTGCCAACTAGCTTCACCAAGTCCCCAGGCTGTAGGTGGCTTTCCCTACTCTGCCGAAGGATTAAACATGTATCCCCAGAATCAGGCGACCTAGCCTGACAAACCCCAGAGAGCACCTGTGGTTTGGAAAGCTGGTCAAGAGGGGACTGACCAGTAAATTATATGACTAGAGTGTCACCTCATCAGGCCTGTTTCCCTCAGTTGCAGTCTTCCCCATGACAAGCTGATCCTCAGGCCCCTTAGGCTTCATTAGAAGTGGTGACCAGGGATACCAGTTCTAACTGGATTTGATCTAAGCTTGGGTGGTCGTATGACTACCCAGAAGACAGCTCTGGGCCTGTCTGTGAGGGTACTACCACTGTGCAGGTGTCTGTCTTCATTCCCAGCTCTCTGATCGCTGCAGCACTTAGCTGTGAACGACCATCTGGCTGCTGCCTGGAGCAGCCTCCTCCCCTGAGTTCCCAGTCCTGGTGCCTCCTCCCCTGAGTTCCCAGCCCTGGTGCCTCCTCCCCTGAGTTCCCAGTCCTGGTGCCTCCTCCTCTGAGTTCCCAGTCCTGGTGCCTCCTCCCCTGAGTTCCCAGTCCTGGTGCCTCCTCCTCTGAGTTCCCAGCCCTGGTGGACTGTATCCCCTTTATCCGTGAGCCAGCACAAATCTCTGCTCCCTTGAGCTTTCTTATTTGGTCACAGTAGTGGGCAGAATGGAATGAGCATCCTCAGAGACTGGATCCCGCCCAGTGGGGAATTTATCACTGAGTAGCCATTTCCAAATCCTCTATATCCCAGGGACGCCCAAGTCATGTCCTTTCCCACCCCATAATGATTTTTATTTTTGGAAAAAGAATGTCTGTTTAAGGCCTTCTTACCTCTGAGCAGTCACAATGAAGCGGAGAATTTCCTCTTCCCCCGACAGGTGGCTTGTATCAAAGATGACACTGAATTCGTACTAGGGAGAAAGAAAGAAAGCACATTTGGCACCCACAAACATTCTACACTTTTTAAACTATGTTTTCTAGAATGGTTTGCAGTTTATAACCTTTGGAAACTCATCTGTATAGCAAGTATATCTATCTGATTTTTGGGGTGGCAGGGGGCTACCTCAGCAGAACTCCCTCCGCCCCAGGGAGGTGCATCACCCCTTTCAGCCACAGGAAGTCTTGGAGCAAGCGGCACATTGAATCTGCAAAGCCAGGCGTCTCGGACCCAATTCCACCACCTTCCCAGCCTCTGCCAAGTTTACATTTCTCAGCAGCCGTGATGTTTACAAGATGGTCTTTAATTCCAGCAAATGCTGGAAGACTGTGGATTGCATCTCAATTATTTGGTTTCCACTCAAATAAATTCTAGGCAATTGCATGCTTTTTTTTGAGACGTCGAACTCTATGAAACTGAATGCTACATGAGAGTAATGGGCACAGATCCTTAAATCAAACCATTATCTATGATGGGCACAGATTCCCTCCTTCCAGGCAGAAATCTCTGCTGCAGAGGAACTTGGTTTATGAGGAATGGGCCAGTGAAGGGTCTCGTCCCAGCTGAGTGAGTTAAGTCAACCTTACTAAAGACTGACATGAGATGAGGGCACAGGTCACTGCCAATCAGAGTGAGAGGTGGAAGTGAGTGACAGCAGCCCACTGCCAATCAGAGTGAGAGGTGGAAGTGAGTGACAGCAGCCCACTGCCAATCAGAGTGAGAGGTGGAAGTGAGTGACAGCAGCCTACTGCCAATCAGAGTGAGAGGTGGAAGTGAGTGACAGCAGCCCACTGCCAATCAGAGTGAGAGCTGGAAGTGAGTGACAGCAGTCCACTGCCAATCAGAGTGAGAGGTGGAAGTGAGTGACAGCAGTCCACTGCCAATCAGAGTGAGACTGAAGTGTAGTCCCCTGGCTGAGCAGGTATTCTGGCACCTGATGACCCCAGGGTTTGAGGACAGGAGAGTATGAGGGGGCCACAGGTAGGGGGAGCTCAGTCCTTGTGTAACTTGCTGGGTTTTCTACCCTCCTTTCTACCTCCTTACCTCTGAGTTTACTATTGCTTATGGTCTTGACATCTATACATGGGATTTAAAAAATAATATTATATGGTTATTTATGCTTATGGCCTCTGCAGCAGAAGCAGGAAATCAATATTTCAATAGTCATTATTCTATTGACTTTATGACATTTTCCGAGTTGATACATGTTGGTGAAACTCACATTCACTAGGAGAGACAACCAGACACACTTTCAGTTTGATCTGTCACATGGATTAGACTTTTACAGCAGAGTAGCATGTTCAAGAAAGGGCATGAGTTTTTCAACGAAGTCTGTTTTCTGTAACTCAAAAAATGTACATGAAGTGGTATGTGTGTATGCATGTATGTGCAAATGTGTGTGAGTGTGCATGTGGTATATGTGCATATTTGTATGTGCATGTGTGTATAAGTAGCATGTGTGCATATGTGTGAGTGTGTACATATTTGTGTTTGTGCATGTATGTGTGCGTATGTGAGTGTACATGTGTATATGCATGATGCATGTGTGTATATGTGTGAGTGTGTGCATATTCATGTGTGTGCATATGTGAGTGTGTGTGTGTGTATGTGTGTGTGTGTAGCAATAAGTGACTGTTGGGAAGAACTGGGGTACTACAGTCTAGGAAGCAGCCATCTTGGCCACGGGCCTTACCTTAGACTTTGACCTCATGAAAGGAAAACCCACACTGCACTTGAGGAAGTCCGATTCCAGCAGCTCACAGGAAATGCCCATCTCCTCCTGAAATGGAAAATGTCAACAGATGGTGGGACTGCATGGAGGGCAGAGGTCGGGGAGGGTCCTCGGGAGCAGTTTAGTCGTCCCCAGCTGTGGTGGGCTGGAGCTCTGAGACCAAGTCTCCACTCTTCTCTGCCTGCCCACTTTCCCAGGGTTCCCAGAGACAGCTGCAGAGGCCAGAACTAGAGGTGATTTAAAACTAATGCTTGAGGTCTTAACCATCATTAACTTATCTGGATTTGGACTCGCATGGAAGACTACACTCTACTGAATGTATGGTCTCTGAGGAGATGTGGGTCATGGGACCTGGATGAACATTCATTTGTTCGTTCTTTCTTCCCCGATTCTCTGACTGTAGAAATGTGTTTTGAAACTGGGTCTCATGTATTCCAGGCAAAGAAGACTGGGCTGGTAGGATGGTTCAGTGGGTGAAGGAGCTTGCTGCCAAGCCTGACAACTGAGAGTTTAATCCCCAGAACCCACCTGGTGGAAGGAGAGAGCTGACTACTACAGGCAGTCCTCTGACATTCACATGTGTGTCATGGCATGTATGCATGTGTGTACACACACATACACACACGCCATGGTACACAACACACACACACACTTTAAAAAGGTGGAAATTCAGGGCATCACATATTAAGAAAACTCCCACTCAGTAGCTATTTGCCCAATATGCTGTTCCTTGTTTTATTAATCAGAGCTATGCCATTATATTTTATTTTAAAACAGATTTATTTATTTTGTTATTCTTTTTGGGGGGGGGGTTTGAGACAGGATTTTTCTGTGTAGTCCTGGCTGCCTTGGAACTCACGCTGTAGACCAGGCTGGCCTCAAACTCAGAAATCTGCCTGCTTCTGCCTCCCAAGTGCTGGGATTAAAGGCGTGCGCCACCACCGCCCAGCCTTATTTTGTTATCTTATGTGTGGGTATATTTTACCTACATGTATGTATGTGCACCGTGTGCATGCCTGGTACTCTTAGAGGCCAGAAAAGTACATCAGATATCTTAGGACTGGAGTTACACATGGTTGAGAGCTGCCATGTGGGTACTGGGACTCGAACCCTGGACCTCTGAGTGAGCAACAAGTGCTCTTAACCCCTGAGCCATCTCTGTGGCCCCAGCTGTTTTGAAGAGGCTAATCATACCATCAAGCTTTCACCTCGGGATCTTTGAAAGTCATAATAAAAATACCAAATGGTTTAAAATGCAGCATAAAGCCAACCTAGTTTCTTATTTATTTTGCAAGCAAAGTCCCAACAAAATCTTTTGAAAATATTTTGACTATGAGATCTTGGACTGGTCTTGAGGCCGACCGACTCACTGGCCCTTCTCCCAGCCTCACTTTTCCTGAGCTAGCAAGGGAAACTGGCAAGGTTCCTCGCTGGGGATCACAGGGAATTGTGATCAAATTGAAATTTCTTAACAATACACATTATACTCAAGATAGGAAACCATCAATTAACATCAAACAAACAAGCAACGACAAGACCACAACACAACGGCAGGAAGCACTGTAATGTGCGTGCGCGCGCGCACACACACACACAGACACACACACGCACACACGCACATGCTCTACTCAAGACCTCCTGACTTTGCACTTATTGAGTGAGCAGGCTTGGCTTGTAGAAGCCACGTGTGAGGGGATGGCAAACAGCAGCTCCCTGTGCTGGCCTGCCTGGCACACGGGATACTTGGCACGCAGGATGCTTGCCTTGAAGAAGCCATCTTTCCCAGACATACCTTGGCTGCCCCAGTTCTGGGCACACAGCCAGCACAGCCAGGTTCCAGACTCTGTAACAACGTGGGGGTGTTTGGAAGCTTAGACAATGGAGCCAGTGAGCCTCTCTGGCCTTTGGCCTCTTTCCTCTCATTCACTCACAGGAGGGTTTGATTTTAGACTTCGAGAAGGGTCTTCCTCGGCCACCAGCGTAGCGGTCTTTGGAAGCAGTGTGTGTGCACGGTGGGATTACTCTAAGAGCAAGGTTGAACTTGGAGTTTTGACTTTGCACTTTCTAGTTTTAACACGTGTTTGCCAAACTGAAAATGACCCTCAGGTCTCCCTGTCTTGCTATCGGTTTGGTGTTCGCTGTAAGATCCTTCTCTTAGCATCCTTTGGTAGGGGTTTTTGGAGGTGTTTCAGCCCAAACTTCCTAATTAACAGAGGAGCCAGAGGCAAACACAGCCCCTAGCAAGCTGGCTCAACAGAAAGAGGGGTTACTCCTGCAGAAGACACCAGCTGCTCTCTTCAATGGCAAGTCGGCTGAGAGGTCCGTTCTCCTGACAGGGCCTGAGAAATTCCTGTTGGTGAAACACACGTGGGCCTGCCCTGCGTGGTTTGGCCTTCACGGGTAGGCTTTGTTGGTTCAGATATGCAACAGCTATGTGTGTCATCATGTAAATAAACTATCATTCCTGGAAGCCTGGGTTTTATCACCTGCAGGATGAAGTCACAGCGCCTGCCTGAGATGATCCCCCCTGGTGTCCCAACCAGGACTGAAGGATGTGGGTGGGTTTCATAGACGAGCTCTGCCCAGCAATGGCTCACCAACATGCCAGGCAGTGTATAAACTCCATTGTCTAAGGATTTTGATTCCCTCTTACTTCTGAATTTATGAGAAGGAACCTGGAGAGCAAGGGCGTTCTGTCAGGTGCTGGAGGGCTGCAGGGGCATATGGACGCCAAATGTCTGACTCAGATCTGCCTCTCTGCTCTGTCTCTTTAAATGTAAATTCCTGTGTCCTGATACAACCCCAGCCCCATGAAGCTAATACAGGGCATAGCAAGGGCGTGAGGAGAGACCTAGCCTCTGACATGTGACAAGTACTACACACATGGTGTCTTGTCACCCGCCATTGCCTTATGCTCTGTCTTTGCATCTATCAAAGCATCATTCATTCATTCATTCATTCACAAACTCACTCATTGCTCTTCCAGCAAATGCCTACAAACAGTAAGCACAGAACACAGGGCCCCATGACTGATGGCTGAGAAGGGGTGCCTGCCTTCAAGGGAACAGCATTAACAGCTTTTAACGTAGAAGGAAGCAGGCTAGGCTCTACCAGATGATCAAGGGGCAGACAAAGCGTGGAGTTTTCATGGAATGGGATAGCACTCAACCTTGAGAAAGTGCTGACGCATATCACAGCATAGATGTCGACTGAAATTCAAAATTCAAAGGTAAAGTGAAAGGACCCAGTCACTGGGTCCATCCACATCACATTCATCGCTCCATTTACAAGAGATGTGCAGAACAGGTAAACACAAGGGGGGGGGGGATACAATGGCTTCTGCTTCTCACTGGGAAGCAATGCAGGGTGGAAGGTGGGACACACAAGCTGTGGGATTCGTCTTGAAGGGATGCTCTGAAATTCCTGCAATCACCTCTCCCACCCCGCTTACGGCCTCTGAGCACTTTGCTTTCCTTTTGCTTAACAGCGTTCAGAGGTGATGGACCTGAACACCTGTCACTGATTCCTAGCCAGGAGTGGACTCAGCTGTGCACAGGTCCTGCCTGAGGACAAGACGAAGAAACTAAGCGCATGCTGCTCTCACCAAGCCCCAGGCCCTGGTGGAGAGCAGTGACTCCCCAGACAGTAGTGCCTCCCTAAATCTATTTGAGGCTACGGGGAAGATGATGGTGGTGGTGGTCCCCAGAGAGCTTTGTTAGCCACATGGAGGTGCCGGTGTGACCCCACTAAACCAAAGCAGGCAGCCTGGGTAGGCATTGGTAGAAAGCTCCCTGCATTGTTCTTATAGGCTCTCACGTTAAGAATCTTGGAAAGTTAGACAGTGTTAAGGCCCTCCAGTGGACCTCAGGCCCTCTTCTCTAGTGCAGGATTTTTGTTTCCTCAGGAAGGGTCTCACTATGTAGCCAAGGCTAGACCTGATCTCAAACTCTCCTGCCTATGCCTTCTGAATCTCCAGATTTCACCACACCAGCTCAACACAAGATTTTAAGGAAGAATCCTGAGTGTGAGTGTACTCTATGGGAAGGAGTCATCCATGAGACTCCTGCTCTCAAGGCTAATGCAGCAACTATCAACCTGGAGGTTAGTACATATGCTACCCAGTAGAAGAGGAACACTAGAACCTATGTTGGCAGGTCACTATGGTAGTGACTCCGGCTCTGTGCAATGATAGTCATCCCAGACCGTGAGTCCTCAGACGGAGGCCTTGGGTAACAAATTCCCTGCACACCATGCCCTGATGGCAGGGAGTCAGGTGAGCTTGGGTGCATTGAGAGAATACTGCTGTAGGCACCCAGAGAACTGAACTCTAATCACAGGGCTCCTGGTTACTCCAGAGAAATATGCCTATCCATCCATCCATCCATCCATCCATCCATCCATCCATCCATCCACCCATCCATCCATCCATTCCTCCAGCATCCACCCATCAATCCTCCATCCATCATCCATCCATCCATTTATCCACCCATCTATCTATCCATCCATCAATCCATCATCCATCTATCTCTGCACCCATCCATCCATCCATCCAGATTGTGGGCAATCTGCACACAAGATGGGATGGGTAACTGTTCATAAGAAAAGCACCAGGCCTCCCTACTCCACTCTGTAAACCTTTACTCTACAGTTCAGCATTACTACTGTAATTTTATCTTCCTTTGTCATGAATCATGAAATTTGTAAGTTCTTTAAGATTATGGGATCCAAAACTGGATGTGCTAGTCTACCAGAGTCATACAGATACTCATGTCATGGTGGAGAGTAGCCCACCATTTGAATGTGCAGGCCAATACCATTGAGAATGGCAATGACCACAATCACCACACATAAGCTGCACTGTGTAGCAGACGGCTGGCATGCAGAGCTTTACCTGGTGGATGCAAGGACTGTGCCCAGGATCCTGTGGCTAGCATAGGATTTGTACTGTCATGGATTTATTGGAAGATGTTATTGTGATCTATTTCATGGGTCAGAATTGGAGGTTCACAGATGTAGGCCTCTCCTTAGTACTCTTCTGGCATTTAAACCTGTGATCTAATCAGCTTTGTCACTGTGACAAACACACAGGAAACCCAGCATAAAAGTAGAAATGGCTTTGTCTCATGGTCTCAGCTCATGATCAGCTAGCCTGTGGTGAGGCATGACTTCTCAGTATGCCTTGTGTGTGGAATGGATCAAGTGTGTGTACCTCACAGTGTCAAGGAGATGGGAGTGAGGGAGGGGTCCAGGTCCCAACATCATCTTCAAGGACAGGTCCCCAGTGATCTAGCATCCTTCTACCAAGTCCTATCTCCTAAGGAGTCTACCACTTTCCAACAGCATTGTGCAGCTCTAGGGGGGACTTCCAGAGCTATCTGGAAGTAACACAGACACAGGGCCATTGTCTGGGCAACTGGTTCAACACTGAATCACATACCAACCAAGGATTATGCTTTCCAAAGTTTTCCATAGGGCAGAGGAGGGAACATAGGCCATATTTCAGGGTGTGCAATTATGGGCATATTGCCTAAAAGCCTGAGGCCAAGAACTTCAGTGATTGATGCATTATTAGAGCAATTGAGAGACTCTTCTGCAGGAGCTCTGAGCTAAGAAATACCAACTAACAGGACAGATGAGATGGCTCAGTGGTTAAGAGCACTGGCTGCTCTTGCAGAGGGCCTGGGTTCACTTCTTAGTACTCACATGGTGGCTCATAACTGAAGTCTGAACTTCAGGTCCAGGGGATCTGATGCCCTTTTCTGGCCTCCTTGGGTACCAGACATGTATATGTTGCATATGGATACAATGAATGGCAAAACATTCATTACACTTTTTAAAAAGTACTAAAAAAAATCTACAAATATAGTTAAATGCTTGCGTTAGCATGCCCTGGGAGATAGGTCCTGATCCCCAGGTTCATCCCTGGTCTTCCGCTTTTGGTTGACCAGCCAGTTGTTTGGAACAACTGGCCTTACACATAATAAGGATTGCTTTAGGCTGTTTAGATGACCAGCTTTCAAATTCTGTCTTCCTAGAGATCTGTGTAGAACTTACTTTTTCTTGGTCCTTTGGGGAAAAAAGGCCACACTACATGGTTATGTGCTGGTCTGAGGCACAGTGTGTTTGTGTTGCTTGTAACATGGTAGACTTGAGTGTGTTAGGAGCTGGTCTAAGGCACAGTATGTTTGTGTTGCTTGTAGCATGGTAGACTTGAGTGTGTTAGGAGCTGGTCTAAGGCACAGTGTGTTTGTGTTGCTTGTAACATGGTAGACTTGAGCTGCCTCGGTGGCTGGGGTGAGCTGAGTGGACTGGGTTGTTATGTCCTGCTGCTGATGCTGCAGAGGTAATTGCATGACCAGCATTTTCTAGGTATCTTTCCCTCTCTGGACAATTTCATTTATTCCTATTTTTCTTTATTTTCTAAGTGTTTTCTAGCATCTTGCATTTTCAATGCTGGGTTTTTTGTTGTTGTTGTTTTTGTTTGTTTTGGTTTTTTGGTCCTGCTTCAGATGGCAGGTCTGACCACACAACTCTCCAAGAACAGGTTGTGGGAAGAAAGATGCTGTCCAGGCTGCCACATGGGTCTTACAATGCATTCTGCCAGCGTCAGTGTGTCTGAGGATCACCCTTGGTTTCTAGAACCATCTTTGCCTGGGGACACAAGGAGACTGCCATGCTTGGGAATTCCTTCAAGAGAACATTTACTTGCGTTCCCTTGTCTCAAACCGGAGTGTCCTCAGGTGTGAATTACTCCTTGAACTGTACTAGAATCACTCATCTTTGCCTCATGGGACTGGACTAGAATCCCTCATCTTTACCCTCATGGGTTCGTCATGGGTCCGTCATGGGTCCATCATGGGTCCGTCATGGGTACGTCATGGGTACGCCATTTGATACCTGTCCCTTCCCAGGCTTACTTCCTCATTCCCCTATGTACACTACTTAGGAAATCATCATTACATGATATTTTTGGTCAGGACTTCATTGTAGAGAACTGTCCTAGTGAGCTTTGTCAACTTGACACAGCGGAGAGGAAAGTGTAAAATCATCCATTGAGGAATTGCCTAGCTGGAACTAGCCTGCGGGTATACCTGTATGGGGTCAGTTGTCTTGACACTAGCCTGCGGGTATACCTGTATGGGGTCAGTTGTCTTGACGCTAGCCTGCGGGTATACCTGTACGGGGTCAGTTGTCTTGACTGTTAATTGCTGGAGGAGAGCCTGGCCCACTGTAGGCTGCACCATTCCCTAGGCAGCTGCTCCTGAGCTGTATGAAGTATCTAGAGCCTAGGAGTGGGCCAGCAAGAAGCGTCCCCCTGGTTTCTGCTTAAAGCTTCGGCTAGACTCCCTGTCCTCACTTCTCCCAATGATGGACTATGACCTGGAAGTGAAAGGCAAATAAGAAACTCTTTCTTTCTCTAAGTTGCTTTTGGTTGCTGTATTTGTCAAAGTGACAGAGTCAAAGTAGGGCAGGACCTCAACCTAAGGTAGTGAGAAACAGACGACACACAAACACCCACCCTCCATCTTCTCTCTGCACCTCACCCATGGAGACAGCCACTTGATGTCAGACTCCGAGGGAATGGGCTCACAGGGTTTCTAAACCTCACATCCTAGAACACGTTCCAGGGCAGAGACACTTCCTCATGACCTTCCTGTCCTACAGACATCAGTATCTTCTAAAATAGAGGATTCTACCAGTAAAACATTCCGGACGCCAGCTCCCATGACACGCTTGCCTGCATATTGATTTTAATTCACTTAAGTGCCTCTTAAAACAAGACTTGTTCCGTTATTGTTTCTGAGTGTTTTCTTTGTGTGCTCGGAGGAGGACGATGGAGAGGGACTGAGAGCTGGGGTGCAGAACAGCAGGCTCAAGCCCCCTTTTTCTCTACAGTATTTCTTGGGGGTAGGAACTGGGAACCTGGAAATCCTAGATTTAATATTTAGGTTCTCATTGTGGCTATCAGGATCCGGAGAGGACCCAGAAAATTGTTCTCAAATATTTTTGGCTCTTTCACTTGTAAATGTTCATAGATGCATATGGTGTTCGTGCTACCTCAGAGTGAGATATTCAACCTGCTCAGACTGCCTGGAAACCAAGAGGACAGAGCTAATGTATACTGCGCTCTGACCATATTTGAGGCAGGCATTGCTCTAAGGATTTTTCGCCGGTTTTGTTTCTGTGGCTGTGTTTTAAAAAAAAAAATCTTGTAAAAAGCAACTTGGGGAAGAAAGTTTAGAATTCCAGGGTACTGTCCATCATTTCAGGAACTCAAGGCATAGAGAGCAGAGAGCAGAGAGGCCTGCATGCTTAGTGCTCAGCCAGCTTAATCAAGAGCAGAGAGAATGGATGCACGCATGCATGCTTAGTGCTCAGCTAGCTTTCTCTACTCTTACACAGTCTAGGAGCCCCAGCTAGTGATTAGTACTGCCTACTTTCAGGCTGTGTCTTTTCAAATCAGTTAAGGCAATCAGACAAGCTCCCACAGATATCCACAGGCCACCCTGATGTAGATAATCCCCCACTGAAACTGAACCGAGTTCCTCTCCATGGTGGTTCTCAGCTGTATTTGAACATCACGATGAACTTCTCAACAAGTCTACATCTATCAGATTCTGAGAGGTGATGCTTCCTACACTTCGATGGGAAGTGTCTTCCCTGGGCTGGACCTCTGAGGAAAGTCACAGGCAAGAGTGGGTCTTGATCCCACTGGATGCCAAAGTGCCCTTTTGTAGCTCAGAGCAGGGGTTTGAGGGAAGTCTGGAGAACTACCTACCTCTGGTGGGTAAAATCCCTCCTGGCCCCCAGCACTCACATATCCCCAGGTTGCTTCCAGCTTCTTCATCAAAACCCAAGGCTGGAAAGTGGACTTTACATGCTCTGTGGTGAGGGCATGAGGAGGAGAACAGAGGAGGGGGTGATGGAAAGGCATTTGTAGGGTCAAGTGGAGCATCCTGAGTCTAAAGCATTTGATGTCTGGAAGAGCTCTGAACTAAGAATGTTGGGTAAGGGATGTTCAGCTTGTAACTTGTTGAGGCCAAGCCGTTTTTATTTAACCTGGAGGCTGTTAGGTAAGTCCTGTGTGTGGAGAGCGGTAGAGCTGGAGAGGCATTCGCCTTGACAAGATGGCGCCTACATCCGCTGTCGAC
>NW_022196906.1:112665448-112670418 GCF_008632895.1 Mastomys coucha | reverse complement strand
TGCTACAATTGTGGGAAACCCGGTCATTTGAAGAAAGACTGCCGTGTCCCCATGCAACGGAGGGTACCCGGTCTTTGTATCAAGTGTAGGAAGGGCTATCATTGGGCAAATGAATGTCATTCGGTTAGAGACATTCAGACACTGTTTCAAGTACGTTTGAATCCACAGAACAGACCCTGGTCTGGGTGCAGGACCAGGTTGGTGTCCCATCCACCTGGCTCATCTTTAGCCCAGAGGGAAGTGTAGTGTGATGGTGTGTGAGAGACCAACGTCTGTGCAGTTGGCAGGAGACCCGTAGCTCTCATCAGGTAGTCCCAACCCTCAGCTCCTTCATCAGATAAGCTAGCTCTACAGGCTTTTTGGACAAACCAGTGAGAGTTTTCGTTGGCATCAGGTCTAACCTCTTCCCCTGCCATGGCTTCATTAATAAAGGCTGAGAGCATCGCTCTCTCCAGAGGTCTCTGCTTCCCCCATTCAGAAGGCCTGTCTACCTGAGGAGAGGCTTTTGGTTTTGTCTCTTTGAGTCCCTCCTCCCTGCGCGGCTCCATTCCCTGCCTTCTGTTGCTTTTGGAGGCGCAAGGCAGCTCCTTGATCTGAGACCTTCTAGAGGAGGGCTTCCAGGGAAAGAGGCATCAACACAGCAGATAATGAAAACAAAACAAAACAAAACAACAAACTCAGATTTTTATTCTAAGTTCCACACCCTTATATAATATATATTGCTCATACCTCATCCAGTTCCCTCTCCTGCCCCTCACCACATCTTCCCCTCAGCTCCATGCCTTTATTTGTACTGTTCTGCTATTATTCGGTGCTGTTCACATGTGCGTGGCCTGTGGCCATTCATAAAAAGCCTACTAGCAGCCACAAAGGACAGTGACCCTCCCTCTCTCAGCAGCCATCAGGTCCTCTGCTAAAGGCGGGGCCTTGAGGGGCTCCTCCTCAACATGTGCTCCGCAGAAGGCATTTACCTCCTTTCTATACTGAGCCCGAGAAAGCACTCAGTGTTTGAACCTCATGCACAGGCGGCACAGGAAGAGGAGAGGCCATGCAAACCTTCAGATTGCCCCAGCTCCCATGTCTGGAGACCAGAGCTCCACCCAGGGCTTTGGTCTTAGCAGAGAGCCAGACATTCTCTCTCCTGTCCGTGGTGGCCCTTGCTCTTTTCCTATCACTTCCAAAGCTACTGGTCAGGTAGGGCAGGGCTGGCCAGACTCTGAGATGGGACAGCACTGAGGTGCAGGGTGGGTGGAAACAAAGTTTTCCTTTGCCAACGTGCAGAGCAGGAGCAGCGGCGGGAGGGGAGCTCGCCTGCCACTGGCTGTGAGACTTTAGCTGTGTTGTCAGCTCTGAGCTCTAATTTCTTCCCTGGTAAATGGGAAAACGATGCTGCGGCAGACACCTGCCCACCATGCTCAGCCCACCAGCATAGGGGCACTCGATCTCATTCACAGCCTACTAACACAGGGCCACGTGACCCAGGCTTATTATGCCAACCATCCCAGTGATACTCTGAAACTTCCCTCGAACTTAGTGAAATCAAAGAACTTCTTCATGGTGACCTGGCCGTAATCTCGGTACCCTAAGAGGACATGACTTCTTCATGATCTCTGTCCCCTAAGAGGACAGACTTGTCTAAACATGGAGTCAAAACAGGACACATGGTAAGAGAGCTCAGAGGTCCAACAGGAAACTGGGGCCCAAACAAACCTCAGGCTTTCACTTTGAAGAACAACAATTTCTCTGTTCACTCAGTGGGAGGGGAGGTTGGATCTTCTGTTGTTTGTAACAAAAAGAGCTAAAGCAGGTGCAAATACCTCGATGTGTTCTGAGGCCCATGTAAGTATGCAGCAGAGCTAGGTAGGAACCGGTCCCGCACTGAGACCCGGTTCCTCTGTGCAGGAAGGAAAGGTCAAGACGCTCCAAGCACAAGGGTATTTGGGGGTACTCGCTAGAACACTTCAGAGTGGAACTTGGGAAGGCATGAACCTAACAGGAGCCTCTGCAGCCCTCCAGAACGCTCTGACAGTGAACCTAAGCCCAAGGATGCCTTGGAGGTGGCCTGTGCCCTAAGGCCACCAGTTGCTGAGTGCGACATGGGACTGGGACTGTTTCTAATGACCAATAGCTACTGTTGTGTGCTTTGTACATGGTGCTTAATTCGTAAGTTGTGACGGCCAGTTCTTATAGAACAGTGGCTCTAAATAATCCCAGGAACTATTTGATGCTCCTCGGAGAAGGAGGAGTGTGGCTTCCCCTGGAGAACAGATGTGGCAGCCGGGGAACTGCAGTCTGACCTCTGAGACGGACATCAAAGGCCAGCTTTTGCCTGGTCTTCACTCTCTTGGATGGGTTGCTAGAGAGGAAGCTGGTCAGTGACACGCAAGTCACTTGTTGGAGGACCTGATGGGAAAATTGCAGCCTTCCTCCTAGTAGCTCTCCCCAGCTCTCCATCTATGAGAGACGTCTCAAGCATCCCTGCATCCCTAGCTAAGAGCTCTGCTCCTATCTATTGGCATTTTGTCTGGGCTCTGCCCCAGCTACTTGGCAATAGCCAGGTGTGCCTGCCTCACTACAAAAGGATCTGCTTGCCGCCTCCTCTCCCTCTTGCCTCCTTGCTCTTTCTCTGTCCTCTTGCTCCTTACCCCCTCGCTTCCCATTCCCCCCCTCCCACATGCTCATGGCCAGCCTCTACTCCTCTACACTCTCTCTCTGTGTCTCTCTCTGTGTCTCTCTCTCTCTCTCTCTCTGTCTCTCTCTCTCTCTCTGTCTCTACTACCCTCTCAACTCCCCTCCCCATGCCCTGAATAAACTCTATTCTATACTATACTGTCCTGTGGCTGGTCCCTCAGGGGGAAGGGATGCCTCAGCATGGGCCCACAGAGGCACCCCGTTTCCCCACACCTGACTACATATCCACCAAACATATTCCCTCTCTCCTCTTTATTTTTATAAAACACAACACTACCAGCCAGCCACCTGTAGAACCGCTTATCTGTGAAAATTAAATTTGTCAAATGTCACTTGGGTAATAAGCTGCGCTGTGGAAAACATTGTTACAAATTTACCTGCATCTCAGGGGTAGGGTAGATGGTTTGTAAAAGTGGCCTTGATTTTCCCTCCTTCCTTGTATCCTTACTTCTCTATGGCTTGACTCTTGGGCTGCTCCCATCACAAGGTCAACTTGATCTTTCCACTTCGAATCTGAGCAGGATTTGTGACTGGGTCCAACCACCCAGATGCAGGCGAAGTGATGCTATGGCTGTTCCAAGCCCCTACCCAGGAGGCCTTGGGGCTTCTGTTTGCTCTTTTGGAACCCTGTCAAGATTATGTGAGCAAGACCTAGCTTCCTGAGCAATGCCAGCTATACAGCTCAGCTGGTCCTTCACTCCAGAAAACAGCTAGATTCCAGCTGATCTGCCAGGTAACCACGAACCTCCAAGAAAGGTCAGCCAAGAAGCCAAACCTGGCTCCGGGCTTAGAAATGGTCCAGCTAATGTCTACAGTTAGGAGCAATAATAAACGATTACTGTACTAAGCCAATGAATGTTAGGGTAGTTTGGTATACTAATAGGTACAAAGTGTCAGAGGAGAATGTGAGCGTCTTCATGGGTCCCACCTAGGGCTACAAGACTCCAGTGCTACAATGTAGCTGCTGTTCAAGCAACAGTAGCTCTAGCAGCCCTTCCTCTCCTAGAGATATCCAAGGCTACTGAGACATTGTGAATTTCTTGCTAAGTACTCCCAGGTGCCAGGAGCACACACTTGGGGAAGAGAGTTTAAGTCATAGGAGATTCTGGTGGCCACCCTCCCTCCGACCTTCTTCGCTGTGTACTGTGAGTCAGTCTGATGATAGGCTGTGACAATGGCTTCATCCATAGGAAGGTGTAAGAAGAGATTCCTATCTTCTCTATGAGGGCCTGGTTTCCTCTCTCCAGATACCTCACCACCATTTGTCTGTCTCTGGTATGGGGGACTAAACTCTCCTCAGAGCTCCCACCATGCTGCTATCTGTCAGTCTGTCCATGGCATAAGCAACCCTTGTAATAAGCTCCTTACCCTCAATTCATCTCACTACCTCCTTGAATCCACACTCAAAATCTTTCAACCATGTGGTCATCTGACCCTCTGCCTGGGCTGCCTGCTAAGGACAGAGGCCGCCTGGGCTTGGGCTTGGCAGCTTTTATTCACAGAAGGGCCAAGAAATAGATCACACCCCATATCCACCTTGTCCCCATGTCCCCTAGGGACTGAAGAGTGGACTTCTGAATTTGGAAAAGCACAGTACCCGAGAAGACAGAAGGCAGAAGTGACCATCGGCTGTCACTGGTGGGCTTGAATTTTGAACGTATTTGAGGGTACTACAAATAATAAGACACGCCAAGTAGAAGATAAACACTATTAAATAAAAGAAAAACAAGGAAGGCACTTCATAAAGCCCTTCACAGAAGCACTTTGTGACACTCAGGAAGGTGTGTTGGATCAGGGAGAGGCCGCTTGGACAGGAGGGAGTTTATCAGGAAATTCCTCCTTAACTAAATATTTGTAAATTACTGAAGCACATCTATTTATTTTTATTTGAAGTGAATAAAACTCTATGAAAAAGATTTTTTTTTCTCTTTAAATTTTCCAGTATGAGCCAGACCTGGTGGTACCTACCTGTCTTACTTAGGGTTCCTATTGCTGTGATAAACACCATGACCAACAGCAACACAGGGAGGAAAGAGTTAATTTCACCTCACATTTCCACATCAGAGTCCATAACCAAGGGAAGGAATTTAGGCTGGCAGGAACCAGGAGGCAGGAACCAAAGCCATGGAGCAGGGCTGAAGCCATGGAGCAGGGCTGCTTCCTGGCCTGCTTCCTGTGGGGTACTCAGCCTGTTTCCTTCCTTTGTTTCTCTCCTTCCTTCCTTCCTTCCTTCCTTCCTTCCTTCCTTCCTCCTTTCTTTCTTCCTTCCTTTCTTTCTT
>NW_022196906.1:112645658-112665366 GCF_008632895.1 Mastomys coucha | reverse complement strand
TCCTTCCTTCCTTCCTTCCTTCCTTCCTCCTTTCTTTCTTCCTTCCTTTCTTTCTTCCCTCCTTCCTTTCTTCCTTCCTTCCTTCTTCCCTTCCTTCCTTCCTTCCTTCCTTTCTTCTTCCTTCCTTTCTTCCTTCCTTCCTTCTTCCCTTCCTTCCTTCCTTCCTTCCTTCCTTCCTTTCTTTCTTCCTTCCTTTCTTTCTTCCCTCCTTCCTTCCTTCCTTCCTTCCTTCCTTTCTTCCTTTCTTCCTTCCTTTCTTTTTCTTTTTAACTTCTATTCCTCTCACATATTACAGCCTGACTGCATACCCCTCCCTCCACCCCTCCCAGTTCTCTATCCTTTCCCTCTACCTCAGATCAACTCCTCCTCTGTTTCCCTTCAAAAAAATAGAGAGGGATTGGGTAGTCAGCCTGTTTTCCTATCCTATCCAAGACCACTGTCCAGGGCTGGCACTGCTCACAGTGAGATAGGCTCTTCCACATCAATCCTCATTAATTAATAAGAAAATGCTCTATAAACCGGGGTTCCTTGAAGGAGGATATGAACTTGGACACACCTGTGGCTTTGTGATTACACTAGACTGTTCCCTTTATGAGTGGCTTTTCCCTCTATGAGATGTGACTTTTTAGACCTTTCTCAGCATGGATTGAGTATTTACTCTGCTATGACAAAGGTTAGATTTAAAGCTTGGATTCATTTAATCGTTAATGTTCATTTTCTGATAATATCCACCCTGGTCTCCATTTGAAGACCTTTATAGACGATGTCTTAGGGTTGTTTTCTTTTAGTTTTTTGCCCTTCATTGTTCAGAGCTAATAATTCAGCCAGGATTTTATAATAAATATTTCCTAGGACATTTTGAAGGCATTTTGTAAGAACATGATAGGATCCAACATTCAGAGAAATTGAAGGTTGTCACCCACACATGACACCTTCTTCCATTTTTTTTTTTTTTGTGAACACCTCACTGTGACTGCCTAAGACCTATGTTGTTTGGCCCCTGCTGCATGCACATACCAGCCATGTCTCAGTTCCCCTTGCTCACCTACTGGGCCATCCTTCCCATAACAGCCCACATCCCTTTAGTCTCAGAGCTCCCCTTTTCCTGAACATCTCTCAGGATGCACTGGGGCACATTTCCGGCCCCCAAGTCTGTTCTGTTTACCATAGTCACAGCTCCTAGACACCTCTTCAGACCCACTCCCCACTGTGAGGAGGTGGCCACAGGGCTTATGTCTATTCTGCACATATATCTCACACCTTAAATACTCATTAAACGTGCAGTTCATTCTTTCTGAATATATAAATGAGCACAGTGGTGAGGATGGGATGGCAGTCAGACCATGCTAGGCTGCTCCCATTCTCAAGCCCAGTGCTTAAAGCCAGAGGAGTAAGTTCTGTAGACACTCAAGACGCTGATGCCCGTCTCAGGGCCATGCAAAGTGGACACCTTTTTTTTTTCTACTCCGTCTTTTCTTTGTTGAAATTGCTTTTGACTATCGGGTATACATTCCTATGTTTAGGAGGCAAGAGCTGCTACCCTATGGAAATCCTTGTTGTCTGTCACCCAGCAGAGCCCCCGATGCTATTATGTATCAGTGATAGGACTCTGCTTGTCACATGATCCGTGTCGTCAGGCACCGACGTTGCCGGTGTGCCACTAACCTCTTACAGGTGACTTCTACAGCTAGAGGCTAGCTTTTTCCCCTTTCCCTAACAGTATTCCCAGACCTGAGTTGGGAAAATGATGGCTGGCTTGGAGATAGAGCAAGACGGTCGAGCGTCTGACACACTAAGGGCCGAGTGGCTCTACCTCTTAGGACTTTTTCCAGCTGTCCAGTACTCAACAGGCAGAAGGGAAAATAGACAGACTGTGTTTTTTCCACGCCCCTGCCCATTCAGGGGCAAAGCTCTTAAGTGTGATGTTCCTTTAGCTGAGTTCACCTTGGGACAAATCAGTTCCAGAGAAGACATTCAAAAAGGCAGGAAAGCTGTGCCAGCTCCCAGAATCCAGCGCAGCAACACATGGGCACCACAGGAAAGCTTCCTCTAGTGGGAGCCTGGCAGGGGTTAGGTCTGTGTGCCAGTACCCCCGGGGTACTAAAGAGAGTCTTATTTAGACAAAACACAGCTGCTCCAGAAAAATGCATCAGTGCTTCCTGTCTGCTACCCCCTACACAAGCAAAATGAGGGATGATGTAATCCGAAAGATGTCATTCACTAAGCACCTGGCTCTCCAGAGGGAAGCTGCTACGAGCCAGGTGGGCAGTCAGTGGACCGGACCCTCAGACATGCAGATTAGTCTCTTTATGCAAAGACGGTGCATTAGAGACCTCTGACGTCAGCCTGTCAGTGCCTGGATCCCACTACCCAGCTTTAGCAGCCGTGCCTTGCTTAAGTGTTGGTTTCCCTCCTCAGGAAAACAAAGCTTGAAAGTTATTGTGGGGCTAAAACATGTTAAAACAATTAGTGCTGAGTGTAGTGTGGTGTAAAAACGAGCACCAGTAAGGCTGCCCTTCCCATTGCCCACTGTTGAAGAGATATCAGCTACACGTCTTCATACACCAGAAAAGAATTCAGGCTCTCTGTTTATTTTAGAAGATTCTAGCTAAAATCCAATATTAAAACCTAACAAAGACCACACAGGAGAGCAAACCAGGAGATGCATCTTGCTTATGGCTATGGAGATGAACACACCGAGCAAATTATCAGAAACTATAGCAGCTGCAGATTCCAATCCTTAGGTTCAGGGGGTGAAATTTTAAAAATAGAGTTCGTTTCCTTAAAAGATCAAAAGAAAAGTTACATGAACACATCGCTATTTCAAGTATAAATAGTCTGTGAAAAAAAGAAAGCAAGAATTGATCAAGAAACCTCAGACATAATGAAATTGGGTTCTAGTCAAACCTCACAGGTCAGATGTCCAGATTTCCAGGAGGTTACAAAGACAAGACACACCAAATAGCATCATTTGAGGGGAAGAATTGAAGTCACACACAAATCTCCCCCACATTCTCACTGGTCCGGCTCTTCAATGTGTCTACTGAAATGAGTTAAGCCTGTCTTTTGTAAAATGGAGAGGGGAGAATCTGCTTGAGGCTTGGGTACCCAGATGCTGACTCTGACATGAGAGTCACGAAAAAACCAAAAAAGACACAAAATACACACACAAAAAAACAAGCAAACAAACAAAAAGACCTAACCTGTATGAAACTGTCTCCAGGAAGGACAGTAAAGGAGGGAGGACACAGGGATGTGCGTGCGTGCATGCGTGCGTGCGTGCGTGCGTGCCTGCATGCATGCATGTTACAAAGCCCAGAGGGAGATGGCACCTCAGAGGTGGCTTGCACTGTGTGCTGGGCTTTGATGCCTTGGCACCAACAGCCTGATGCTGAAGTTGCTGTCAGTGCAGGGCTTTGCCTCGGCACCAGCAGCCTGATGCTGAGGTTGCTGTCCAGGTCCTGACACTTGTGGCTGTTTATGGCCATGGCTAACTAAGCTCCAGCAGCCTGAGGTTAAAGTTAGTCAGCCTTCTAAAGAGTCACAGGTATACAGATGAATAAAATAACAATGCAGGGTTGGGGGATGCCTTAGTGGGTAAAGACTCCCAGAACCCACATAAATGCAAGATGGGTGTGGTGGCCCTCTAATTCCAGCTCTCAGAAGACAGAGCTTGGATCCTTGGAGCAAGATGACTAGTTAGATTATCCATGTCCATGAGCTCTGGGTTCAATTGAAAGTAAGGTGGAGGAAGAATGCTAACACCAACCTCAGGCTCTGTATCTGCACACACACACACACACACACACACACACACACACGCACGCACGCACGCACGCACGCACGCACGCACGCACACACAAGCAAACCAGAGCTGGGCTTGGGTATGAGGGTTCAAGTTGCAGGGTGTGGGGGGCAAAACCTGGTGGAAAGAGGGAAGGAGTTGAAGGAGACCAGGGAATAGCACTGTCTGACTTCCCTGGCCTTTTGGATAATGGAGACTCCTTCCGCAGCCCACCTTCCTACCTCTGGCTGAAAAGGGCAACTCTAATCCTTTTCAGGGAAAGTTGAAGTAAGATCGGCTCAAGAAAGAAATTAGAGATCAACATTACTGTACTGACATTGGGTCTAAATTGGAAGAAAATTTGGACAGGAAGGGTGGTGCATGCCTGTAGCCCAGGAATAGTTCACATGTTTTAAACACGCTGAAGTACTTCATTTAAAATATTTCATCTGAAGTGTTGAGCACGGTCTTGCACTCTTGAGCTCTTCTTGAGTAAATGCTCTTCCACATCCCTGACCCTGCCTTGTCTACCTTAAGTGGGTCCTGGGAGTTTTATCTGCAGTCCAGATTTCTTATATTTTTCCAGAATATACACAACTTAGCTTTGTGCCCATTATCAAGAGCTTGTATCGCCACTTCCTTCCAGCATGCTAAGCTGCTACAAGGTCTTCATTTCAAATAACACTATTTTACATTTATATTTCTTCCATGCATTTGTTGAACATTCTCTGAATTTCCCCCACTTTCCATCACTCCTCAGTACCTTTGTTCCGTTTGACAATCTCACTTCCACTTTTATTTAATATGTACATACACACTCATTCCCTGTGACTATATAAAACAAAGGAACCCAGGAGGGGAATAAAATCTGGAGTTTAAAATAAAACAAAAAATAAAGAGATGTAAGAAGAAGAAGAAAAAACAGGAATCACAAGCAAGAGAGAAGCTTTTTTTTTCCCCCTCATATTGGCTTAATTTGCTTAATATTATTGTTTCCAGTTGCATCCAGTTTCTTGCAAATGACATGATTTCATTCTTATGGCTGAAAAACATTCCGTTGTATATAGAAACCACATTTTCTCTCTCCATTTCTCTCTTACTGGACAGCCAGCCTGGCTCAGTATCTTGTCTATTATGAACAATGCTGTACTAAACATGGATGCGCTATTCCTGAGATGTGTTGATGTGGACGCCTTTAGGTGAACACCAGGAGTTATACACAGATCTAGCATGACTACTTTCTGAGAAACCTCCACACTGATATCCATAGAGGCTGGGCTAGCTAGCTTATATTCCCACCAGCAAGTTTATGTGGGCTCCCTGTTGTTCACAATGGCTCCTATCTTTTGAGGCTTGCCCTTGATTTCTGGACCCAGCTTGCCCACATCACATCCTCTGGGATAGAAAGGACTGCAGGTTTTAACAGCTTCCAAAGTGGCTCTAGGCCAGTGTCTGCTGTTTGTAGGTCAGAAGTGTAACTTCCTTTAAGATGGGACAGAATGGAGCTGGTGCTTCCCTGCAAGATCAAGCTGAGGGCTAAGGTTTGGGGGACCTGCCTGAGATTGTGCTCCGCCATGCCTCACCATGAGCATCTCCCCTGAGGACAGACACACCCATCAGGAACCACCAACTCTTTTCTGACTTCCAAAAAATTTATTATTTTCAAATTGCGTGTGAACACTTGAGTGTAGATGCACTTGCGGGCCAGCAGAGGGAGTCAGAGCCCTTGGAGCTGGAGTTACAGGTCATGGAGGCTGCCTGATGTGGGTGCTGGGAATGGAACTTTCGTCTTCTGCAAGAACAGCAAGCTCTCTTAAGCACACGGCCATCTGACCAGTCTCTGTATTCCTCATTACTATGTGTGCATGATGTGTGTGTGTGTGTGTGTGTGTGTGTGTGTGTATGTGTGTGTGTGTGTATGATGTGAGATCAGAGACTAACTTTGTGGCTGGAGTCTGTTCTTTCCTTCCACTAGCATTTGGGTTCTGAAGACCCACACTAGGTCACCAGGCTTGCTCAGCAAGTGCTTTACCCACTGGGCCATCTCCCAGATTTAGTTTTTAATATTTTATTTATTTTTTTATGTTGCCTTTTGTCTCAGTTTAGCGATTTGATCTCATGGCTTTCTTCCCTCCCTCCTTCCCTCCCTCCCTCCCTTCCTCTCTTCCTTCCTTCCTTCCTTCCTTCCTTCCTTCCTTCCTTCCTTCCTTCCTTCCTTCTTCCCTTCCTTCCCTCTCTCCTAAGGTAATTTGTTGTATGGAGAAAAAGATGTAAAAACCTAGGCAGGCTCCTCCTTCCCCTTTTAGAAGAAGAAACATCTAGCTGAGGGCAGGGTCCAGAAGTTTTAATGCTCACTTTCTCAATCCCTCTCACAGATAAGCCTGTGGCGGGATGGTGGGAAACAATCTTAATCGATTCTTGTTGCAGTTTATAGCTTTATTGATATTTCTCAAGCTAGACTGCAGCCTTGCCTTCAAATGCCATGAATACACAAATGAAGCTTTTCATGCCAATGAAAGCTGAGCTTTGCCTCGGAACACAGGCCACACTGTGATTAGAAATGGACATCTGGGGTTCTCCATCACTTCCTGGTGCCCATGGCCACCAGACTCAGGGGCCTTCAGTCCAGTTGCTCTCTCTCTGGTGCCAGTGCTCAGGCAGGAGTGACAAGTATAGTACTGGTGACAGATTACCCTCCTAACCTCAGGGGCGGGGGCGGGATGTGGTACCTGCTCCTCTCCACTTCCTCTTAGCTTATTATGGGTAAACAGTAGGGCCTTCAGAAGCCACTGAAACAGGAAGTGAGCACTGGGAGGATGCAGAATAAGATCTCACCTGGATCAGGGCCAGGTGAGAACTGCTGCCTGGCATCATGCAGGAAGTTCAAGGTAAAGCCACCAGGGTGCTCGGGGCACGAGATTAAAGGCAGGAAAGGGGAGGAAGAGACTTGTTATTTTCTAAGTATTGATTTCCCCCGCAGGGCTTTCTTACAAGGGTGAGCAGTGAGTTCATTCATCATCTTAATGGCCAGGCCACGATGACTATAAACATCTGAGGGTTGTGTTTTTTTACTGGGGGCTTCTACTAACCTGATAAGAGACACCGGAGACAGCGGAGCACAATGGGAATGCAGTCTGCTGCTATGGGAGCAGCTGCTGGGGAAGGAAAGCCATTTGTGTTTTTGCTTATATACAGAAGGCTGGGTATACTTCAGTCCTGGCAATGCCTGACTGACTCCGAGGCTCCACTGACACCTCTCTGTGTTCACATGCACAGACACGCAGGTTCCTGCACTGAGCCTTCGGCCCCAGGAAAGGTCAGCTACTCCCTCAAATATAAAGCTATGCAAACCCATCAAGTGCCCAAGTCCTCCCTCCGACCAGATTAGAAAGCTAATCAGTTTTATCATCTGGCGCCGTCTTAATCGGCTTGCCTTGAAAGTGAGAAGAGAGATTCCTGAGAGAAACAGAATACCCATTCTGTGGTAGAGGTAGACATTAGTGGGAAGACTCACTTTACAGCAAAAACAAACTCTCCAGTCCTTGATGCCACTTGTTATAAAAAAGAAAGCAGGGCTGGTAGTTTATAAAGACCCCAAAGCTGAGCTTTGAGACCCAGCCTAATTAGAAATTCAAAACATTCACTTCTCAGAAACCACAAAAATGAGCTTCCCTGATGTGCTACCGTGACTCTCATCAGGCTTTGTCACAGAGGAGCAAAGGACACAGGGTCCGTCTCCTCATCTCAGTCTCTCAAGGTGATTAGAAGATGGAGCCATTACTAACTCCACAACCAAGCTCAGTGACTGTCAACAACAGGCTGTCAAATACAGCTCTTGGCAGTTTGATTGTGCTTGGCAAGCTGTGTGGAGTGTGGTGGGTGAAGTCTGGCCCTCTCTCATGAGCCCAGGACCATCCATCTTCCCTCATGTGCTTGTCTTCCAAGATTCCCATCACCAAATCTTCTGACTGCCTGGCTTGATGGCCCTTCCTGTAAGATGTCACCATAGATGCCTAGCTTCGTAAAAGTACTGTGTGGCATCCCAATAAAAGATCCAAGTTCAAACTCAGAAGCACAGTTTCTGCTAAAGGTGTATGGCTTTTGCACCATCACAAAGTTGGATAAAACATAAACTGAACTATCATAAGGTGGGGACCAGCAGAACACTGAGCATGGGGTGGACCTCTACAGAGTGTACTGGCATATGGTGGGAGTCAGGGGTCTACCACAGGAAGGGCACATTATACACACGCTTGGCATAGGCCTCGTCTGACTCTTAGCACACCCCAACATTACACTGAAGACTCTGGTACCCTGGGCCAGGGCACACTGATCACCAGAGAGACAGCTGGAATGTCAGCTCTGCATGTGGTAACTACCACAGCTCACGTCCCTCCACGTCACACTCCGTATCACACTCCACGCCCATTATTTTACTCTATGTCTGAATGTAAACTCTGCCTCCACGTCACACTCTGTATCACACTCCACGCCCATTATTTTACTCTATGTCTGAATGTAAACTGCCTTAGCTGCTTCCACCATCATTTAGGAGAACCAACTATAGGTTAAAAGCATTAAAAATGACATGGACGCTACATTTGAGTTGACTTTTCCATTCCCTTCCATCCTCTAAACACATATACACAATCACACACACACACACACACTCACACACAACCACACACACTCATACACAATCACACACACTCACACACATACACACAATCATACACACACACTCACACACAATTACACACACATTCACACACAATCACACACACACATAATCACACACACATACACACACATACACACAATCACACACACACTCACACACACACACATACACACACACACACACACATACACACACACACACACACACACACTATACAAATGGTAATATATTTAGTTAGTTTACCTGTGGCCAAGGGTTGGATATGAGACACACCAAGGATGTAGAAAAAGTTGACCAGAAATGCAGAGCCATGTGACAGACAGGCAGGTTTGATCATGGAGCTAGTGCACATGGAGAACAGCTAGGCCAGAAGGCTAGACCAGTGGCTACAGGCTGGATGTGATCAGGGAAAATGTTTTGTTTGGCTTATACGACACTCAGAAAACATTTTAATTAGCTGCCAAAGTAACATAAAAATTCTGTTTTTTATTGAAAAATAAAGCCTGGCAGCACCGGTTCACACTTCTACTCCAGTCACTGGACTGCTGAGGTTGCTGACCCATGGTGACATCAGAACCCCCATCTCCCACAGAATCTACATGTTCTGTTCCACATCTGGACACCTTCATCTATGCACATGCCTGCCTCGCCCAACTCCTGGAACTGTGAAGTGTTCTTCAACAAGAACTCTACAACTTCTGGAAGCCTAGAGAGTGAGAAACCCAGAGGCAGGTACCAAGGAGCCCGCCCACATGGCACACATCTGTCGGCTGCTCCGCCAGCTTCCCACTGCCAGCACCTAGAGCTCTTCACCTGAGGGACAGTTTCCGGAAGCACTGGGGCCCTGCTGGCATGTTCATGATAGTTCAGACGTGTTGGAGAACGGCCTCCCGGGAGGGCCCCACCCTAAGCCTTAGAGATGTGGTTCTCAACCTTCTAATGCTGAGACCCTTTAATACAGGTCCTTATGTTGTGGTCCCAACCATAAGATTATTTGTTGATATTTTATAACTGTGATTTTGCTAGTGTTATGAATCGTAATGTAAATATCTGTGCTTCCCAATGGTCTTAGGCGACCTCTGTGAAAGGGTCATGGGCCCCGAAGGGCTCGGAGAACCGCTGCCTTAGGAGCACCTGAACCTCTTCATCCCTCAGGTACATTTATCTCTATACTGCTTCCAGAGCGCCATGGCTAAGCTCCTCCCCCACCATGGTAGCTGCTCCCGCAGCTTACTTTTCCTTCGTTCTCTCCCAACTTCCAAATAAACGGAAGTCCTCAGCTCCTTGCCTCCTGGTCAGCATCTGGAGACACAGAGCAAGCCGGCACCTCAGGCTTGCAAGCCTTGGGTCTATGAGCGTCATGGCTTGCATCAGTCAGTCGTCTCTTGCTGTGGTAAAGTGCTGTAACTTCGAACAACTTAAGGGAGAAAGGATTGCTACTGGCTTATGGCCCCAGAGGGAGAGAGTCCATCATGGCTGGGGGAGAATGGGCAACAGAAAGCAGGAACGGGGAGCTGGCTCATTACATTTCAGCCACACACAGCAAGTGGAGAGAACAAACAGGAAGACGAGGATATAGATCTTCAAATCTTGCCCCAGGTGGCACTCTTTCTTCAGTAAGGCTGCACTTCCTAGAAACTCCATGACTTCCCCAAGTGCCACCGCCTGCTGAGGACCAAGTGTTCAAATACCCAAGCCTTATGGGGGCCATTTCTCATTTAAAGTACCACATGGTTGGAAGATAAAATATCCTCCTTAGCCTCGTGCGGGGAAGGACAGGCACCCGGCTGGTAACCATTTTGTGAGGTAGTAGAATTTGGAGGTGGCACTTAGCTGGAGGAAGGTGGTCATGAGGGCGTGTGCCATGGAAGGTAGCCTTCCTTACTCTCTGTTTCATGTCCGTCATGAGGGGCAACAGCTTTCTAAGCCACATGATCCTAATGCCAACATACTCAGCCCACGTACATGGAAACAAACAACCATGGGCTGAGCTGTGTGAGACAATGCACCAACATGAAAACTTCCTCTCTTCAAGTTGAGATCTTACGCATTTGGTCGCGGTGACTGGCACGAGGGCAGGGAGCCCCTCTGCTATGTTACCTTTGCTCTTGGTACAGCTGCCTCTGTAATTCATGGCCAATGGGTGCTACCCTCAGTGCCCGGACCTCCCTCGCACCTACATTAAAGTTTATTGTTTCATACTTCTGTCTGTTTCCATCATGATCTGGGAATGAATCAATACCACCAAGATGTACACACGAGCCAAGGCCATTCTTTGAATTCAAAGCTCACTTATTCTTCCCTCACAATTCCTTACCGTCCCACAAGGCATTAAGAGGCCAGGAGCCCTGACAAGCTTAGGATACTAGGAGGAAACTAGTAGAATGTTCTCATGTCAGTCGGCCATGACTGCTACTTGCTCTGTACTCCACAGGGTAGCTCTCTTCCCATCCTACAGAGCCCTCTCCTGTCGGCATATCCCATTGCTCTTCCTGCCTCCTCTCCTGCTCCAGGCCAGCTCCCTGACGCAGCACGGGGCACACTCCATGTCAGCCCTGCCCACAGCAGATGCTCCTGAGCCAACCCTGAGCCAGTTCAGCCAACAGCTGCTTGTTTCCTTGTACTTGGGCTGAACATTATGGTACGAGGAGCATGGGGCATAGGGAGAGGGGACCAGATCACACCTTCAAAGGCGCATGACCTCCCAAGGATTTTGCCAACCTGAGACTCTTATAGCAATGACTGCTTTACCCCACCCCACCACCAAAGCTCCACAGGAACTTCTCAGCATGTCTGCAGGGCAGTTGGTATCCTGTGCGTTAATTACTAATTATTTGATGACATTCCCATTAGGCTGGGGGTATCTTGGAAACAGGAACTATGCCTTAATTATCTCTGTCACCTGTAGTGACTGTTACTGTCACTTAGCAACTGATATCCAAACAAGTGCTGTGCAGCCAGGCAAGATGCCTGAGAAGATGGCAGGAGTTGAGATTTCAGGGCAATATTCTCTGAATGGCGGTGGGCGGAAGGGCTGACTCTGTAGTAGTGGCTTTAGTCATAAACCAGGACTGATTCAAGTGAGTGTATGACAGGCATGGTGAGCTGAGGGTCTGGGGAAGATCGTATCCATGAAGGATCAGGCTCAGAACGGCCTTGTGGGAATGGCTGAGGAGTCGTAACTCCATCCTGAAGATTGGGAGGCAGGAGGAGGAACACAATCTGGTTCTTTCTTAAATCGTTACTGCTATAGCTGAGACCAGAAGGCTTCAAATTTCTTTTCAGATTTTAGTTTTTATATGTGGGCATTCTGTCTGTGCATCACATGCATGCTTGGTGTCCACAGAGACCAGAAAGGGGCAACAGATTGTCTAGGACTGGGATTTCGGTGGCCGTGAGCCACCATGGGGGTGCTGGGAAATGAACTTGGGTCCTCCGGAAGAACACCCAGTGCTCTAATTGCTAAGTCATCTCTGCAGCCCCACAAGGCTTATTTTTAATTATTCTACTGAATTATGTGTCTACTTGTTCTACACTCAAGTTTCATTGAAATGAGTTATCTATAAAATTGTTTTTGTTTAAGTTTGGAGTTTATAAAATTCTTTATTTTATGGGCATGTGTGCCTATCTGAGTGTGTGCATATGTGTGCATATTCTTGGGGAAGTCAGAAGAGAAATCTCTGGAACTGGCGATGCAGATGGTTGAGCCACCATGTGGGTGTTCTACATGAGCAGTAATCGGTCTCTAGAGCTAGCTCCGCCAGCCTATCTCAGCCAGGGTTCATTTCTCATTACTATACTGTTTTGTTGGCCAGGAAGCAGGGACATAGCTATGGAAGGCTAGTGTATGGAAACTAATTCCTGAACTTCTTTCTTTTTTAGAATGAATGACAGAAGCTTATGGGAAGATTCTCTAGCACCCTTCTCAACCTTGAGAGAAACAGATCTGAGGTGCTGTCACCTCAGGTTCTCAGAGATCTGAGAAGACCAAGCAGCCCCTCCCCCATGGCCACTGCTCATCAGAACACTCTCTTCCTTTCTCTGTCTGAGCTCCTCACTCCCTCACAAGGGTTTCCTGGAGTTACCCTCTCAGTAAAAGGGGAGACGCTGGACAATATATGATCAGGGATCTGTTTATGCTTATTTTTAACAACCACTGACACAAAACTGAAATCCTATAGAACTTGTGTATGATGGAGCTGACAGTTGTAGCTGCTCAGGGAGGGTCACTTCACAAGAGAAAAAGGATGGAACAGGACATAGGATAGTTATTCTCCAAGGTACTTATTTATGGCTGCTGCTCAGCTGTACCAGCAACCTTCTTAGGCCAGGATGAAAGCCAATCTATAGTAATTCCAAGCTCTTATGAAGGAACGATGTTTGTAGACTCACGGCCCAGCCCGTGCTATGAAACACACCAGCAAGCAGACACATCAGCCAGCGGATCAGATGGGAAATGGCTCCCTCTCGGGGGAGTGCTCCTTACCTTCTGCCACATGTTGATGAAGAAGAGTTCCCTGGAGACGTTGAAGGACACATTGGCATCATAGGCGTCGTCTCCAAGGTTGGAGATGGAGATGTTTAGAGAGATATTCTTCACAGCTCCCAGAGCCAGGTGTGGGGTCTTCTCATCGACACTGCAAAGCAAACCAAATGTCGAGTACTCTCCTTACACTTACAGCAATGTGACAGGAGACACCAGGCATTGGTTTGGAGGTGTCTGGGGTGGGTGTAGGGCGGACGGTGACACAGCTGTGACACTCAGGAGCCCCATTCACTAGGCACATGGCCACAGGGTATCAGCACCCCCCTTTTTGCCTAAAACAAAGGGGTTCTACGTTTTGAAATTACTAGATTGTTGCCTGGCTTATAAGAAAGTCTATACACCAAACTTGGAACGCTGAAGACATTTAAAAGCTTTTACGTGAAATTCATTCATTCCGTTCTTTTGTGCAGACTCTGTGTTTTTCTCATCCTGTGCTGGACGAGAAGGTTAGTGTTAATTGTTCATGTGATAGAGTCTGGAATTGCCTGGGCGATGGCCTCTGAATATACCTGTGTGGGGTGTTAACTGAGGTGGGACGAAATCTTCATTGTGGGTGGAACTCTTCCCTAAGGAGGGATTGCAGCTGAAATAGAGAGCTGAGTCCCAGCATTCACCTCCATTTCTTAAAGCAGATGCAATGAGCCATCTCTCCAAGGCTTGCTGCTGGGACTTCCTGCCATGACCGACTGTAATCTGGAAATGCTACCCCAAATCAATCCCCTCTCCCTCAAGCTTCTTTGGTTAGAGAATTTTTATCTTAACAACAGGAAAAGAAAGAAAGACAGCAGAAACAGTAGCATGTAACTTTAGGAACACAGAAAAGGCTCACATGAATCAGCATGTAACTTCAGGGACACAGAAAATGCTCACACTAAGTGAATACACATAACCAGCTAGAGAAACCTTGGAGGGTAGAAATGGTCTGGGAGAGTGGTCTGCAGTTTCCAATACAGTAGTCTGGGAGGCCTCGCCAAGGAGGCAACCTCTCACTAGAGACTTGGGAGAAGGAGAACAGGATGCACAGAAAGGAGGGCTTACCAAGGCTTACCCCGGGGTAGGCACACATCTGGCATGTTCAAGGAAGAGAATGGAGGGAGGCCAGAGAGGACTGAGCAGGGGGAGAGGAGGCGAGCTTCAAGAGGTAAGGAAAACGGACCCAGCAGATTCTGTAGGTCCTGGTGTATCACCATGGAGACCTTGGTGGAGATGTGATACAGATGGAAGCTCCAACCTGCTCTCAGCTGAGAGGCAGTGACTCTCGGGCCTATACCAGGAGGAGGCTCCTACTACATGCAATGCAGATCATCTACAGAGCACTCTAGGGAGATGTTTGTGAGGAGTCTCCTACAGGCGAAAGGTCAGGCCGGGCACGGGCAGCTGAAGTATGGAGAAGAGCACGCTAGAGATATGCTCCGATGGTTGTACCAACCGTAATGTCATGAGTTAGATGAGGGATGTTAGCAGAGTGGCTAAGGGTAGCTCCAGGGATTGGGGATCCAGCAGATGCATTTAGGGATGCCATTTACGGAGGTGGGAAAGACCGTGGGCAGAGAAGGCAGAGACAACCAGAGGCTGTTGCATTCTGTAGGAGACACACTGGTTGATACATGAGCTGGGAGGTGGAGGAGGCATTTGGGCTGCAGATCTACATCTGGAATAAACATGAAGGACTGAGGGGATGGACGGAGAGGGAGGAGAGCTTTCTCCTTTAGGATCTGAAGCTAGGAGGAGATGGGTGTTGCTAGGCACATAGGAAGAAGCCAGGGGAGATGGCACAGGGTGGCCATGTGTGGCCTTCTCCAAGGGATGATTCTCAGGGTTGTCCAGCACGGCAGATAGGTCAAAATAGTGTGAGAAATTAGAATTAATCACTGGTGTTAGTCACAGAGAGCAGGGCTTCTAAGACTCACTCTGCTTGTTTCTTTCATGCCTATCTAAGCTTCATTCCCTTTGCTGGGATAAAATATCCCCCAAAAGCCACTTATAAGATGGACCGTTTATTTCAGATCACAATGTCAGGTTACAGGCAGAAAACCGAAAACAGCACACACCAGGTCCTCAGATAACAGCAGAGAAAGATGAAATGCATGCATGGCTATTATTCAGCTCAGGACCCCCCGTCATATATAGCCAGGACCTACACCCAGATAATGGCACCACGAACTGTGGGCTGGGTCTTCCTGCATCAATTAGTGTAATCAAGACATTCCCCCACAGGCGCTACCACAGTCCAGCCTGATCTAGACGTTCCCCCACAGGTGCAACCACAGTCCAGCCTGATCTAGACGTTCCCCCACAGGCGCTACCACAGAGCAGCCTGATCTAGACAATCCCTCCCTGGCACTTTCTTCCCAGGTGATTCTAAATGATATCAAGTTGACAATTAAAACTGATGAGTACAGTGTCTGACCTTTGTATATGACCCTGGATAAATAAGTATTTAAAACAAGTATATAGATCAAATATTTATCGGTGACAAATAATAGCTATATTTTAAGATAGTTCTGTGGTATACATATAAAATTGAATATTTTTTGAAGGCTGAAGCAAGTTTGTATACTTATGACATGGATGTGGTTATCTATGTAGCACAACAATCCACATACATATTAATTTGTGCTTCCCATAACTCATGGGTGTTCTGCCACAAATTGGATTCAGTGGGTCATCAAAAAAGAGAAAATAGCAGGGCAGTGGTGGCGCATGCCTTTAATCCCAGCACTTGGGAGGCAGAGGCAGGTGGATTTCTGAGTTCGAGGCCAGCTGGTCTACAGAGTAAGTTCCAGGATAGCCAGGGCTACACAGAGAAACCCTGTCTAGAAAAAAGAGAGAGAGAGAGAGAGAGAGAGAGAGAGAGAGAGAGAGAGAGAGAGAGAGAGAGAGAGAATAAAATTGGGAGGAGTTGGGCACTATAGGTGGGTCTAGGAAGATTGAGAGAAAGAAAGGGGTAACTTGATATATTATATGCAAGTATGAAAGACTCAAAGGGTAAAAAGTCCTGTTTAAAACAGCTTAAAATATATACTCATTTGATACATAATAGTGACGGTAGAAGAAGATTATTAAAATTTTTTGTCTCCTATAGTTAAATCACTTTGTTTCATGCAGAAAACATGGGGTGTACAGTAACAGTGCTGCAGTCTATTGTAAGAGCGGACCTGTGAGCATGGACACTCCAGGCAGCATTCTGCACTGGGAGGGGGAGGGCAAGCATTGTGCAAAGTTCACACTGGTGGGACTAGAGGAAGTTAGGCGGCACAGCGTGGGTGAGGATTGCGGGGGATATCTTACATCTGAGTTAGATTTTAGTTATTGTGAGTTCAGAACCCACCATTGCCAGGTCTTGCAATCCCCCACATTCAGCTGTAAACCCCTGTAATCAGGTTGTGACCCACAGTTGAAGCAGCTTTGACATAGACAGAGGACACTGGTGACCTTGTCATGGTTGAAAGCTGGAGTGGAGGGAGGGGACTATATTAGAACAGAGAGTACAGAGGCGGATCTGGAGGTGAGCACAGGGGGGTATCTGGTGGTGTTTCTTTCAGTCAAATAGAGTGGACAAACAGGATAGGTGTTACTGGGGAAGTGGACTATGGAGATTTTTTTTTTTTAAAAGATGGGAAATTATCGCAGCGTATCTGTACATGAATGGGAAAGTGCCATCTGAGAAGACACAGTGGATGAACATGTGACAGTTGCTGGTAGGGCCTGGTGAACACGTGGAAAGCTGCGGCTGAATGAACAGAGCGTGAGGCATAGCCACTGAGTGTGGGTGGAGAATCCAGACTCCTCTGTAGGGGTTTGTCCTTGGCACTGAAAGTGAACCAATCAAAGACAGGGAGAGAAGGGGAGGGTGTTTGGGCGTATGGCAATGGCAGGAGAGCTGGGGGCCGGGTGAATTGGCCAAGGATGAAAATGATGAGGATGAAGGTGATAACAGAGATAAGTACCAAGTCCTATAAGCTCTGGGCAAACTGAAGTCACTCCAGGGGCCAGTCTCTAACTGGCCAGCTCATTAATGGAAGATGTGGAAAAGCCTATGAGCCCTTCTGCAAGGGACAGTTGTCTCTTTTGGCTCTTTGGCTCAGGAGACTCCACGACAGATAAGAAGGGAACACCAACAGATTGGGGACAGATAACCCCCCATGGTCTTTAAGCTGAGGGTACCTGATTAAACACAGTCCCATGACCTACGGATGTTCAAGTGGCCTTACGTTGGTGACTAATGCTCCCATTGACTGACAGCTCTGGGTTTTGAGGGTTTCAGAAGAGCATTATGTTCCTGTGATCATCTGAGTTGGTCACAGAAGGTCTGAAGACCCAAAAAGTCACTTCCTTGCCTCCCTTGTTTCCTGTTGAACTTGTTCACCCCCCTCCAACCCGCTTTTAAGTCTCATCGGAACCAGCTTGTATCTTTCCAATAAATTAGATTTACGTTAATTGGCATATGTTTTGTTGTCTGCAGCAATTAACATAGCTAATACAGCGTGCAAGAGAAGAGGACTATTCAAACACTCGACCGGCTATGATTCTTTGAAATACAAATTTCATGGGGGAAGGAACCGCCATTACCCATCTGCAGAGAGAAGCCCCGCTGTCTAACTCGTCTGGCACGCCAACAAGAAAAACATGCGCAACAAGAAATCGGATGGCCTTGCTGTGGAAGCGAGAACTCTGAGGATCCAAACAAGATGTGAAAAATTAACTCAGAGGAGAGAGTTACAAATTCTTGACTGCACTCCAATGGATGAAGACTGACCTCAAGCCTTTACGCTGATGATTTATTATTGTTGGCCACTCTGGTTCTGAACAATTGATGGTTATTCCTGCCCCCATTTGCTTTTGCAACGTGAAAGGAGAATCGTCAGACCTTGAGTATGGGACAGCATTAACCTAGCTTGCTCAGGAGAAGGACCTGCATCCACGTTCACACAGGGCCAGTCACCTCAGAGTGACCAGTCACTGTGGAACATTAAGCAGAGCGACCGCATAGGTAGGCACAGCGTCACGGGCCAGAGAGCGGCCACCTCCTTCTGAGTGTTGGAGTTCACAAGACTAGTGTGTGAATGCCAAGGAATCAGGCCAGAGACATCTGAACTCCTGCCAGGCCCCACACCACGGGCCTCTGCCACTTAACTGTGCAGTCAGGTCATTCCTGGGTTTTCATAGTCAAGTGACTCCAGCACGGCTCTGTGATTAAGGGAAGCCAGGCACCTTCCAGGGTAGAATATGGACTCAAAACTTTGAAAAAGAAACCTCGAAGTTGTTTTCATTCTTTCTCTAAAGCTAAAACTCTATAACCAAAACAGTAGGTTGCTGCTCCCTAAGTTATTCTTAGAAATGAAATGAAAATACAATTTGCTAGCATGGGACCGGGTACTGTCAAAGAAGCCTTTCTGAGAGCTCACAGGGCTGGATGGGAGAGCTGCTTTTAGAGCTGAGGAAATCATGAAGCAGAGAGCTGAAGGCTAGAGGAGAAGCGAGACCTTCCCATGTGTCCAAAGCCCACTCCTTCCCACTGCCACCAGCGTCCTTCAGTCCCCTGTCTGCCAAAGTGCCAGAGGTCATTCCTGACCCCCCTGTGAGTGACACGCATCCCTATTATGAGCTTGCCAGCCTCATGAATTCTCATCAGCTCCTCTCAGCCCTTTACCAAGGTAGCCTCACACTAATTCTTAAAATTAATTTAAAATAATTTTCATATATATATATATATATATATATATATATATACAATTAAACATAGTCAGTTAGACCCCCAGTTTTTCCTTCAGACTCCCCATCCAACTTCATAATCTGCCCCATCTCTCTGATTACTCACTGTCTCAGTTAGTTTTCTATTGCCGTGACAAAAACACCATGACCAAGGCAACTTGTAAGAGTTTAATTGGAGCTCACGGTTTCAGAGGGTTCGAGTCCTTGGCCATCATGGCAGGGAGCATGGCAACAGGCAGGCATGACACTAGAGCAGTAGCAGAGAGCTTACATCTAATCCAAAATTACAACATAGAGACACAGACACGGACACACACACACAGACATGGACACACAAACACACACAGACACACACAGACACAGACACACGAGCCAGAGGGAAGGAGGGAGAGAGAGACAGAGATAGAGAGAGACAGAGAGACAGAGAGATACTAACTGGTAATGCTGTGAGTTTTTGAAACCTCAAACCCACCCCAACTGACATACTTCCTACAAAAAGGCCACACCTCCCAACCCTTCCCAAACACTTCCACCCACTGAGGACCAAACATTCAAATATATATGAGTCTATGGGGACCAAGTGCATTCAGACCCACATACCCACTAAGCCTACTCGACACTGTCCATGTGTGTAAGGAGAGGGGTCAGGGCTGAGAAACACAAACTTCCGGATCTGGCATGGTGTAGCATTTATGTCACACAAGTCATGGCTGAGTGAACAAGATCAATCCAGCCTGAATTCCAGCATAGGTCAGGGAGGTTCTCTCCAGGCTCCACCCCTCACGGAGGAGCTCTTGGCAGTTTATCCCTAGCTTTGGGAGAGAGAATTATTCTTTTGTATGTGTGGCTACTGGTAGATCTTGCACACTAATCTGGGATAGGGGACCATATCTCCACCACAGGGTCCGACTCTGGGGCCAGGAGCCTTTGTTCTGGACCATGTCTCCACCACAGGGTCTGACCCCAGGGCCAGGAGCCTTTG
>NW_022196906.1:112632143-112645644 GCF_008632895.1 Mastomys coucha | reverse complement strand
CCATGTCTCCACCACAGGGTCTGACCCCAGGGCCAGGAGCCTTTGTTCTGGACCATGTCTCCACCACAAGGTCTGACAGCAGGGCCAGGAGCCTTTGTTTTGGTCTACTCATCCTTGTACTCCCAGGAGCAGAATTGGTTCTAGCATCAAATTTCTAAGGGAAAATAATTTCCTGACGACTAAGATTGGCCTGGAACTGGTGTGTTGGTCGTTTAATCTTTCAGTGGGGAGTCAGAAGCTGGCTTCTCCTAAGGAAGTTCTATGAACCCCCGTTGAACAGCAGACAAGCGCTCCCAAGCAGGTAGCTGACCATCAGCTCAACCTTGACCTCCCCGAGAGGGAGAAGCTGAGTCTGAGAGAGGACCCACTCAGCTGAGGTCACCCAGCCATGCCGGATCTGAGCTAGAGCCAGTGTCAAACGTCCTTAGCCATCCATGCTGCCGCTCTTGTATAATAAAGCCCATCACATCAGGAAGGGCTCTGGCGAGAAAGGTTCTTTTAATGACATTCAAATAGAGCAGGCCTCTGTGAAGACCCGCCGCTCAGACAGGCCTGCCAAGAGTTTAAAACAATCGTGCACAGTTTGTGTGCCAGACATTCCATGGGTGCTTGTTTATTTATTGAAGAACAATCTTTCTAATTTTCAAGGAATTTTATCCTCCGATAAATTTTCCCATTAATTCTAATTTGCCTGTGCAGCCTTTTAAGTGGGTCATGTTCCTTTGTACGCAGGTCCTTTGCTGTACTTTCAAATGAAAGGCATCATTAGTAGTCACCCAAAGATTAGAACTGTACTGTTTCATAAGCCTCATCTCCTAGGGCTTTTATAGCTTGATGGACACGTATTGCTTATTTTTTTTTTTTTATTGAAAATTCCTCTTTAATATATCTTTGCATCATTTGTTCTGTGCAGGTATTTTGCCTGCCTGCCTCTGTGTGTACCGTGTGCACACCTAGTGCCTATGGAGGCCAGAAGAGGATGTCAGATCCCCTGGAACCTACAGTTACAGACAACTGTGAGCCTGTGGTTGCTGGGAATTGAAGCTGGGACCTCCAGAAGATCAGTCAGTGTTCTCCGCAGCCGTTATTAATGCACATTAAAGCAGTTACCTTTGGAATGTATTGTGGGGTCCCTAATCATCTACCATGAATTCATTCGCTGTTCCAAATGTCATGCGGTACTGGTAGCCACCTGGGAGCAGTGGGGGCCCCAGATTCTTTGCCACACTTATTCTTCAGCCTCATTTCATCCATCCAGCATGAAGACCATCTAAAGTTCCTTACCGGGGTGGACTTGATGCATATATCAATGACTTAAGCTGAATCCTCACGGATGAGAACTCCCCTTGTTTCCAGATAAATTGTTCTAATGATTCAACTGGAAGAACTGAAGTGGCTGAAGGACATCCAGTGATGGATTTTCCCCCCACTGGATATTTTTAAATGCTCCTAAAGATCTCAAATGTGATCCTACCCAGAGATATAAGCTACATGCCATAGAACATGCTTTCCTCTTGCGACCAGCATCAACAGGTAACCAAAAGATGCCAACTGTGCAACCACTAAGTACGTCCAAATCAATCATACCCATCAAAGTGATTGCTGCAAGAGAATTTTCCTGTTCTCCAATTATAGGAAAAATAAAGTAAATCAGATTGGTTACTTCACACACACACACACACACACACACACACACATACACACATACACACATACACACATATACATATACATATACACACATACACACATACACACATACACACACATATACATATACATATATACACATACACACATACACACACACACACACACACACACACACACATACACATATACACTGAGGGGTGGAGCACTTACCTAGCATATGTAAGGCTACAGGTTTAATCCCAGTACCAAAAAAGAAAAGCCACAGTGATAGTACTAATCTCTTCAAACCCCACTGGTAAATTATTAAGTGGAGTGGGTATGGATGGTGTCTGGGGAGTAGAAAGAATATGACCAAAATATGTTGCATGAAAAACTTACAAAATAACTTAAGTAGCCTTGTGAGTGTTGAGAAACGGCAAAATGAGAAAGCATCCAAGTGAATTTTCCCCACAGTGTAAATTTTTAAATTTTACTTAAATCTGATGTCCAAGGCTTGCCTGTCAGGCAAGTGACTACCACTTGACACATGTGATGAGAAGGTGAACCATGAGAATTAGGATAACAGGAACATCTCATCATGAGATACCCTAAAAGGAGACAGGTTTGAAGCAAGAGAGAGATCTCAGGAGAGATCTCCAAAACTCACCCAGAGAAGGCCACACTGGTGAGGGCCGTGGCATCAAGTCAGTGACCTCTCTGGGTGCCCAGAACTTAATCATTCTGGAACCTTGAAGCTCACAGCCTCAGAGCTATCCCATGTGGGATAAGGACCATCTGTGCACTGACTCCAGGCAGTGCCCCCATGAGGGGTGTTGTAGCAGTAGGAGGTGGTACCCATTCCAAGCACCGTTGATGTGTAGAAGAGATGCAGTTACTGGTATCAGGAACCAGGCCAGAAACTCAGAACTGGAATAAGAGAGATCTAAATAGCCAGGATCCTGCCTGCTGCAGGGTCCTCTGCCAGTGTTCCAAACAGGAAATAGCCCAGAGAGGGAAGCCCGTCACTAGGGAGATGCAGATACCACTTAATCCTGCTACTTCTGAAACAGAGCCTTCCAGACTCCTCTGGAAGGAGCCCCAGGCTCTGGATAACACATAACCTTTAACCTTTGCGGTCCATGGGTGGGTACCACAAGGTGCTGTAGTTTCTATCTCCTGTCTGTATATTCAAGTGGGCGCCTGTGGGATATCAGTCAGAGGTCAACCTCAGACATCATTTCTCAGGAGCCATCTACCTTGCTTTTTAAGACAGGGTTTCCCACTGGCATGGAACTCACCGACTTGGCTGGTCTGCCTGGCCATTGAGCCCCCAGGGATCTGACTGTCTCGAAGTCCCAGCATGAGATTACACTGGGAGCTGAGAGAGTAGCAACCAGAAGTAAGAGAAGACTAGAATCCCTGAAGCCTGCCCCGGTGCAAGGCTACATCCTAAAGTTTCTATAGCCTCCCCAAGTAGCGGCACCAGCTGGGGCCTGCAGGGGATGCTTCACATTCAAGCCACAATATAGCTGGCTGGAGGCCGGACTCCACTGTCAGAGTCTGTGTCTTCAAGTGTCGATTTTTCAGGTTCTACATAATAATGGCCTGAAAGAGGACATCAATACTAATCCTTTAATAATAACCATTTTATGGTAGCATTTATTATAGTTACTCTGATCTATTGTTACTAATTTATCTGTGTTTAATTTGTGCACATAGAAAGAAAACATGGTTTTTGTGAGGGTTATCCTTGGTTGTCAGCTTGACTACATCTGGAATTATCTAAAACCAAAACATCTAGATACACCTGTGAGGGATTTTTCTTGATTGAATAATTTAAGGTAAGTAGACACACCCTAAATCCAGATTTTTTGAGGTGGGACGATCCATCTTAGATCTGGGCCGTGCCTATAAAGGACAGGGAAGAAGGAAGCCTTAGTTCTTTGCTTGCCCCTCTCTCACTGACAAATTCATTCCTTCACTGGCATTAGAGAATTCTTGCTCAAGATTCCGGCAAACACTGAAGACCAGCTGAGAAATCTGGACGTGTAGACTGAACAAGAATTGGATTCTTGGACTTTCCGTAGGGAAACGGCCATTGTTGGAATAGTTGGACCATAACCTGTAAGTTACTCTAATAAATCATACATATATACACATATATATGATTTATAAGGTTTAATTTTATTTTAAACCTTATTTTATTATAGTTTCAGGCATTTTCTACTAATTTCTGGTACATATTCTCCAAGAATAATGGAGGATGACTACAGCTTTCATATTTATGAATTTGTTTTTCTTTTTTGAGACTGGGCTTCTCTGTGTAGTTTTGGCTTTCCTGGAACTCACACTGTAGATCAGGCTGGCCTCAAACTCAGAGATTTGCCTGCCTCTGCCTCCCAAGTGCTGGGATTGAAGGCATGTGCTGCCGCCACCACCACCTGGACATACTTATGACTTTTATATCCTCAACAATGCATAAATCCAAACCACTATCATTAAATAGAATCTACCATGTACATATGTCAACGCCAACTTTCTCCAGCCGTGGGCTATGCCGCACAGACTGGGCTGTGGTGTGCATCTGGCTATGCTCTGTAAATCCTTTCTAGTCTCATGGAACGGACCCTCATGGTAATTGGCTCCAGCTGGAGATGGAGGGCTCCGTAAGGCATCTCACTGAGCCTTGGCAGCCAGTCAGGGAGATGGCTCCTAAGGGCTGAATATCTGAGCTGAAAGTCCATTTATACAAAGGTAGAAATACTTTTTCCCTTCCTCCTATAACCCATCTGGGCCAATATTATGTCTGAATAATGAAAGTAAAAGCATTTACTGAGGAAACATGAATCAAAGCAGTGGTTTGCCAGCAGGGCACTGAGAAGGTCAGCCGGTCCATGTTACTGTAAATGTGCTCACATCCCTGAGGAGTCTGCCCTAGAACCAGCTCATTCAGCTACTCAGTAAGAGTCACCAGGACTTGCTCCAACAACCTTCTTTCTCCTATGGAGGAAACACAGCAAGCCAGAGGACTCCACCCACCCCCACCCTGTCCCCTGGTCCTTCTAGGTGGCTCAAGAGCATCCTGTCCTATCTGCATAGCTGCTGGAAGAAATGCTGGTTCCCTTGTAACAGAAATTCAGAGCTCGTCAGCCCTTACCTTAGTAGTTTCTGGAACCGTGAAGCCTTGGGACATCTGGGATGAATCAGATTCCCTGTAACCACTGGATTAAGAACTAAAATGCTTTGATGGGGGTGGAGGGGCCAGAGGCAGGGGAGTTACCAAGATCTGGTAGTTTGGAGGTCTCCTGCCTTGAGGGAGGAGGGGCCCGAGTAGGCATGCCTGGCTTGGCTCAGCCAAAGGCTCATTGCCACACCACACTGTCACACACACACCTGCACTACTTGGGTAAGCATGCTGCCTGGTGACTAAAAGGACCACAGCACCTTTGCAGGTAACTCTCTTAGGGCACACGACATCACCAATGGGTGACGTCAACCACCACAGGCTAAAACCTCCATCTTTGGATAATGTCAAGTTTCCCCAATTGTATGCCCTTCCTGCTGTGAAGTGAGGCCGCCACAGGGGAGCTTGAGCCACAAGCTCTTTCTTTCCCTCTGGTCTCTGGTCCCCGAGGCTCTGCAGTGTGAACAGGCTAGGCAACTCCAGCCACCCAGGCGGCCCCACCACATGTCCACAATGTGGCTGCCCATAGCAATTCTCTCTCTTGGAGCCCATAGAGGCTCTGGTAGAATTCCCTGTGTCCTTAATGAAAACAGATAATGACTATAGATGTCACCATAGGAGCTGCTGGGAGCCACAGCAAGGGGCCGTGGCTCTTAAGTTTGGCTCTACTCAACTGAACCCCTCCCAAAGAAGACCCAGTTCTAGATATTACAACATTGTGGCTGCCTCCCAGCTGACTGGAAAATGCTTTTCTCACATCAAGTATTTACCCATGTGCAGGGGAAACGTCTAGGACATGTTTCTAACCTGGTTTTGTGCTGCTACATCCTGTTGGCAGTGTAGTGACCCAAAGGGACCCTTCTTAAAATGACCCATGAAATGCAAAGTGGGATAATGAAGTTGAGCATGCCAGAAAGATGATAATCATATTGAACAAATGTGTGATCTAGCGGCATTATGCTTCCTAAAATAACACAGTAAGTAATAAGATGTGGGAATGGATTTGACAACTGCAACTCTGAGGTAGGGACAAGTGGCATTTCAAAGCATCTACAGTATGATCTCAAAGCACTTGTCCTCTCTGTGTGCGACAAGGCCCCAGTCCCTGCTCACTCACTGTCGAGGGTGCCACAGCCACATTTGGATAAAATACTAACTTTCTCTTTGAAGTTAATGGAAACCAAGATGTGATTATTTTCCTGTCTCGGCTCGCAGCCCCTAGGAATTCCAGCAGGATCACAACAGGGCCTGGGGCTCAGACTGAGGAAGCTCCTGCTCCACGGGAAATGACGGTAGGGACTGTTGGGAGGATGAGGAGGAGAGGCTGTGATGGGAGGATTGGAGGTGGGGAGGGTGTGCCCAGGCGTGGATGCTGGGAAAAAAGATGAGACGGGGAGACACCTCCAACAGGAATTCTCATGTAGTCCTGGCTGTCCTGTACTCACTCTAGACCAGGCTGGCCTAGAACCCACAGAGATCTGCCTGCCTCTGCCTCTGCCTCTGCCTCCCAAGCATTGGGGTAAAGGCGTGCGCCACCACCGTTGGGTTGGTCGAGAAGGGAATTTCTAAAAGGCATGTAACTACAAGGAATCAGCAATTAGAGCTGATCCCCTTTCCCCCAATTCAAGCCCCACTCTCCCTGAACCCTGGGAGCAAGGGGGCCCAGCTGAGAATTCTCTCCTTGGTTTGCATGCCACCATACCAGAAGGAAGATATAAAAAAAAACTTGTTAAAATTTGTCCTTTTTCCCCCTTGAAGAGAAATAGGTGTTACCTGAGACAGTGCCATTTGCCTCCTTGTTCAAACCTCATTACCACAGAAAACTTTCTGAAGAAAATGTCTAAGGCTCCTGGCAAAGCAAATGGTTCCAAGTGGGCACCTGTCTGTGCTCCCTCTCATGGTGGGGGCATCTCCCACAAGGGTGGCCCCTTTCCTGTGGATCTGGATAGTCCCAAAGTCCCTAGAAATAAGCATCAGGAGGCAATTCCTAGGACCCAAGTCCTATGAACCCACGTGAAGGAGCCTCTCACACCACATCCTCCAATTCTAAGACAAATAAAAAGCCCATGAGCAGCATCCCACCATGACGGACAAGCCAACTATATTAGACTTCTTTTTGAAATTCAGACGTCTACGAAAGACTTCCCCTGCCTATCCAGGAGAAGAAAGAACAGACAGTAGACACAGTGTGAAACTTCCAAGCATCTCCGCGCAGGCTCTGAGGGTGTAGAACCTATGTCTTGGAGATCAGATGGTTTATTGGGAACCAGGAAAGCTGTCTGAGCAGGGCTGTGGTCCTAGGTCTTGGTCTAGCTCCCAAGATCATGTGCAATATCAACTGTGCTATCTAGCTAATCTTTACTTAAGGGGTTGAGCTTCTGTGTTTACAACAATCCTATTGGCTAAGGACTGGGGAGAGGAGTAACTACCTAGGCGGGACGCCACAGTGATTCTGTGAACCCGAGGAGGGCAGTAAGTTCAACACAGCAGTATGTTCTATTCACTGGCACACGAGGGACCTGGGTGTGGTGCCGATGGCATCCAGCCAGCTCATCATGCTCAGACTGAGACCACCTGGAAGGGGGTCAAGGACCAAGGTTCATGAAATCTGGGAGTCTTCTCATGTGGTTCTCACCATTCTGTGGAAATGAACTATGATTTATGCACATTCCATGTTTTACCCAAGCTTCACCTTTGGCTCAGAGGGTAGGGGTGGTATAGCCTCTGACCACTGGGTACAGACAAAAAGACTGTGTTTCCTCATGTGCAGCTGTTTATGAGAATGAGCAGGACATCTGCACCCACCTCTGGCTCTCCTGGGAGGCTCGCATCAAACTTGGGACAGACACTGCAGGGAGAGAGCATGCAGGACAAGGGAAAGCTTGGGGAGGAGGAGGAGAGAGCGCATGTTTGCAGAAAACAAAGTCACGGCTTCAAAATTTGGTTCTTTTCACAACGACAAATCTGCCCACCACGGTGAGGCTAGTGTTTAACGGCAGAGGATGCAATAACTTGCAAAAATCTTAGCAAAGGCAGGGCTGAGATGGAAAGATGTTGAAGCTCTGTGGCAGTGTTCTCTAGAGAAGTCAGCCCTTGCTTCGGTCCGGTTATTAGGACAATGGTCCCCGTCATCACTTAGAACAATGGTCCCCCGTCATCACATCCTTGCTAGAGAGACTGACACAGAAACCTCCCATGGCTGGCTGCATTTGAAAGCCAAGGAAAATACCACCAAATAAAATTTTATTAGGCAAGCATTGAGGGAGTCTCGGGGGTATGGGTGGTTCAATGTGTGCATGCTATCAACCCTTCTGGCTGCTATGGTTACTGCCTCCATTCACCTCCAGTGCCCTGCTAAGGATCCTTATTCTCTACCATCAAGGGAGAAACTGGGACGTATCCACCATGATCTCAACAGTGGGGAGGGCTGTCCATGAAGTTCTTCATTGGGATCGATGACTGCTGTGTTTGTGCACGAAAAGTAGCCTCACTGCTTTGTGTGCATCAAGAAACAGGGTCAGTCCTTTTGGGGAGCAGACCCTTTCTCATCCCCAGCCACAACCCACAGGAAAACAAACACAACAACAACAACAACAACAACAACAATGCAAGAGGAATTTCCAAGCCATTTCAGCTTTGAGATAGGCCAGATTCCACAAGATACAATGGCCATGAAGACAAAGGACAATAGTCAAAATGACAGAATACAGGGCCTGGCCGCTACCTTTTAGGTTTTGCTTTGACCTAAGGTGAGTGATTTCCACACGCCTGGGTCTAGTAGCTTTAACTTTCCCTAAAGTGTGAGCTCTCAAGCACTGCCTCCCAAGCTGGGCCTCAGCACTTTTCCAGGGGCAGCACAGCCATATTTACTTCTCAAAATTGTTCTGAGGACAAGGTGGCTCACTGACTGCTCGATTCTGAGGGCAAGGTGGCTCTAACTCACTCGCTGACTGCTCGCTATATCCCAGACACTTTTTTTTTTTGAGTCAGAATCTCTTCCAATATAGCCTCTGACCATCTTGGAACTCATTATGTCGACCAGACTGGCCCCAAACTCAGACATCTCCCTGCTTCTGCCTCCTGAGTGCTGAAATTAAAAGTGTGTGCCACCTGCCACTTTTGGATCACCAATCATTTTTTGAATCAGGGAAATACATATGAACTCAGAAACTACTTGACATTTTCAGGGATGCGGTCATTTCTCCACTTTCAAGTTGAGGAGACAAAGTCAATATAGAAGCTAAGTATCCATCCAAAGTGATACAGCAGGTGAGATGCCATGGAACCTTCGCATAAATGGAGACATTTGTTCATTTTTTAACTTTATGAGTAGGATGTTGTGCCTGTGTATATGTGTTTGCACCCAGTACATAGCTGGTGTCCATGGAAACTAGAAGAGGGTATTGGATCCCCTGGGACTGGAGTTCCAGATGGATGGGACCCTTTGTGTGGGTACTAGGAACTGAACCCAGGTCCTCTGGAAGAATAGTCAGGTGCATTGACTGAACTTTGTAGGTACCTAGTACATAGTCGTTACTTAATAAATAGGGTACCTAGTGCATAGTAAGGGCTCAATAAAGAAGAAAATCTCACTTCTGGTCTCCACTGTGTAGTTGATGATTCTGACCACATTTGAGAAGGAGAACACTTTGTTTCCAACTGTGGATGCTCTTGAGGTGGGTGGTCCTCTCCACAAGCTGGTTCTTCATGGATGGAGAGAGCTCTCTTCCAGCTAGTCACTGGTTTAGGGAAACACATTTGATCCCAGTGAAAGCTTACAGCCAGAGTGTAACTACACAGCTGAAAATGGTGTAACTACACAGCTGAAAATGGTGTAACTACACAGCTGAAAAAGGTGTAACTACACAGCTGAAAATGGTGTAACTACCCAGCTGAAAATGGTGTAACTACATAGCTGAAAATAGTGTAACTACACAGCTGAAAATGGTTTGGACTTTGCGAATATCCCAAGGTGTTTTACTTATTGTTTTTTTTCAAGACAGGATCTCTGTGTAGCTGTGGCTGTCCTGGAACTCACTCTGTAGACAGACTGGCCTTGAACTCACAGATATCAGCCTGCCTCTGCCTCCCCAGTGCTGGGTGCAGAGGCATGTGCCGCCCTAGCCATGGTCTTTTCAACACCCTTCATTTTTAATTGGGGTTGGCTGTTAAGAAAGCCTTGAGGCAATTCACTACCCACAGTGGGATGTTTAAAAAACAAATGAAAAAACTTTCAGCTCAACTGCCACAAAGTATTTTCTTTTCTGTCTCTCTTCTTGTGCCCACATCTGATGCTTTCTTAGGTGCTGTGGGTACCCAGACAGGCAGTTGGATCTTTACGTGAATGGAATTGTCAGCTCTGTTTCATGGAAACTTCCAGAACAGTTTCATCCCCATTCTTGGGTATTCGTGGATGGCATGTCTTAGAACCAGGCTCAAGCCTATTAAAGCGTAGAGTTTTAATTCAAGAGTTGGATGCCTAAGTGACAACAGACCTTCAGGAACACATGCTCTCTGCAGAGAAAAGTGACATCCAATTGGGACAGAGTGGCAAACACATGGAGTGCCAGCCACTGGGGAGGTTGAGGTGGAAGGTTGCCAGGTTGAGCCCTGCCTGGGCTCCTTAGAGTCTCTGTCTCAAAAGACAAAACAGGAGGAAAACGCCAACTAAGTCCATGACCTTGGGCAGACCAAGCCATTATTAGCCCTGGCCACTCTGGCTATCCCACTCACTCCAACATCTTCTCCTCTCTTAGGCTGCAACCCCTGCTCATCCCCTGCACAGACTGGGAAACCCCATCTGTCTTCCTTCCCCTAGTCCCGCCTACACAGAGAAAATTCCGCTGCACCCCCCACCCCTCTGCTTAGAGAAAACTCCAGGCTAACACATGACCATTTCTCATCTCTGTGTTTCCGGCAACCCACCCAAGAGTGCCTTCCTAGGTGCTCAGTTTTTGACCATATATGGACACTACCCCAGGCCCTAGCTGGCACCTCCTCACGCCTCGCCCAAGCTCTATAAAACCCTCTTGCTTTAGTTCAGATGTGTGACGTCACTGACCTCCACCTGTGAGATCCGGAAGTCCACCCGAGAGCTGCCTGCTGATAGACCTTCTTTTATCTACTTTAAGTCTGGTCTTATCTGGCCTGTATCTGAGTCACTGAGGGAAAGAAAATGCCTAGCATCCTCTACTTTAATTTTAAAACATTATTTAAAATTGTGTGTGTGTGTATGTGTGTGTGTTGGCACAGGGCGGGGGACAAGCATGAATAGAGGTGCCCGAAGAGGCAGGAAGAGGGTGCCTGATACCACAGAATTGGAGTTACAGTCATCTGTGAGCTGGGAACTGAACTTGGGTCCTCTGTAAGAGCTATAAACACTCGTAAGGAGAGAGCCCTGTCTCTAGCCCATGCATCCACTGCCATGAGACACAAACTGCATCGTCTGCCCAGCCACGGCAGGCATGCTTCCATAAGCTGTGCTTCAGCTTCCTATAGTGAGGGCATAGAAGATGACAGCTGGGCTCTAACAATGCGTGAGAGACCAAACCTTTGGGAACACCAGAGTGGGGATAACCCAGCAGCCCCCACAGGTCTACCCCCATATCCTTGAGACAGTTGGTGTCTATGCCTCAGACTTTTGCCAGGCAAGTTGAAATTGAGGTTATGGAAAGAACAGCAGGCTCAGAGCTCCAGGTGGAACATGCTGTTTTTGAGTGCAGGAGACCCAAGGACCCTTACACCTCGATATCCTACACCCCAGGCCCCGGAGCATAGCTTGCTGAATCCATGTTAAGATTGTGCTCCTCTTCTGGGACTTTCGTATCTTCCCCTGGCTTCAGATGCAGCCCTAACTCATGGGTACGCTGTGGTCCAATTCCTCTGTTCCCTCTGCCTTATCTCACTTCTATCCATCTCTATAAGCCTAGATACTGCAGTTCTTCATGGGCGTGAAGAACTCTGCTCATGTCCTCTCTTTACCCAGAGTGCCTTGGTTATCTCCACTCCCCTTGATGCGAGGCTTCTGGAACTGCTCCTCCGTGAGAGCGTATCCATCTTTCTTCTCATACCTACCACCAGTCTCCTGGCCCTACCCTGCCTGGACTACAGACCAGGAGAGTAGGGTCCACCTATCATTCATTTCCACAGCTGTTCATGGTAGCTGTTCAAACAAGAAATGTATGTGCATTGCCTCTCAGGCAAGAACGGGTAAAGAGAGGTTATTCAATAACAAATAAAACTTCCTGTGCCCCAAGGCTCTAAACTACAGTGACTCCAGTCTTGAGCCTGGCTCCCATCTCAGCGTTCTTGCAGCGTCTTCCCTCATGTACCTGGCTCGGAAGAGTCTGTGGTTTGGTTTCACGTCTTTGCTCACCCAGTTATGAATGGGTGTGTTTGCCTGACACCTCCTGAGGGAAACCAGGGGCTTTAAGAGCATCACAAAGGTTTCTTTCATGGGAGACCTGGCCATGGAAAGAGACCACGGGTCCTGTAGGGCCATTCCTAATTCCTAACTCTCGGCTCAGAGCCCTAAGAACACTGCTCTGAGGTTCAGAGATCTCATCAGTATCAGGGCTTATGTCCCTGTCCTAAAGTTGATGAGTTCCAAGAAAGGGTAAATTCACTGTCTTAGTTAGGGTTTTGCTGCTGTGAACAGACACCATGACCAAGGCAAGTCTTATAAGGGACATTTAACTGGGGCTGGCTTACAAGTCAGGGATTCATTCCAGTATCATCAAGGTGGGAACATGGCAGCATCCAGGCAGGCATGGCTCAGGAGGAGCTGAGAGTTCTACATCTTCACTTGAAGGCTGCTAGTGGAAGACTTACTTCCAGGCAGTTAGGGCTAGGTTATTAAAGGCCACACCCACAGTGACACCCCTACTCCAACAAGGCCACATCTCCAATAGTGCCACTCCCTGGTCCAAGCATATACAAACCATCACATTCACCCTGAAGGTGTTCTGGTTTCAGGATGAGAGATGAGGTTACTCTGTTCTGTAGGGAGCTCGGCAGATCACATCACGGGTGACTATTCTCTACCCTGGCTATCTTCATGCCCTTTCCCATAAGATTTGAAATCCACTCACTGAAGAGGCAGAAAATATTTTTCATCCATGGAGTTTGAGTTTGGCCATGTGACAGGCAGTAGAAAATAGAACAAGGCAGAAGCCACAGTGTTCCGGTTCTGAGCCTGGGCCCGAGGAGCCATTGCGTGTTTGTGCTGGTGTCAAACAAGTGTGACATTCTTTGAGAGGAGTATGCCCATCTGAGCCTACTTGTTCCAGGGGGACAATGGAAGAGCACAGGGAAGCTGGGGCAGCCAGGCCTGGGATCTAGCCTTTAGCAGACTCAGAGGCGCTGCCAGAATGACTTAAGGTACGGCTGAATGTAACCAAGCACACCATAAGACGAAATGGTCACCACTAGTGCCACTCAGATCTTCTCTCTTTGTCTCTCCTTTCCTCCCTGTCTCTGTCTCATTTCTGTCTCTCTGTCTCTCTGTCTGTCTCTGCTCCACCCCCCACACTCCAGAGAGAAAACCTGCTGCCTTAGTATATTTAGTGTTACTTGTAGGTGTGTGGTCCCAATTGGGACCAGCTAACCTATCAGGGGACTCATACCTGGAGAAGGCTGATTCATTCTCTCTCTCTCTCTCTCTCTCTCTCTCTCTCTCTCTCTCTC
>NW_022196906.1:112624991-112632010 GCF_008632895.1 Mastomys coucha | reverse complement strand
TCTCCCTCTCTCTGTCTCTCCCTCCCTCCCCCCCTCCCAGCAGACATTAATTGCCAGCAGCTCTTCATGCTGGGGAGGGGCTTGTCTGATTGTTTGCACCCACCCTGGGATGTCAACTGATGTCCTGTTGTTTAGGTGACCATATTTTTAAGATCTCACAGATACTACTATCACACCCTTGGGTTTTTCTTGCCATGCTTCGATGGCAATGCTCTCGAAAGGCCGGCATGGAAGCAATGTCAGCCAAGAGTGCTTTGCTGACCACAATCCTCGAGTTTTCCATCTTGCTACACAGAAAGCACAGTTAACAAATAGCCAGCGAGGGCGCCAGAACTTTCCTAGCAGTGTTTAACCATGGATCAAGTGGATATTTTCCTACCACATGGAGTCTTCTTAGATCCAAAATAAACCCCAGCATTTACGGTCCAGCTCAACATAAAAAGAAACTCACGTACTTTTCCTAAAACACTTTTTTGGAAGACACACCTAAAATTAAAATGAATGAGCTGATAATTTATGAACCTTCTTTAAAATTGATGTCTCTAACCACCCCAGGAGGCTCTTCTTACTGTTAAACAACCCCATTACCCACTCTCTGCGTCTAAAGCAATTTCCCGAGCTTAGAAAAGCATGTGCTACTTTAAGCCACCACTTCTTCCAGAGCAGAACCAACGTCAATTAGCATCTAAGACGTTGTCAGGAGAAGTATTTGTGTGGGTACAGCTGGGGGTGGGGTCTTGGGGTTTATGCCACCTTCTCAGTATACTCCAACTAAGAATGGAATCTCAGTTTGATTTTCCTTTGATGAATAAAATATTATTAAACACCCAAAATAAAAGTGTGAGACTGAGACTATAGCTCATGAAGCTCTCATCATGTAGGTATGAGACCTTTAGCCTGCTCCCAGAACCCATAGAAAAAGCCGGGCATGGTGCTGGGCACTAGTAATTCTAACACAAAGAGAGAGAGGCAGGTGAACCTGTGGGACAGCCTAGTCAATTAGCCAGTGAGACAGCCCTTGACACTGTCACATCTGATGGAGATCTCTGGTCTCATACACACACACACACACACACACACACACACACACACACACACACACACACACAGGCCGAGTGCAGCACACACATCCACAAACACACAGAACAATGAAAACATTGTAGCACTTGATCCAGGCATAGTGACACACCATTTGTAATCCAACCACCTAGAGGCGGAAACAGATAGGGTCAGAGGCCAACCTGGGCTATCTTTAAAGACTATCTTCAAAGAAAAGAAGGATGGGAAGGAAGGAAGAAAACAAAGGAAAAAAGAAAGGTCCTAACTGTCTGTCATCACTGATCCAAACTTAACTCTCAGTGTTTTGGGTGAGGGTGAGTACACAGTGAAACATTTGACACAGTATCTCTATACACTAATACTTGTTTGAAAAGTGGTTACAGATCCTGCAGAGGGGGTTCTTGGCCCCAAAGCTACTATAATCTTTCAGAAGGCGTGTTACTAAAGGAAACCATTGTGTGCCCTGTGGCTGATTCAGGATAAGTACTGTCATTCTAAGAGAAGTCTAAAATAAAGGGTTGGCAAAGGGGAAACAGAAGGCTTTGGTCTGGTTCATCCTTGGCCAGGGGGGATTTGCAGACCATGGGAGGAAGGCCTGAAATAATAAAGAGACTGTTTGCTTGTATCAGCAGGCCGGTTGCCCCCTTCCTTCATCCCTTCCTGCGTTAGAAACTGTTCGCTGCTAAAACAGACACCACTGTTAAATGCCAGGGAAAAAAGATGAAAGGGACCTTCAAATAATACTACCTTAAGTCGCATGAAACCATCCCCAAGGGACAAATGCTGGCAGTTTCCCATAGTGCAATGTAATAAATGTCAAGTCCCTTCCCAACACATAAATAAACACAGAAATTAAAAAGATCAGGCAGTTGTGAGATGGAATGAAATTGCAAACGGTACCTCGGCTAATCCCTCTGGTAATATCTGTGATTAAATTAGTTCTTATAGCATACATTCTAAAACCAACTCACAAAATATCCTAACCCATCCGTACTGCTTATTCCTTTTTTGTTGGGGAAATCTGAACCTCCAGGTTTGCGGTCTGGAGTCCAGAGAGAGCAGGTTCTTAGGACAGTGTCATGGAGGTACCTGGAAAGCAGCAGTTTCCCACGAAGCTGCAGGTCGGCAGCACAGTCCTCGGATCGGCAATTCCTTTCAAAAACTGTCTGTGGGAGAGAAGATGTGGATGTGGTACAGAATTTAAATGAACAAAAATAGTGGCCAACTACCTATTTGCAAACCAGTGCCCTCCAGGCACTTTGCTCCGCACCCCAGAAAGCTAGCTCCCTGGTGTGTGGAGGGGACTTCCTCAAGGTTCCAGTCAATGCATGTCAACACTGGTCCTGAGGCCATGAGCACACCCCTTGTTCTAATGCCCAGATGACTGAGTACTTCATATAGTTCTTTATGGAAGCATGCAGGCGGGGCTAGGGAAATGGCTCGGTAGGTAACAACATTTCCTTGTATGTGGCCCCAACACCTCAGTTTGCATCCCCAGCACTCTAGAAAAGCCAGCCATGTCTATGCAGGACAGATGCCTTTCTGCACGTCATGCTCTAAGATATCAGTGACCAGCCATTCGTGGACAGTATCCTGACACACCAGTCTGCTCATCTCTTCTAGGATCTCTTTAGGGGAGGAACAGAGACTTTCTTTGAACCATTTTCTGCACAAGCAATGAGGCCATGTTGAATTATTAGTCCCAGAGGGAAATGTCAAAGGTGTTCAGGCCTTAAGGTTGAGAATGCAAGATGGCAGGAATGATTTTAGCAGTCGGAGGAAAGCAGAGAGTGTTGTTTCTCTCACCGGAGCTGGCCCTCAGCAGCCAAAGCTCCATTCAGTTCAGGGCCTCAAGTTCAGTAGGTCAGAGCTGGCTCGGGCTCCAGGGATGCTCTGGAGGGTGAGCCTGCCTGTGAAGGTTGGCCATGCGATGGGGAGCAACACCAGCTGAGGCTGGAACTCACCCGAAGTAGGAGGATGTGAGTTAGCGTTGCTCCCTCATGGTGGTCTCCACCTCTCTGATGTGCTGATGGAGAATGCCCTCCCTACTAGACAAGGAGGTGCTCCACAGCTCCCACTCTTTTACCATTTTAGGAGGATTTGGAACACAGAGGCTATTGCTCTTCACTAGCTCTGATTTATCAACCTTCAAGTTCCTTCAAGGGTCCTGCTCAAGTGCGAGAGGTTTTTCTTCTTCCTACTCAAGCACCGTTCTAGGTAGCTTGTTCTCTTATACACTACCAGTCCACATGGCCTCTCAGAGTGCCAGGATGGACTCCAGCAAGCCTGTTGGCTAGTAGAAAGTCTAGACTCTACCAGACAGGGTAGTTTCGTCCATGGAAATTCATAATCGCATGCCACATTTCCAAAAGAATAAAGTGTCCCGGCCAACATTCCCTTCCTTAATTACCATGGAAGTCCTGGGGAAAGAGCAGCTTCCTGTGTTCCTTTGGACCCCACTGAAGCAAAGGAAAAGCCAAGTTCCAAAGTAGCTTCAGTAAAAGATTTTGGTGATCTCTCATCACCACCGAGGGGGAGATGCGCAGACGTTTAAGTGAGATGAAAGGAAGGGCTCATGAGCTTTAGGGTGAGGATGAAGGTAAAGGCATCCTTAACAAGCTGACGGAACGGAAGCTTGATGGTGCATTGAAAGCGTGGCCCTGCTGAGGATGGTGCATTGAAAGTGTGGCCCTGCCCTGCTGAGGATGGTGCATCGAAAGTGTGGCCCTGTTGAGGCCTTTCAATTGCTTATACATTGATAATTGTACTCTTTTTTTCCCTTTAGATTTATCTTCTCAATCTTATAACGTCAAGTCCTCAAAAACCAGACCTCAAAAAACCATTCCTGATCATGTGTCTTTAACGTTAGAGGCAAATGAGACAGATGTGGGCCCTTCCAATGTCAGGTGTATGTGTATTATAAACCTGGAATGTGCTTATTGGTTAGAACCTTTGAGTAACCGTATAGTGACTTTGTCTCTAGCGACAGGACCTGACTCAGTCTATTTTCCATGAGACTCATGTGAGCTACTCCAGCTTTGTCTCATGAACTCTTTCCATCCTGGGGTGAACCCTTGACTGAAAATGAGCCTTTTGTAGGCAGCATGGGTGAAGTATGGGAGTGGGAGAGGTGACATCAGGGGTGGTGACGGGAAAAGGTGGGGTCAGAGGTGGCAACTGACAGAGGTAAGAACTGAGGAGAGGATGGGATCTCAATCTATTCTGTGACAAACAAAATTCAAGTTTGGGGCCCTGTCCTTCTAACCTCTGTCAACCCAGCTCTTAGATCCTACTACCCATCTTTGGATAGACCCCTCAAATTTTACAGTTTAAACAAGTAGGTGCCATGAGACTTCCTAGTTCATGGTGAAACAGGAGTAGATGTGAACCTGCTTCAGTGGAGGTCAAGGTATTTTTCAAGAATCTGCCCAGAAATGTCTTCCCTAGGGCTCCTTACAATGCTATAAGAGAGTTCCTCCCACAGAGAAGCACACACTAATGACTGCTTCCTGGCTGTCCAGAGGGTCTGCGGCTAAATAAAAGTCACACTATATGACTTCTGAGCCAACTACATAAAAAGTAACAGAGCTTTCTCCCAGTTATTTGTTCTTGGAACTTAGCTACTCTGAGCCAAGGAAATCCCAGATTTTTGTAAAGAGGTTCCTCGTGATTGAGCTGTCACAGGAGTAGGGCTCTCAGGGACTTCAGAGTCCCTGGTAGGGACCTGCTCTGTACAGAGAGTTGAGGTGGCTTGACCAAGCCCTGCCAAGTGGAAAATCCATAAGCAAATTCACCATTCCCCCAATTTTTCTGTTATTGATTTTTTTAGTTTCATTCCATTGTGGTCAGAAAAGACATTTGGTATAGTTCAAGCTTTGTTGAAATTTGTGTTTTCACATGAGGTCGTTGTAGAGACTGTTCCTTGTGCATTGGAGAAGATGGGTGATCCCTGGGTAATCTTCTGTTGGGTAGAATGTTCTGCGCATGTCTATTGGGTCTATTGATCTACAATGCTGTCTAACTATTCAGGCTCCTTTGTTGGTTGTGGTGTTTCGAATGAGAATATCCCAGCTCTCCCCCACCTGCCCCAAATCCCCATAGGTCATCTAAATGTTTGGGTCCCAGTTAGTAGATTGTTTAGTAAGGATTAGAAGGTGTGGTCTTGTTGGAGGATGAGGTGTGTCATAGGGGCTGGGCTTTGAGGTTTCAAAAGCTCACAATAGTTCCTGTCTCAATCTTTCTGCCTTATGCTTGAAGATGTAAGTCCTTAGTTACTGCTCTAGTGTCCTGCCTGCCTGCCTGCCTGCCTGTCTGCCTGCATGTCTGACTGCCTGTCTGTCTATACATATGGACACTTAAGAGTTAAAAGAGGGGGGGGCTGGCGAGATGGCTCAGCGGGTAAGAGCACTGACTACTCTTTCAAAGGTCCTGAGTTTGGATCCCAGCAACCACATGGTGGCTCACAACCACCTGTAATGAGATCTGACACCCTCTTCTGGTGTGTCTGAAGACAGCTACAGTAAATTACACACAGGAGCTGGCTGCAAGCAGGGCTGCTAGTGGGGCCGGCAGAGGTCGTGAGTTCAATTCCCAGCAGCCACACTCATGATAGCTCACAGCCATCTGTACAGCTACAGTGTACTCATACACATAAAATAAATAAAAATAAATCTTTAAATTAAAAAAAAGAGTTAAAAGAGTTCAGAGTTTCTCAGGGTGTTCTTGCCAGCCCCAGACAGCTACGTTCTGCTCCCTCAGTAGTACTGACCCTGGAAATTGTCCATTGCTGTCAGCAGACTCGTCAGCTGCTATCAGCATGACCCCAATTGCTAATACTATACCCCCTTTCACTGCGTGCCTCCATTAACCCTCTGATGTCAAAGCTGGCCTTTGGCACCTGCCTGCTTGCCTGGCTCTGCATCATGGCTTTCTGCCATGATGGTCATAGACTCGCCTTCTGAAACTGTAAGCGAGCCCCTGGTCAAATGCTCTCTTTTCTAAGTTTGCCTTGATCATGTTGTCTTGTTACAGTAGAACAGTAATGAAGACAGACGTCTTCTGTTAGAGCCTTTATCGATCCATAGTTGAAAGTGAGGCACCAGGGTTGAGTTTCGTGTTACTGCCAAGGTCTCTTTTCGGGTCTGTCAGTATATTTGTTTTACGTATGTAACTTTTCTGATGTGGGACTTTACATGTTGATAGCCCCTCTGACACTTTTATTATTATGTAAAGACCTCTGCTGCCTTCCGAGACAGCTCTTCCCCTATTGTCTACTTTAAGTCTGTATGTGTGAGCTACGCTTATTCTCCTTTGGTCGACATTCATGCAGGTTTTTTTCTGTCCATATGTACACTGTTGGACCAGAAGTGAATTTCTGGCAGACAATTTGATTTTCTGTCTTTTAACCATTCCATCACTATATGTTTTTATTCACAGGAGTTTAGTCTCTTTACAGTAATTACAGATAAGGTCTTTTATTAACATGTGTACATGGGTATATGCATATTCACATGTATTGCATGTGGAATTTACATGCATCTTGAGGAGATGGCTATATCCTTATGTCTATTACATCAGTGTTCTCAACAGCAACAAAATGGAAACAACCATCAACAGGTAAATTAAAAAAGAAATGGTGTAACATATAAGACCCACGACTCCTAATGGGAGCTAACCTGAGTGGTTTTTCCTGCAGCAATAGATTTAACAATCTGTTATCAGAGTGTTCGCTAACACTGCCAACCCAGTAATCTTTCTTGAGTCAGGAACACTGGACACAAAAGCAGGATGCACAAAATGCCACAGAGAAACACCTTAAGACAGAAAGCCAACACACCATCTCTTTCACCATTTGCATTTCCTCTACTTGATGTTTTGAAAAATAGACTCATGCATACACACACATACACACACACACATACACACACACACATACACACACACACACACACATACACACA
>NW_022196906.1:112620893-112624105 GCF_008632895.1 Mastomys coucha | reverse complement strand
CAAGCTCAAGGTCAGGCTGAGGTATAAAAGATCTGGTCTTAAAAAATAATATATATAATACACACACAAGCACACACACACACACACACACACACATATACATACACACATACATACACACACACATACATACACACATACATACACATACACATGCACAATTTAGAATCTGGGCTGAGTCAAGTCCCTTAGTAAATTGGGAAAGCAGTTGTTTTAAGGGTCAAACCAGTGATTTATTATTAAAGCAAGAGTCCTGTACCCAACACCAGAGAATAAGTGGTGCCTGTGTGTGTGTGTGTGTGTGTGTGTGTGTGTGTATACACACATTGGCCACACATGGCCACACATTTGTATGCTGGGATTGAAATTTGATTCCCGTGCCTGGACCTGGACCATTCTCTTCTGGGAAAATGGCCAGATTGTTTCCTGGGAATTGTCTCTGGGAGGTAAGATGGCTGGCACACCACAGCTTCAACATGCTGGATGAGGACAGAGTTTCCAGGAATAATGAAAACTTTCTCCTTGGCGTGAAGCACAGAGAGTACGGCTGTAAGGTAACAGCCCAGCTACAGTGGTTTTCTCAGGTAGCAACCCCAACAGCTCTAAGTTTGGTCTCTGAGGAACCTGTCAAGTTATTTTTACCTGTACCCAAAGTCCTCTGGAAACACCAAGTGTGGCATTTCCATCAGACCAGGCCACACTCATCATGGCTAGAGTCTCCTCTCTCTTGCTCTTCACCCTCTACCTGCAGGTCTGCACGGCCAACTGCTCACTTTTCTGGAAGCAGCCTTCACTAGCTGTGAGGGTTGCTAGGGTTGTGAGGGTTGTGAGGGTTGATGTCATCTCCCCTTGTTGTGGGAAGCTAAAACCTCTCTCCAGAGACAATGGCTTTCTGCCTCAGACTTCTGAGGCCAAGGAGCAGTGTGCCCACAGCCTCCAGCTTAGGTTCTTCTTCCTCACCCTGCTCTTCACCCTGGACACCCCTGGGGATTACACTTGCATCCAGAAAATCCTTTTTCTCATCTCTCATTGAACCCTTACTTGATTTTTTTAGCAAATTTTGGCTGGGGAGAGTGAGATAGGACATCGTCGAGTTTGTGGTCTTTGCCGTCTTCCAGTGACTCAGCAGACAGTTAGTGTCTCATGCAGTTAGTGTCTGTGGATAGGCATGGGCATATGGTGACAATCCTTTTTCTATTTCCATGTGTGTTTTAGGTGTGTGTTTATACACGCTTGCATGTATGTGGGCATGAGTGTGGAGGCCAGAGGTTGATGCCGGGAATAATTCTTGATCATTCTTCCTCCTATTCTTCAAGGCAGCTCACATACATGACTGCCTCCCTAGGCAGCATGTTCAGAGGCAGCTCACATACATGACTGGCCTCCCTAGGCAGCGTGTTCAGAGGAGTGTCTGTCTATTCATGCCTTGTGAGGACAGGAATAACAGGTGATCCAACAAACCCATCCAGGATTTATATGGGCTCTTGGGTCTGAATGTGTTCCTCATGTTTGTGCAGCAAGCTTTTCTACCACTGATCCATCCTTCCCCACCTACTGTGGCATGAAAAGGGACTTTATTTATGAAAAGGGACTTTGCCACAGGCTGGGGCTTGCTGACTCCTGCTGTATAATATTTAGCTAATGAATTCTTTACCACCTTTGGGCTGTGGTTTGGGGATGAATGCATCTGGTTCTAATGGCATCTGCCTCCGAGGCAGGCCTGTGGGCTTTTCCCATGGTGCCAAAGCAGCAACCAGGACATGGGAGTGAGGGGCTGGGAACTCACTGGGTGGCACCAGCTGCTCAGGCCTCAAGGGACCCATTCCTACTTTCACATCCATACTAGAAAAATCCCCCTTCTCAGGTAACAGGAAGGGAAAGTATTAAATGCGTCTGTTAGGATCAGAGAAGGGCCAGTTTCTTAGAGAGGCATTACTTCTTTTAGATTAAACTACAATTATGTGCATGGACTGTATACTGTATATAAGGTTGCTAAGGCAACCAGGTTCCAGGCTGAAGCCTCTGAAAAGTGAGAAGATTGGGTTGGGTAGGAGCAAGTGTGTTTCAAATCCCACCCAAGGGGACTAATCAAGAAGTCTGTATCTAAAGGCAAGCAAGCAAGATGTACTCCAATACAGCTTGTGACTTCATGGCAGGTGGCAGGTGGCTGCCTCATACTGTCGCATTTGCCAGGACCGCAGAAGTGACATTTATGACTTGATATTCCTCCACAGTACTACTCCAGGTATGAGAGGCCCCAGCTTGGTGCAAGTGTTAGATGAGCCTTTGTCATCGGGTGTCTTAGTCATTGTTCTATTGCTGTGAAGAGACACTATGACCAAGCCATTTAACTGAGGGCTTGCTCGCAGTCTCAGTTTTGTCCATTACCATGGTGGCAAGGAGCATGGTGGCATGCAGGCAGGTGTATGGTGGCACGCAGGCAGGTGCTGGAACAGTAGCTGAGAGCTACATCATGACTCATGGGTGGAGAGGAAGAAAGGAAACCAGGGCAGGCTTGGACTTTTAAAACTTCAAAGTCCAGCCCCAGTGACACGCCTCCTCTAGCAAGGCAACACCTACTCCAGTAAGGCCACACCTCCTAATCCTTCCCAAATAGTGTCACTTCCTGATGACTAAACATTCAGCTACTTATAGGGGCTACTCTTATTCAAAGAACCACACCTGGCATGGTATTTTAGCATTTTTAAATGCTGTAATTGCTCTAACCTGAGAATAGGTTTCTCTGTCCCAATTCGGTTTTTATACTATTTTAATAAAACTCAACAGCATTGTTCAGGAGGCCTGTGGTAAGGCAGGGTGGTTTCAAAAATTTCAGCTCTGCTTAAGTTTTTTCCTACTGGAGGAAACACAAGATGGTTGCTTCTGCTGTTGCTGTTTTAAGACAGGGTCTCACTATGGAACCTTGACTGACCTGGAACTCTATGTGGAGCAGGCTGGCCTGGCACTCTGTGTAGACCAGAATGGCTTTGAATTCACCCAAGTGCTGGGATTAAAGGTGTGCACTATCACCCATAATATATATATGTGTGTGTGTATGTGTGTGTGTGTGTGTGTGTGTGTGTATGTGTATGTATGTGTGTATGTATGTGTGTGTATGTGTATGTATGTGTGTGTATGTGTGTGTGTGTGTGTATTATATATATTATTTTTTAAGACCAGATCTTTTATACCTCAGCCTGACCTTGAGCTTG
>NW_022196906.1:112615045-112619726 GCF_008632895.1 Mastomys coucha | reverse complement strand
TGAGCCTGGGGGGTGGGGCAGAGGACTGAGGGGGGGGAGGAGGCACAGTGTGGGGGATCCATGTACTACTGTGTCCTATTTGAGCTCTCACTGATGGAGGTAGTTCCTGAGCTCTGCTTCCTGGAATGGCCCTTGCTAGCTGCCCATTGCTTTTCCCTTTGACAGAGCAAACATCTGGAAGCCACATGGAAGGATGGTGGAGATGGCTAAGCCGACTCGATTTTGTTGTTTTTCATAATCAGGCAAAGAAGAATAAGCAAGAGCGGCTTCCCTAGAAAGTCTCAGGCTCCTGGGCAATCCTTCCAATCTAAGAACAATATTTTTCTTTTATTTTAATTTCAACCAGAGAATGACATGGTTGAAAAAAAAAAGTAAGGCTACTCTCTCCACCCTACACTCCGCATTGGGTCTTTTCTCTATGAAGGGCAAAGCACTGTTGTGTCTGCTGGTCTTTATCTTGGGGATTATATCTGTGTCGCTAGAGCATACTGGCGTGATGACTCAGTTTACCAGACGAATGCGTTGTCCCACTGAATTCCTGACACCAGATAAGGACTAGCTGAACCACAGCTCCCTCCCACCTCCGATCTATCTCACAGGCAAACTGCTCTCCTTATCATGTGTACCGCTGCAGGTCCCAAGCGAGCTGTGTCAGGATCAGTGGTCAACTTGTTAAAAACCATGCCACCCCGTAAGTTTCTGATTTCATGTGTCTAGGTGGGTTCAGGATTTTTCTTCTCCTTTGTCAACGTCAGTTCTCATGGGAGTGTATGTGCAGGCCCACTCAAGTATGGTGGCTGGTAGGAGTGCCTGCATATGGAGGCGCAGGGTTGACATTGGGAGCCATCCTTGGTTTCTCCGAGTGGCTTTTTAAAAAGAAATAATGGATTTATTTTACTTTATGTGCATTGGTATTTTGTCTGCATGTATATGTATATATGTATATGTATATGTGTGTGTAGTGTCAGGTCCCTTGGAGCTGGAGTTACAGATAGTTGTGAGCTGCCGTGTTGGTGCAGGGAATCGAGCCCAGATCCTCTAAAGAGCAGTCGGTGTTCTTAACCATGGAGCCATCTCTCCAGCAGCTGAGACAAGAGTCTCTTAATCAAATCCAAAGCTTGCCAATATGGCTAGTCTCCTTAGCCAGCTCGCTCTTCCCATCCCCACCTTTCTCATGCTTGTGTGGCTGGCCCTTTCAACACTGAACCATCTTCCCTACTCCCAAACTTTCTTACATGATCCCAAAAGGAGCTGGGGCCGCTGACACTGGGGCATCCAGGCCAAGATTCTAAAGCAGCCGGGGCCACTGGCCCTGGGCATGCAGGCCAAGATACTATTGCTGACCTTGGCAATTTTGAGTAATGAACAGCAACTTCTTGTTCCGTCAAGCTCTGTGAACTCTCCCAACTTGGCAATTTAAAAATGATACTGAGAGATTTAGATATTAAGAGAACTATTATTCATCTACAATCTAGTCACTCTGATGACATCTTTGTTTTTACTATGAACTGGCTTAGAGGCAGAGACCAAAATCTATAAGTAGTGTTCATACTGCTATGTCTACGTGATTTTGCTTTAGAGCCAATGTAGTCTTGATTGCATGTCCCTTTTCCATGGAGGCCAAACTGTATCCAGGAGCACATGGCTTTAACTTAACAGAGAATCAGCCCTATCCAGGCCCGCCTCTTCCTGTGTTCGTCCAGTCACCCCAGTCTCAGTCTAGCATGGCTTCTGTTTGAACCATAGCATTACTTAGCATGTTGCTTCTTAAGATTTTTATTATTTACATGTATCTGTGTGTATGTGTGCATGTATGTGTACATGTGTGCAGGTGCTCTTGGAAGCCAGGAGAAGGGACAGATACCCTGGAGCTGATGTTACAGGAGTTTGTGAGCCACACAGAGTGGCCACTGGAAACCAAATCCCTTTACTGGGAGGGAGCTTTTATAATCTCCGATTGGGTGTGACCACACCTATCTGTCATCCCAGCACTTGGGAGGCTAAGGCAGGGAGACTACAAGTTCAAGGCCAGTCTGGGCTGCATGACAAGACTCTGTATCAAAAACCAAAATAAAAGTTTATAATCTCTCTTATTCACAGAATAAGCCTTTGCCTTCTAAGTATTCTGGTTTTTTTTGTTTGTTTGTTTTTTGTTTTTTTTTTTTTTAATGTCAATTGGCCTTTCTTTTCCATATCCCACACGTCCTGTAAACTCAGTTTTCCTTGGCTGATTAGGGCAGAGCACTGACTGACAGGTCCATCAATGCTTTTAGGTGAATGGCTGCATGGAAGGCTAGGGCTTATTGTGGGGACTGCAAATTCTGGAAGTGGGGTTCAGTCAGCGAAGGCCGGCTCATAGTGGTACCTGAAATAGTTTATTCAACTCTTCAGAGAACAATGAATCAACAGACTGGCTGACTGCTAATTCATATGCCTGCTAATTAATGAACCCCGAGTGACAAAGAGTGATTTTTTGATACCAGTCTTTTCCCTTATCTGGCTTGGATTGGGTCACTGACTATCTTAGTCAACTCTAGTCAATAAAGGTTTTAAGGTGTTCTTCAGTGAAGAGGATCCGCCTCAGCACTCTATGAACCCGTGGGAATGAGGGTTAGGTCAGGCAAACGTTGCTCAGAGCCACAAGCTCCTGACTAGAGTTAGCGGCTGTCTCCCTGATCAGAAGCTGAGGCTTGGCAGACACAAGGTGCTGAGGTAGATTCTAATACATCAAATGCCAGTGTCTGCCATACAAGCTTGGGCAGGTTTTTGTTTGTTCGTTTGTTTGCTTCTTAAGCTAGCAAGATTTTGCCTTCGAGAACAGAGTCACTATTCTGGACTGGGGTTTTAGTACTAGGAATTCCTGAATAGTAACAGCTGTCAAGACTGACGTCTTGTCACCGCTCCATAGTTATCGAAGACCTGATCATATTACACACACAACACACATGCACACACACGCGCGCGCACACACACACAGTTTATATATTTATTGTATGAATGTTTTGTCTTCATGAGTGTCTGCCCCTTGTGTGCCTGGTCCCTGTAGAGGTCAGAAGAGGGTATCAGATCCTCTGGAACAGGAGTTACAGGCAGCTATAAGCCACAGTGTGGGTGCTAGGAATCAAACATACGTCCTTAGAAAGGACAGCCAGTGCTCTTAACAGTTGAGCCATCTCTTCAGCCCCCAGTGTTTGGTTCTTAATATGGAACCCATCTTCCTGCCTTCTCCTTCCTGCCTTCTTTGTGCTTCACCGTAAGGCTGACCCTGCACGCTGCCTTCTTCACTCACTTAGAAATGCTGTGTCCTTCTAACCCCCTCCTTCATCTCCCTTGTACCTTGTTCTGAGCCTAAGTGACCAGTAGGGCTCAAATACCACCTTCATATTTGCGTGTGTGTGTGTGTGTGTGTGTGTGTGTGTGTGTGTGTGTGTGAGAGAGAGAGAGAGAGAGAGAGAGAGAGAGAGAGAGAGAAAGAGAGTATGTGTAGGTGTGTATAAGTAGAGAAAGCTAGTTGAATGCTGAACATGCATGCACATTCTCTCTCTCTCCCCCTCCCCTCCCTTTCCCCCTCTGTCTCCCCATTCCTCTCCCTCTCCTGCTGTTGATGCCACCCACGGTGGCCATGATGTGACTCACTGCTTCAAGTGCCTGCCTTGACTTCTCCACAGCCATGGGATGACACCTAGTGTCAAGGGCTAAAACAAATCCTTGCTTCCCTGAGTTGCTTTCTGCCAGCGTCTGCCAGGGTCTGCCAGGGTCTGCCAGGGTCTGCCAGGGTCTGCCAGGGTCTGCCAGGGTCTTTTATCAGAGACAGAAACAAAACCAGACGGGTTCTAACCTGGTTCTTCTGGGCGATCCTTTGTCCCTTCTTCCAGCGAAGCACTGGTGTCAGGTCTGGCAGCTCCCGGTCTTCTGCACCAATCACATGCTCACCCAGGCTGTAGGCAGCTTCAAACACAATGGGGCTGATGACATCTTGGACCCTCCGCTGTGATGGCAAACAAGAAGGAACATTAGCAGTGAACATCTGGGGACGTTGGGGCATCATTCCGCTGTGCACCAAGACCCACCCACCACACCACTCCCTCACCTCAGGTGGTTCTCACAACCACCTGCACAGCTAACATTTTGTCTTGCAGGCAAGGCAGGTGAGGCCCAGGGCAAAGGTCAATTTGTCCTGGTCTCTGTCCAGGCAGGGATTTCTCAGGCTTCCTTGCATGATGCTAATCCTCTTCCCCAGAGCATATGGAAGGCATTACCTAACTTGTCCCCCACATGTGGTAAGTTAGATGCCAGTTGGTGGCTGGAGAACATCTGTGCTCTCTTTGCTAACCCTTTCATGGGGGGTGTGGATGGCCACAGCACTTTTGCATTGAGGCTAGAGTTTTCTGTCAGGGCAGGGGACCCAGCAACACTGCCCCGACAGTGTCAGTGATGTCAGATGCAAGTTTGTGTTCATTTCTCTAGAACTCAAGGACTTCCAGGCCCGAGGGAACGGTGGACTGGTGGGACGGGAGTTACCTTTTCTGTTGCCATGGTGAAGCATGACCACCGAGGCAACTTAGAGAAGGGTCTGTTGGGGTTATGGTTCCAGGGGGTTAGAGTCCGTCATGGTGGGGAGCTTGGCAGCAATGGCAGGAAGAGGAAGCTGAAAGTGGGAAGGGGTGAGGCGGGGGGGGGG
>NW_022196906.1:112605677-112614560 GCF_008632895.1 Mastomys coucha | reverse complement strand
TAGAGGAGGGGGAGCTGCAAGTGGGGGAAGCTGAAGGTGGGAAGGGGTGAGGCGGAGGGGGAGCTGCAAGTGAGGGAAGCTGAAAGTGGGAAGGGGTGAGGCGGAGGAGGGGGAGCTGCAAGTGAGGGAGACTTAAATCTCAAAGCCCACTTCCTGTGACACATTTCTGCCAAGCAAGGCTGGACCTTCTACACTTTACTAAACAACTTTACTGCCTGGAGATCAAGTATTCAAATCCTGGAGCCTATGGGGGAGTGGGGAGTACAGCTCTCCTTCAAGTCACTACAGGATGGAAGAGAAGATGCCAGGCCCAAGCTGTGGCTTCTAGAGAGAAACAACACGCTCCAGTATCCTACCACCACATGGGATAGGAACAAGCAGGGCCCAAGATTCAGTTCCGCAGGACCCAGGCCTGTTAAAGACCTGGGGCTTGTCAACTTTTAAGTTCATGATCTTTCTACACAGCGGCACTGACTCTGGGTGACTCTGGGCCCGCACGCTCACAGGTGAGAGTTAGAGGCAAGGGTTGTGCTGGTCAGTAGGTACTGTGTCAGCACATTAGCTGGGGGTGTCTACCTTAAAGGCTGAGGAGGTTGTCCCCACAGCCCAGGCTCTGTAACCAGCATGGAGAACACGGGTCTGGTGCGGGGAACTGAGAAAGGCCTTGTAAGGAACATGGGAAGGGAGAGATGGTTGCCAGAACTGAACTTGGGTTTCCTAGGAGTGGGGCAGCCTGGTTAGTAAGTGTGGGGGTGCACACCAAAAGAAAGCAAGGTTAGATAAACACCATCTCACTGTTCCGCTTGTCAATAGGAGGCTTGAACAAACAGCCCATGAATTCACACTCTTCTCTGTGGAGTCTGGAGGAGTTAGGGTTGGAGTCTCATCATGTTCAAAATGGCAGAATGCTCCAAATGTCTCAGGAAGCACTCGGAAGAGGGTTTTCTCCAACCTTTTACAACAGCCAACTCCCTCCCACAGAGGTGGTCATGGCTGCCCTTGCGGACAGCTGGGGACAGACTCTCATCCAGTGTGAGAGAACACGGGCCAAGTGGCTTGGCTGTTAACTTCATTGCCATCTCTATGCTCAGCATGCACCCTGGGGAACATCAGTGTCCTTTGTGACGATGCCCATTAAGTGACTATAAGGATGACAAATGACCCCCATTTTGGATGAAATATGCTTTAGAAGGGAAGGGAAGGTGGCCAGCCCCCAGACTGTGGCAGAGCTGGTCCACAGTGGGGCAGTCCACTTAGTAAGCATGGAGGCAGGGCACACCAAAATAAAGCAGGGTTAAACAGTGCCTCACTGTGCTGCTTGTCAATTCTGGTTTTACTTCAGTTGTGTCTGAGAAGGGGGTGATGGCCCCCGGTTGACTGAGCCATGGCACCCAGGGCTTTCTCATAGATCTTCTCATGATAGAGTGTTGAGCAGAATGCAGTCAAAGGTGTTGGATGCTAGAACCTTCCTGTAATGGTTCTGGAGGGGAGTCAGTGGAGGGGAGATGGGAGGCAGATGTAAGGCCTGGGGGGTGGAACAAAGGGACACAGTGACATCAGAGGCAGGCGCCTGGGCAAGAAGCAGACGATGCACATCCACCTGGGAAAAGAGTCAGGTCTTCAGCCTAAACAAAAATACAGGACCTCCCCAGCAAAGAGGAGCAAGCGTCTTAGATTAAAAGTCTCCAGAAAGTTCTCTGGAGCTCTTCCTTTTACGACAGATCTTTAAGACTCAAGGTCCTTCCAGGCGCAAGACATGCACCTAGGATTCAGGTGCCCGCAGCCTGCTATTCAAAGCTGGTTGATGGTACAAAGTAGAGAGATGGGTGAATAGATGCCAAATGCGCACATTTGTAGATGCACTCTTGGTGTTTCTTTGAGGTCAGTTAACTATTTCACAGTCTTGCACTTTAATATTTAAATGTTTCACATCAAAGTAAGTCTACAAGGACACTGTTACTCTGGGCAAGGGGTGGGGGTGGGGGGAAGACGAGAGCGGGGGAGGGGCAGCAGTCCAGGCACATGTCTGGATCGCTGTGCGTATTTCGGAGCCTTCCCTAAGCTCTTGAGTTAACCTTGTTTTTAACTCAGTCCTCACAATGTCTGGTGGGTGGATTTCTGTTTGTCTTTTACAGAGGGGCACAGCAGAGACCTAGGAGCTTCATCCCAGAGCTCCATGTGGGGTAGGACCAGACTTCAGGGGACCCAAAGCAGTGGGGATTCCCTTGCCCTGCACAGTACAGGCTGACCTCATGACCTTCCTGCCCCAGTCGCCCGAGTGCTGCAAACTCAGGTGGGTGTGTGCCAACACCCAGCTCTCATAAAGTGCTATTTAAAAACCATTTGGATCACATTAGGTTCCAGCAACTTCTTTTAAAAATGCCTTGTCCCGGGGCTTGGGAGATGGTTTGATGGAGAAGTTGCCTGTCCTGCAAGCCTGAGCTTGGGTCCCCAGCAAACATGGGCACATTGGTGTGCACTTGTAACCCTAGTGTAGGGGAGGTACACACAGGATGATCCCGAGGGCTTGATCTAGGCAAAATGGCAAAGTGCAGGTTCATTGAGAGATCCTGTCTCAAAGTCAAAGGTTGAAGATGAGAGAGGAAAATACCCTGGCTTCTATAGGTACATGCATGGGTGAGCACCACCCCCCACCACAAACACATGAGAGTACACACACACAGCATAGCCCCCAACCCCCCACCCCCACCCAAGAGCACAATACACCACCCTCAAAAAGATAAATGAATAGGTGGTAGCTAGGAAATAAGAGCACAAAGTGAGGGTGTAAGTTTATGACCACACACATTGACTGCCAAGGAGGGAGACCTTAGTCACGGTGTGTCTGAGTTTGGACCGTGAATACAAGCTGGCATCTAGGTGGGTGGATGCTATTCTCTGGCAGCAACTGCGTGAGCCTACTTTAATGAATGAGTTTGAAAAGCAGCTTCCTCCAGTCGCAGTAGCTGGGAGTAGCCCGGAACTCAAACCACATTGCGTGGTGGGCGGGGGCAGAGGAGGGGGCAGGGATTAGAAACAGGCCCTGCAGGAGCCTCGCCTCGCCCCGCCCTTCGCTGGACTGGTCTGCTCCAAGCTGCCGAGGGAAAATAGCGGGCTGTTTGGGGGTTTCCCCATCATTTTCTGGAAGTCCTGCTTCCTTCTGTTCCGCACCACATTAAGTGGAGGGACTGGCCAGAATAGAAGCCTGTGGCTCTCTGGCATTCACCACAGTGGCTCAAATTTTACTACTTAAAAAGTTGCTACTACAAGCTAATTTTTAATTTTTTTTTCCTTTTTCTTCTCCTTTGAGGCGAGGTTGCATTACTCCAGACTGGCTCAAAGTTTTTAATGCAATCAAAGATGACTTCTGATCATTTTGCTGCCACCTCAGAGTGCTGGGGTGACAGGTGTGCACCATCCCTCAAGGCTACAAACAGAAACCTCTTAGGTTGAATGCATATTAGGCCTGACCCTCAAAGAGGCCAACATCAACCTCTTCCCACTGAAGGCATCAGGGCTTTCCTACTTTGAAAACTGAAGGCATGCTTAGGGAAGGCACCCAGGCTGGTGGCAGAGCAGGCTGTGGCTGGGGTTTTAATAGGGAATGAAACACATGCTTCCTTTGAAATTTATTGGGTGTTTACTTTATGCCAGGCAGTGTGCTGGGTAGCAGGGAGACAGACATGAAAGACCTGGAGGGAATTAACAGTTCCTGAGGGAAAAGCCAAGCCATGACAACGTCCTACGACATGCACTAGGGTAGAGGTGACTTTGAGGACATAAAGAATCAGACCTGATTCTTAATGGCCTGGCAGGCTTCCCAGAAGAGGTTCTCCTGAGTTGAGCTGTAAGACAGAAGGACTTGCGCCAGATAACAGGTGTGAGGCTCAGCTGGCACAGCAGTGCACGGGAAGCTTAGAGGTGTTAGTGACCATATATAGACCCAAAGACAGAAAAGTCAGGCTCGTAGGCAGGGGCAGGGTGGCCCATGTAAAAATCAGATCACTGGGGCAGGGAGGTGGTGGCACATGTCTTTAATCCCAGCACTTGGGAGGCAGAGGCGGGTGGATTTCTGAGTTTGAGGCCAGCCTGGTCTACAAGAGTGAGTTCCAGGACAGCCAGGGCTACACAGAGAAACCCTGTCTTGAAAAACCAAAAAAAAGAAAAAAAAAATCAGATGACTGGTGTCCCTGCTTAAGGCTGAATGAACCCCATGCTAAAGGCTAGGGAGCACAGGGAGAGAGTTCCCATGATCCTACAGGCTGTGTCTGGAAGGCTTTGCTAGCTGCAGCACAACAGGATTGGTGCAGTAGGGGAGGCAAGAGGCCGGGAAGGGTTAAGTAAAAAACATCTCTTTTGGGATAGCTCCCATTCTAGTTGGAACAACATGAAGACCAAGCTGCACATCTGCTATATATGTGTGGGGAGGCCTAGGTCTAGCCTGTGTATGTTCTTTGGTTGGTGGTTCAGACTCTGAGAGCCCCAAGGGTCCAGGTTAGTTTATTCTGTTGGTCTTTCTGTGGAGTTCCTATCCCCTTCGTGCCTGCAATCTTTCATCCCATTCTTCTCTAAGAGTCGCCAAGCTCCATCCACTGTTGGGCTGTGGGTTTCGTGCCTGCAATCTTTCATCCTATTCTTCTCTAAGAGTCGCCAAGCTCCATCCACTGTTGGGCTGTGGGTGTCTGCATCTGTCTGAGTCAGCTGCAGGGTCGAGCATCTCAGAGAATGAACAACTGGAACGGGGCTATCTCAACAGCTGCTCCTGTCTGTGGAATATGTTCTTGTAGCTGGGCTGCCTTGTCTGGCCTCAGTGGGAGAGGAAGCACCTAGTCTTGCAGAGATGTACGGGGGGTGGGGGGTGCCCAAAGAGGCTCCCACCTTCTCAGAGGAGAAGAGGAGGTTGGAGGGGGAAGGATTGTGAGAAGGGGTGACCGGGAGGGGGACAATGAGTTGGATGTAAAGTGAAAAGGGAAAAAAATTAATTAAATTTTAAAAATAACAATTAAAAAAAAAAAGTTCAGCATGGGTGGCCTGGAGCCAGGGCCCAACGGTGGGCCAGAGGTAGGAACCCCTTTCCTGGCCTAAAGAAGACACACATTACTGTCTGGGAGGAGCGTAGGGTGACTCGGTCCCACTTCTCACTGCAGGGCCCTAAGCAAGCTGGGCTTAATCACTGTGGCACCAGCTGGCTAGCCATGTGACTTGGAAATCTACCCCATAGCTGCTTTTCCCCTCTGGAAAAAGAAAATAAAAAGCAACTCACAATTTTTCCTTTCCTTGGCTCACAGTGGCAAATTAAATAAAAACAGGAAGGGCTGGCCTCACTTTAAATGTGCTGAAAACACAGGAGTTCAGCAAATGAGCAGTTATCATCAAGTTAGAGTATTGCTTTGGGGGAAGTCCACCAAGTGGGTTTTTGTTGTTTTGTTTTGTTTTTGAAACCTCAATGTTCTTTTTTCTTTGGTAAATGTGATTTTTCTCCCCCCCCCCAATCCTGAATCCTCTCTCACGTGTTCTCTGACCCCAACCCTCTCCACTCCTGCCTGTGTTGGCCTCACAGAAATCCCCACAATGGCATTCCCATGCTTCTACTTACAAACCAGCTGGATTGCATAACGACACTTTCCTCAAACCACAGAGACTGGGTACCTCCTAGTGACGTCCTAGCCATCCTAGTGGGCATGAGAACGCTTGTGGCATTCACGCAGTGGCCAAGCTGTCTATTAACTCCTTTCTCAGAAGACATCCTCCTTCACAGGGTGCTACCACAACAGCAGCTAAAATGTTGGAGGCTATTTTAAAATTCTTGTAAGCTGGGAGGTTGGTTTAAAAGGACACAAAAGGTTTTCCACATCCAGGATAGTAAGTACTACTTAGTAGTTCCTACTACTGAGAACTGGAAAAGTTAAACACATAAAGGCACATGCTGGAGTGTGTGTGTGTGTGCGTGAGGGAGAGAGAGAGAGAGAGAGAGAGAGAGAGAGAGAGAGAGAGAGACAGAGAGACAGAGACAGAGACAGAGACAGAGACAGAGACAGAGAGAGAGGAAGAGAGACAGACAGAGAGACAGAGACAGAGAGAGAGACAGAGAGAGAGACAGAGAGAGAGAGTCTGCTTACCCCTAACACTGGTTTCAAATGATAAGGGAACCATGGAAGGATCAGGACTTCCTAGCCTGGAGCCCCCAGAGAGGAAGAGTGTACACAGCCCGACACGCCGATGAGAGACTTTCACCTTCAAGTGCTTCCAGACTTGCAGCCATGTGCAATGAGCATCTGTGAGCTGAGCTTCTGGCAGGAGTTTGGGATGCTCAGAGGCATCCAGGATGAGGACCCAGGGACACAAAGAGAGAGAAGAGCAAATAGAAGAGTGTGAACCCAAGGCTTCACTCACCCTCTAGGCGGCTGGTAATTCCCACAGCAGAAGCAGAAGGGCTTGAGAATAAGAGATCAACCAGGGGCTTTTGATTAAGCTGCCGGGATGAGAGCTCTAGGCCAGCTGTAGAGTAGACACAGCAGGAGAGAGGACCTGTGACCCAGGTAAGTCAACAAGAATGAATGGGGAGGGAAAGCTCGGAGATGAGCCGGAGGCACACAGGACTCAGTGAGAGGGATGGTGACATCTAGGGAAAGCTAGGAGATGAGCCTGAGGCACACAGGACTCAGTGAGAGGGGTGGTGACAGCTACAGTTCTATAACGTGCCTAGCATGAGAGTGTACTAATGCTGCATCAGGCACAAACATTAAGTGGCAGCCCGTGCTAATTTGTAAAGCAACTCTGATAAGAAAATTTGTAAACCTTCCTTTACCAGCAGTGCTAGTAGATTGAAGCTTGGGGTTCGGGGAATAGATGCAGAGACTGGGTGAGGGGTGACTGAACAGTGCAGAATTCATTCTGGGATAATGAAAGTATGCTAAAATCGATTGTGGGAATAGCTGTAGATCTATCGATACATCAAAACTAAATCACACACGTACGCGCGTACAGGCACACACATGCGTGCACACACATGCACGCGCATGCATGCACACACTCTGTGATGGCTAATTTTGTTTGTCAACTTGGGGTGGATTTAGAATTACCTAGAAACACACCCTGGGCCATGCCTGTGAGAGTAACCCTAGAGAGGTTTATCTCTAAGGGTAAGAGGGAGGGAAGATCCACCCTGAATGTGAATGGCGTCATCCTACAGGTTGGGGCTCCAGACTACATCAAAAGGTGAAGAGAAATTCAGAGTCAGCTCTCATCTCTTCCAGTTTCCTACTCCAGTGAGAGGAGGAGGAGAATTCTGGCCACAGGCACCTTTGACTACAGAGTGCCTGCCACTACCTTCTCTGCCCCATGGACTATATTGCCCCAGGCCCTGAGCCAAAGTAACCCCTTACCCCAGGAGTTGCTCCTTCTCCGGCATTTGCTTCCAGCAGCAAGGAAACTCTCTGCCTTACTTACTGTTCTATCACTGTGGCAAAACACCATGAGCAGGACAACTTGCAAAAGAAATTGTTTAACTGGGCTTATGGTTACAGTTACAGTTCACGATGGTGAAGCAAAGATATGGGGACAGGAAAAGGCAAGACCTCACATCTTGATCCTCAAGTAGGGGGCAGAGAGGATCCTGGCAACAGCACGAGTCTTGTGAGTCTTTTGAAATGTCAAAGCCCATATACACTGACTTATCTCCTCCACTAAGGCACGCCCTCCTAATCCTTCCCAAACAGTTCCACCAATGGGGGCTTACCATTCAAATGTCTGAGACTTACCGGGGCCATCTGATTCAAACTGCTACAGTCACTAGGACATGCTTTAAATGATCAAATTGTGCAGCATCATGAATTATGTCTCAATAAATCTGCTACCAAACTTTTTAATGGGCAAAAGTGGCTAAGCAAATCTTTATTGGGATACCAACTCTACTTCCGGTTCTATGAGAAAAGAAACGGAAGCCACGTGTGCTTTCGATTGCAGACCTATAAATTAGAAGACGAACAGGCAAAATTTAAAAAACTAAGGAGGAAATTCTATAAATAATTTTAAACAGAACGTGATGAAAAGCACGTTCACCTCTGACTCTGTCTCCCGAGACAAGATTTACCTTGTGAAGAGACAAAGCTGGAAGGATTCAGTTACAAACATCAGCCAGCCAGAGTTCTGAAAATGGCTGAATTCAAAGAACCACAGGAATCCTCCCGAGGTCTTGGTGAAAACCATCTACCCTGAGAGTGCAGTCCATCACACTAACAGACAGATCGTTGGTCTGATAGGTGGGAGAGTCCTTCAGTGGTGTACCAGTGCTCAAGAAGGACAAGGATGCGCAGATTCACCTCCAACTTACATCTTTGCATAAATAGCTCTACTCACAGATGAGAATCACAAACGCTACTGATGAAACCAACAAGTAGCAGGGGGGTCTGGGGATCTAGGGACCTGGGGATCTGTTTGTGTTGTGGTGCCCCGCCCCCACCAGCCCACTGTTTTGACAGTAGGTGCCCAGTTTGGTGGTGCTGTTTGGGGAGGGGCTCTCTGGATGAAGGGGAGATGGGCCTTGAAGTTTGTGAGCTTCAAATCCCTACCCTTCTGGTACAACATAACCTGCTACTTCACACTCCTAAGGCCAGGCCTTCCCTGCTAGGATGGACTGTGTTCTCCAAACATAAGCAAAGATGAATCCCTCCTCCTGTGACTGCTTATCAAGCATTTTGGTGACAGAAAAGAGAAAGTCGGTAACAGTTTGATTCTACATTAGGGTTTATAGAGAAGGAGGGGTGGTTCCTGGTTTCGGGAAGGGGATCTCAGCTCGGGTGTGGGCCCCTCTGGGTTCCTGAACAGTACTGACAATAGTGTTATCTGAAAGGGCGAGATGCAATATCTGCTCACAGGTGCATC
>NW_022196906.1:112588408-112605667 GCF_008632895.1 Mastomys coucha | reverse complement strand
GAGGGAGGGAGGGACGGAGCGGGGGGAGAGGGTAGAATGCAGGGTGCTTTGTTTACCCTCCAGAGAACATCAGTGGCTTCATGTCAACACTTGGGTTTTGTTTGCCTGGTTCTGTCTGAGTCACAGGGAATCAGAATTGGTAGCGAGATGTGTGAACAAAACTAGCAATATAAAGGAGAAGATGACCTCCTGAGAGCTGGGCACCTAGAGAGGGAGGGCAGTAATAGAAGTGCCGAGAATCCTCGGATGGAGTTGGGGAAACTGGCCATCGGTTAAAGTACTTGTCAAATAAGTATAATGACTGGAGTTTGGAAAGCCACATCAGTGCTACATGGGCATGTCTGCCCACCTCTAATTCCAACCCTGGACAAAGGATCCCCAGAGAAAGCTGGATAGCAAGACTGCCACATCTGAGAGCCCCCAGTTTGATTGGGAGACCTTGCCTCAAGGAATAAGGTGGGAGAATTTGAGGATGATCCCTGACATCACCCTCGGTCTCCACATGTACTCACACCCATACATAGATGCACACATGGATGCATACACACGGATGCATATACAGATGCATACTCGGATGCATACACAGATGCACACATGGATGCATACACAGATGCACACACACGGATGCATACACAGATGCACACACACGGATGCATACACAGATGCATACACGGATGCATACACAGATGTACACATGGATACATACACAGATGCACACACAGATGCACACACGGATCCATACACAGATGCACACATGGATGCATACACAGATGCACACACGGATGCACACACGGATGCATACGCAGATGCACACACAGATGCACACACAGATGACAAATGAATAAGGGAATCGTTGGAAAGGAGATGCGCCTGGACAGGAAACTAAAGGTTTGCAAGGAGCACATGGCTGGAGAGAACCCCAGCTCCATCTCTCATAAAATTTGATCTGGGTCAGCTCGCTTCCTGTCTCTGAGCCTGTCATGTATGTAAAGTATATCTAGAGAATGGACTTCACATGCCTTTATGAGGAGGAGACTCGACTGGATCTGGTAGCCCGGCCTTATAATCCCAGCTTTTTAGGAAGCTGAGACAGGAGGATTGAAATTTCAAAGCTAGGCTGGGTCACTCATTAAGTCAGGGTTTGAGAGTTTCAAAAGGGGGTCAGGAGATGAGGCACAGTGGCAGGATGCCAGCATGACAAGTGCAAGACCCTAGGTGAGAGAGAGAAAGAGAGAGAGAGAGAAAGAGAGAGAGAGAGAGAGAGAGAGAGAGAGAGAGAGAGAGAGAGAGACAGACAGACAGACAGACAGACAGACAGACAGACAGACAGACCTATGTGTGGAGGGGCTTGAGGTCCTGACATGAGCAATAGTGATCAGCAGCACTGTGACAGCCCCTTGGGAAGAACCTTGCGGAGCAAAGCCACATGACAAGGAGGGTAAGGGAGAGACAGACACACGGGGAAAGTGGCCTCTCAGTCCACAGCAATGAAGACTGTCCATCGCAGGTGCTTGAAGTAAGAGCTAAGAAGACAACGCCACAGGCAGTCAGAGTGACTGGCGAGGGTGAGAGTGAGGGTTAAGCTCTGTACCAAGCTGTGCAACCCAGCTGCACTCTAGAGTACATCTGCATGTAACTGATGTCACTGCCTATGCCTTGGAACAACCGCCTCTTGGGCACAGGGATGGCTGAACATTAGTGGGTGTCATGCTTGTGATTATGTTACATTACATGACAAAGGCACAGGAGGCTCACAGATATAATTAAAATCCTGAATCAGTTAGACTGGGTTAAATGGTGATCTGGGTAGACCTACTCAGGTGGTCCCTCACACAGTCTCTTGCTGACCTGGAAGTTGTCATGGTGTCCACCCTGGCCACGATTCAATTCGCCCACAATGACAGGAACCTGGAGGATAGCCCCTAGGCTCCCAAAAGATCTGTCCCAAAGCTTAACTGCAGCCTGGTAATTCCTGAGGCAGAGGATCAAGCGAGGCTGTACCCAGATCACAGATCATAGAAGCTGGGAGATAACACAGCTGTTGTTTTATGGAGTGCTGGAAAACTAATGCGCTCCTGGCTTCTGGATGTACACAAATAAAAGCCGATGCCCTCTTGACTGGGAAGGATGAATTGCACACCAGAGCCTTCCCCGGGGTTCGGCTGGGGCTTGACTCAGAATCCTTGCTCAGCTCTCTCTTTCCTCACTATTCGGTCTCTCTCACCTTGACAGCTCTCCCCATAAACCTTTGTCCTAAATCTCCATATCTCAGAGTCTGCTTCTGGGAAACAGGATGTGAAATAGCATGAAATTAGCCCCATCCTAAGCTTGTTGGCTTAAATATCCTAAAGAAGGGAGAAAAGCTAGATAAAATGTGAGGGTGACCATTGTTAGACTTAGCCACTCGTGTGTGTGTGTGTGTGTGTGTGTGTGTGTGTGTATGTGTGTGTGTGTATATGTGAGTGTACGTGTGTGTGAATGTACATGTGTGTGAATGTACACGTGTGTGCATGTGTGTGTAAGTATATGTGTGTGCATGTGTGTGAGTGTGTGTGTGTGGTAGGGAGGTGAGATTGTCAAGGAGAAAAACTTACAACAAAAACAGCAGGACTTAGCTATCCAAGAAATAACAATGAACAAATGAAGAGTTATAACCTATGAAGTAATGGTGAGCTTTTTGTTTCATTATTGTTAACCAAATTTATATCCTAAATCAGAAATTATTAACCTAGAAGGGCATTCACAGGTCTTAGAAGCTGTGTGGAGGAAAAAAGTTATTTTTATCAACTTCTCACAAACAAGATTATCCATTTTCTTTCATTAAAGATGCACACAGCTGGAGAAGTACCATGAAGACCCAAGACCACAGTCAGTGCCTAGTCAAAGCTTATTACATCGTGTTTGAACTGCAGCTGCCTCAACCTGGTGCTTGTGCTTAGCCGTTCAAGGCTACAGAGCTTTGCTAGGGAGACACACAGTCAGGCTTTGCAAGCAATGGGGACTTGAGCTGGATCCCCAGAACCCAAGTAGAGAGAAAGAAAGGGAGAGAGGGATGGAGGGAGAGGGAGGGAAAGGGAGGGAGGAAGGAAAGAAGATGTGGTCACACACATTTTTAATCCTAGCTCCCAGGAAACCAAGATCGGTGGATTCCTATGTCTCAATGGCTGGCTAGCCTAGTCTACTTGCTGCTTTCCAAGATCTTAGCACCTGAGGAGCACCACTTAGGGTCTTCTGGCATGCACCACCCACCACATGAGCACACCAGCAATTTCAGATGTTATTATATAATCACTGCAGTAATGAAAAGGATCCAGATTACCACATTACAAATATGGTCTAATAATTTTTTATTTGCATTTTGATTTGTTTTTCAATATAACTAAATTTCTCTGTGGTTCCATGTATCTTAAAAGTGGACTTAAAACACCCTTCTGCAAAGGGATTTACATGCATCTCCCAACTCCCCAAGTGGCTAAGACCTTCTGCCTAAGCAGCATGGGATGCTGGGATGCTGAGAGGCCAGCCGGCAGCTTCGGGGTTGCTTACCATGCTTTCGAGTTGCAGAAACAAGTGGTGTGTTGTTTCTGTCTTCTGAGGACATAGAAGCGAACCAGTCTCCGCAGTTAAAATGACACCATCTATTACTAAATGACAGGCTCATGGTCTGGGCAGAAAAAAAAATCACCCTGAACATGGGGGGGTGTGTGTAAGAATTTTGTCCTGCATGGATGTTTCAGGGCTGGATGTAGTGTGGCCACTTAGATGCTGGAAAGTATGATCACACATCTGCTTCACTGTGTGAGCCCGCAGGCGGGGGGGCAGGGCAGGACAGAGGACTCTGGCATTTACCGAAGGTGTCCTGGCCCCTGGGGTAAGCCTGCTGTTTCATGAGCCCAGGGAAGGTAACCCAGAAAGCCGAAACGTTTCTCTGGACCTCAGTGGTGTGACAAAACGCTGAACCATGACTGAAAAGCAGAGGGAAATCATACTGGCTTCACGGGATTTCTAAGTTATTCAAGCCATGGTGGGCCTGTCTGCTCAGCTTAGGGACCCAGTGAACCAGGACCATCCCTCTGTGAGACTTACAGCAGTCCCCGCCTCCCACCCCCCACCCGCACTCCGCCCCAACACACACAAGGCCGCCATAAAACAAGGTCATCAAAATTCTAAGCTTCACATCAACCTCAGCCCATCCAGCCATGCTCTGTTTTCCTGTCATTCCGCTTTAGCAGAGTCACCAATGGCTGCCCTGCTGCAGGATCCAGCCGACCTTCTTTTCTTTATCCTCATCTCCCCTGATTCTTATCCATCCTTCTCAGAGTTGAATCTCTCCTTCAAACACATCTTTCTTGGACTATGCCTGATGGGTCATTCTTTCTGCCCTGATGCCCCTTCTCCTGGGACAGCAACTCAACAGAATTCCTCTCCAGACACAGGGCAGATTCCCGTGCACCTCAGTGTGCCCAGCTTTGATCATGGTGCATAGTCAAGGTGGGCAGCTCAATAAACTTTTGGTCAGACGAGCTGAGGGGGATAGTGATCAATTTGGGAGTCACCGGCAAGTTTTGAGATCACTCTTCCTAAAGCAGGCACATTTAACAGTTCTTACATATGAAGTCAATATATGTTAGTAAACATTTTACTAGTCACTAACTGAAGCTTTATCTCTTTGTCCCAACACAAATTACTTTGGGAGTTGAGAAATTCACACACGCCCTCCCTACTTTTCTATTCAAATCCTCCTCCTTGGTAACCTTGGAAAATTAATAAGGTCAAAGGGGTAGTGTCATACCTAGCCACAAACCTTTAATAAACTAAGTGCTAGATACAATTTATTACCCACTTACCTCCAGCTTGGGGGTTTACCAGGTGTACTGGATAGTTCTATACCAACTTGACACAAACTAGAGTCATCAGAGAGGAGGGAACCCCATTTGAGAAAACACCTCCATAAGATGGTGCTACAAGCAAGCCTGTAAAGCATTTTCTTAATAAGTTCTTGATGGGGGAGGGCCCAGCCCATTGTGAGTGGGGCCAACCCTGGGTTGGTGGTCCTAGGTTCTATAAGAAAGCAAGCTTATCATTCCATATAAGAAGAGCAAGCCAGTAAGCAGCACCCCTCCATGGCCTCTGAATAGTTCTTGCCTCCAGGTTCCTACCCTGTTTGAGTTCCTGTCCTGACATCCTTCAGTGATGATCAGTGATATGAAGCACAAGCCATAAACCCTTTCTTACTTGATGTGCTTTTTGGTGTTTACCTCAGCAATGGTAATCCTAACTAGGACAGAAATTGGTACAAGGAGTGGGGTTTTGCCACAACAGACCTGATCGTGTTGTTTTGGGGAGGATTGTAGAAGGACTTTAAAACTTTGGGCTAGAAAAACCACTGAGTGTTCAAACCTTGGTGAGCTGTTCTATGAGCACTTGGAAGAAAAGTGTTTTGAGAGAAATGCAGACAATGGAGGCTTTTGCTTTTCACAGGAAAGCAAAGAAAAACTCTGCTGAGTTGTTTGTGTGAAGAATGTGATTACGAGACCAGAACCATTAAAGTAAAACCTTTGTTTTACTGGGACAACTTATGCTGATTATCTGGAGCTGAGAAATTAGCTCCATTAAGAAGAGACCAGCATTTCCATGACCTACGGTGTCAGGTCTCCTGTAGTTGGAATTACAGACAGTTGTGAGCAGTCTGACATGTGCTGGGAACTAAACTCAGGTCCCCTGGAAGAGCAGTAAGTGCTCTTAACATGTGAGCCATCTCTCCAGCTCTAAACCAAGCATCTTGGCTCCTAAGGATGATTGCACAGTCTCCAGCACCTGTCTAACTTGCTCATTCACTGAATTTGTGAGTGTGGCAAAATTCTTTTATATCATCCCCTTTGGGATGGCTTGCTGCTCAGTGGTACATGACTAAAAGTTCCATGTTTTATGGCATGTTTGTTTAAGAGTGTAATGTGAGGGAGCATGTTATTCTCTTTGACAAGAATCCTACACTGTGTTTAACACAACAATATAGTTACAGTTGTTAAACTACTCCAATCTAGTCACTCAACAAATGCTCTCTTAGAATATGCTCTGAGCAGGGAGAAGCTTACACAGGTGAGAAAGTGTCAGTCAGACTCATGGAAGTGTCGCTTTTTCTCCAGGTGGGGCAAGATTTACTTGTAAATAATTCCAATCTGACCCCCCAAACCACAAAGCATTGTCTATGGACAAGGGGGCAGTGCTCAGTGCGAGGAACCATGTAAGGAGGCAGGGACTGGAGTAGGATTAAGAAAGAGAGGGTGTGTGGAATCCCCAGAGGGACAGAGCAAGACAAACACCCTTTTCCTAAGATGGCTGCAGGGATGAGCTGTCATGCCCTTCTAGCCAAAACTTTGTTGCTTTGTAAATAAAAGCCTATCACTTGTTTTGTAGTGAGTCCCACATCTGGGAAGAGTCAGCTATACCTCAATGCAACAATATTTCTGGCCACAGTTCGAGGCTCAGCATCCAGCAACGCCACTCCCACTCTACCGGACTGAGTTACAGCCTTTGCTACAAGGGCCACCATGATCTCAAGATTCCATGAAAACCTCAGAGAAACAAAGACAAAACAACAACAAAGCTCTCTAGTCTTCTCAAGTCCACCTTATGAGAGTTGGTCCTACTTACGGCCTAGAACAGCAGTGACATCTTTAACTTGATGTCACAGACGAAAACACAACAAAAGCCTTTTATTGGACTAGAGAAATATGGTACTTTCCACACCAAGGACAAAGTCATCCAAGAGGATTTGCAAATCCTGATAGAGCTTCTGGGGTCTTGAGGACAACTGTATAAGATGTGTTATACAACTTCAGTAAACTGCCACTTTATATATGACTACCTCCAAGGGCATACATTTTGTAGTCTTCCTGGATTGGGTCATTTCCTGTAAGGTGTACTTTTTCCCTCCCTGACATCCTCCCTCCATCCCCTGTTGTTCTTCCTTCTCCTCCCTCTGAATTCTCCCTCTATTCTTCTCCTTTCTTTATTCCTCCCTGTCTACTCCTCCCCATCCCGTCTCTCCTCTTCTCTGGATCAGTACCCAGACATGTCTTTCCCATTAGCAAACAGCTAACTTTAGGGTCTTGAAATAATGATTTATGATCTATTCCATCTTAACTTTTTTAAGTGGGCAAATTAATAACACGTCTCATATTGGAAAGGGAAAGACAAGTGACCAAGGCTTTTATTATAAACCTACCCTCTCTAGCCAAGGGAAATCTGGTTGTCCTCTTTAAAGGCATACCCTGAAAACATGATACTCCTGCTCTTACCCAGGCTGCCCATATTTCAGCCATCGTCTCACAGATATGCCTCGAAGGGAAAGTCCTGCCTACATTTCCAATAGTCACCAGTAAGCTGAAGTCTCTGTTTGGTTTTCATGTCTGGCCATCCAGGCAAGGTAAAGGATCTTGAGAGGGAGCTAGAGAGAGAGCTCAGCTGTCAAGAACACTTGCTGCTCTTATGGAGGACGGGCCTTGCTTTCCAGCACCTATACTGGGGTGCTAACAATGCCTCTAGCTCCAGTTCTGAGGGTCCAGTGTCTTTGGCTGCTGCAGGCACTGTGTGGGTACACATGAGTGTGGGTGAGCATAAATACATCCTTTAAGTAAGTCTTAAAGAGTTTGTGTGCATGTGTATCTCAGTATATGTCTGTGCACCATGCATGTACAGGTGAGCATGAACCCAGAACAGGGCGCTGGATCCCCTAGAACTGGAGTTACAGATAGTTGTGAGCTATCGTGCAAGTGCTGGGAACTAAACCCGACTCTTCTACAGGAGCAACAAGTGCTCTTAAACACTGATAAACACTGAGCCAGCTTTTCCAGCAGCCCCGCCCCCAAAGTGTTTTGTGTAAGGTCTTTTCCCCATTTTTTATTGGTTATTTTATTTATTTACATTTCAAATGTTACCCGCTTCCCAGTTTTCCCTCTACAAGCTCCCTATCTCCTCCCCCTCCCCTGCCTCTCTGAAAGTGCTCCCCCCACCTGCCCACCCACTCATGCCTCAGCGCCCTAGCACTCCCCTACCCTGGGAGCCTCCATAGGGCTCTCCTCTCAGTGGTGCCCAATAAGGTGATCTCCTCTGCTACATATGCAGCTGGAGCCATGGATCCAGAGCATCCACTAATGATGAAGCTGGAAATTTCCTATATTGAAGATGGCTCTCATTAACCTGGAAGTTTTACATAGAATCTTCAGTCCTTTTATTGGTCCACATCTACCATGGCTCCTGGATCCCTGACTCAATCTCTAGTCTAGGATTCTACTAAACAGTGATGGTGCATCTACTGTAGTCCACACCCCATACTATGATAGATAGCATTCAATTGTCAATCTGTGACCTTTTCAAGTATCTCTGGCCGTGTTAAATGTAAATTAATTCTCACTATGTTGAATGTTTTATGCCTTCATCTGAGAGCCAGAACTTTCCTAGTCATGGTATTCTAAAAGAATTCCATTTATAATTAATATTCAGCATACTCCAAAACTTAAGACACACTTTCAATCCAGCTTTCCTCACTGATTGAAAACACCATTGGGCCCAATGGCTTTGCTCTTACATTGTTTCCCCAGCCTGTACTAGAGGAATCTTCAACATTTTCCTCCATACACATAGACTACTAGGGTTTGACCACTTTTGGTTCTAAAAAGATATGACAGCTCATCCACTCATCCATCCATCCAATCATCTACCCACATATCTATGTACACATTAATCTATCTCATCTACCCATCTACCCATCCATCTATCCAATCATCCAATCTATTCATGCATCCATGCATCCTTCCACCCACCCACCCATCCATCCATCCATCCATCCATCCACCCCATCTACCCACATATCTATGTACACATTAATCTTTCTCATCCATCTACCATCTATCCATCCATTCACTCATCCAACCATTTGCCCAGCCATTCACCCACCCACCCACCAACACAATCACCCAATCCATCCATCCATCCACTCATCCACCCACCTACACAATCACCCAATCCATCCATCCATCCATCCATGCATCCATCCATCCACCTCCATCCACCGACATAACCATCTACCCCACCACCCATCTACTCAACCATCTCCCACTTATTTCTCATCACCATAAAGGTCTGTGGTAAATGTTCATTTTCCTATCTTATGATGAGCACAAAGAGACTCAGATATTGTTTTTTGTTTACTTTATGTGTTTGGCTTGCATGTGTCTATGCACCACTTGTATGTAGTACCTCAGGGGTCAGAAGTGGGTATTGGATGCCCTGGAACTGGAATCACAGAGGGTTCTGAGCTACCATGTGGGTGCTAAGTGAACCTGGGTCCTCCACAAGAGCAGCCAGTGCTCTTAACCACGGAGCTACCTCTCTCACCCTGGCACAGCTATTGTTACTGCCAAGCACATTGTTATAATTCCCCACAGATCTTTCACAGGCTGAGAAGAAAACAAGTGGGAAAACAAAAAGTGAAAAACAAAGGTCTTACCCAAAAAACACACACAGGGGCACACACACTCACACACACACACACACACACACACACACACACCCCAAAATAAAATAAAACAAAACCAATACACAGACACTCAAGCGTGTATGCAAGAGGGACAATATTAATACCACCAAGAGTAGGAAGGGACACATTCCTCCCTGGGGACTTGCTATCATCCACAGCTACAGCAAGGCACCCAATGAGATCAAACGAGAAAAAGTAAGAGTTAACAGGCTACCAAAAACACTGTAATGTCACACATGGAGCCAAGGTAATTCCCCGAGGCTAGCTGGAAAACAGTCTGCACTACACATTGCCCCAAATTTGGAGGCCCAGGTTTTTGTGGTGAGCTTGCTGGGAATCACGGAGTGTGAGGTAAGGTGATCCTTGGGGCTCAGAGGAGATGTCTTCCAAGAGAAGAAGCACTCCTCGAGCTCCGAAGTCAGTCAGTGGCCACAGAGTACAGGTGGTGGCTACTGAAGTTAACGTTTAGTAACATTCCATCCAGCCGCAGGTCAGCTCACTAGGTACAGCGGCTGCGTCTCTTCCCTCTCCCCTTGTTATCTATTGTGTTACTTAATTCCCTTTTTGTTACAGCCTGAGGCTTTAACCTAACCTAACAGGTAGGAATCCCCCCCTCGCTGTCTCTCTTCCCCCCCCCCCCGCCCCAGCCTGTCATGTTTGTGTGTGTGTGTGTGTACATGTGATGTGTCACAAGCATGAATATGACATGGCCTATGTGTAGAGGTCAGTGGACAACGACTAGAAGTTGGCACTCCTGCCTTGTCAAAGCAAGGTCCCTCATGTTGTGTGCCACTCTTTATACTCCAGGCTAGCTGGCCCCAAGCTCTTGGATAATTCTCTTTTCTCCACCTCCCGTGTCACCCAGGAGTGCTGGGATCACTGACATATGCCGTGTCATCTAGCTATTTTTGATAGGTTCTGGGCACTGAACTCACCTAATCAGATTTATATGGTGAGAGTTTTTACATGCTGAGCCATCTCCCCAGAAGCCACATGTCACGGGGGCTACATGTGGTTTGTGGAGCTCCTATTTCAAGGGCTGGCACACTTCTCTACTGCAGTGGAACACCAAAATACTCCTGGATGACAGGACAGTCAACAGCACAGGTCAGTGCCACTGCAGAAAATGGCATTTGAAACTGGAGCTTTTCAAGCATAAGGATTCTGCATGGCCTACATGCTTGGCAGAAGGCAGAGCTTCTTTGTTTAAAGCCACAATAAGTATTATGGGACTTTCCCTTATCTGCATGGAAGCACTTTGGATTAGACTATAACAACCATCAGGAATGGGGGACAAGATGGCCCATGAGTACTGACTGGATGCTAAAAGCCTGCAGCCCCTTGACAGCAGGGGAATGACTTTGGGTAGTTTAATGGATCCCTCTCAGGTCTTATCCATATCCACAAGGCAATACACGAATGTGTCACCCACGGAGTGAACAGAGATGTGAATCTAGAAGCAAGGCTCAAGCCTTCCAAGTTATGACCCTGGTAAATGGTTACATAGGCATGACCACACCACGTGATTCCTCAAGCAGCAGCATTCCCCCTTAGAGACATCCACAGCCGTAAGGAAACAAAAGCATCTTTTTAGCCCTGGGCTGTAATAAAATGTTGCTCACCCAGGGGCAGCAGGGTAAGTTTCCAGCCTTGCAGGGGGGTTTCACCACCTCTAGATATGAATCACGCCATAGCTCGGATAAGCATATGGTCCAGGTTTACAGAGGGCTTTATGAATACATACTCCTTCACAAAACCACATGAGAAAATACTTGTCCTTGTTTTATGAGGGGTGAACAGTTGAATGCCGAGAGATCAAGAGACCTGCCCAGAGGGTACAGTAATGAACTGGCAGAGGCGTAATGCGAATGCACTTCAGGGGCCAGGGCTTGGGAGGTGGTTTGTAGTCCTACAAGCACCCTGCCTGTCCTCCTGTGCCCTCCCATCGATTCGCCATCCCTCCACCTCCCACTCCCCAACCCCCATCTTTGGCCCCAACACACTGGGTGGAAATCCTCTACAGCCTCCTGTTTTTTATCTGATTATTTTTACTCATTGAGCAGGGTCTGTCAAACATGGCAGGAAGTGGGTTTGTGTACTTCTCCATCACTCAGACATGCACGTATGCACACAATCACACATGCATGTACACACCCACACAGTCATGTATACATGCATGTACACATGCAGTCACAAACACAGTCACATATGTAGTCACATTTCTACCAACATACAGAGTAGACTTCCTTATTGAATTTTCTTACCCACTAGGTTCTGGACAATCCCCCCCAACACCTCCTCTCTGCACTCCACTCCCCATCTGAGATCTCCCACCCCCAGCACCCCCATTTCAGTTTCAGATCATGTGTTCTAGTTCCTTCCCCACCAGCCTCCCCTAAAGTCTCTCCTTTTCCTCCTCTCATGAGTCACTTTCTAGATTTGTTTTTAGAACATTTTCAAATATGTATACATGTAGGACATTCTCCTCTCTATACCCCCTTTTCTTGACCAGCTCCTCTCAAATTGTCTTAGTCCCACCACAGTTTGATTTATACTTTCATGTCATCTACACATATGTGATTTCACTGTATAAAACCTAGCAACCACAAGTGAGAGGAAAGAAGCTTCACTGGAATCCAGTCTTCTGGGTGACCTGCCGCCATGCGGGCATTTTACTTATTTATATTATGTTTTCATGACTGTGTATGTATGCGCATGTGCGGTGTGTGTGTGCATGTGCATGTGTGTGTGTGTATGTGTGTGTGCGTGTGCATGTCATGGCATGCATATGGAGATCAGAGGATAACCTTACAGACTTAATGTAGGTGCTGGGATCAATCTCAGGTCATCAGGCTTTGTGGCAAGCTTTCTTCCTGAGCCATCTCTCTGATTCCACACGTTCACTTCCCCTCCTCCCTCTCACAAGGAAAGCCCTATTAAGACAATCACCTGTTTCGTGGACTCGCACGAGTCCCTCCCAGCAAAGGAGTTGGTAAGTGAGCCACATGAGTCACGGCTGGCTGAAGAGCTCCTCAGGCCCCTCACACCCAGCTCTCTGTGTTCACCAAGGGGAAGGGGCCTCTCTGCTTACAGTGTCCCTCCAGGGTCTGAAACTAACTCTCATTTCAGGGGATTAAATGAGTGGAGAGAGAAACCCTGAGCCCCACCAAAGGCACACCCACCAAAACCTACATCTTTTGGGTTTCCCTGTAGTGGTGAGTGAAGAAAAGAGAGGGGACATTCAGTAAAGGTGAATCGTAATGACAGATGGAGCGGAACTCTAGAGGCACGTGATTTCTGCACCATTCCCCAAAGCGACACAAAGCCTTCAGTGTGGAAACGCTCTAGCTAAACATTGGCCTCCCTGGGCAAGGTCCTCTTAAAGCTCCATTTGTGTGTCTGATCACACAAGGAACCCGTTTTTCTGCTGCCCTCCCACAACACACGGGAAGGGAGAGAGTCCCATAAATTGCTTTTAAACCACACTGAAAGGGGAAGTTTCTAGAACTCACCGGCTGGCTGGCTTGGAATGGAATCAGGAATGGAGTGTGACCTAGACTTAGAAAGCCGAGTCTATGGAAACCTTCCTGTATCTGTTATCTCCATGTAGCTCTCAGTGTCGCCTAAGCTCTTCTTCTGTTTAAAGCAAAGACGCTGGAAGACTCTAGATGTCTCAAAAGTCATACTCGTGCATGAGCCCCCAGGAGAAACTCCGCTGCTGATATATCCCGCTTTTCAGTTCCAGCAGAAGGGCCTAAAGAAACCACAGCAGCGAGGAGTGTGCCTAAGCAAGCCTCACAGGGCCAGTTCCCTACTCTGCCCTTCACCACACAATTTACTCATGGCAATAAAATGTAGTGGACAGAAGAGCCAGGCTCTGGGACTCAGGTCCCTGGGTATGAGAATACGGATGAACAGTAAACTTCCCCGAACCTCACTTTCCTCCTGTGACAAGGAGAGAGACATGAATGGATGCTACCTCACAAATCCTGGCACACAGAACAGAGGCACACCCTTCCCAAGATGTTTGGTGAAGCAGATGTCTCTGTCACATGTCCCCTTCCTGTCAGTAAGGAAACAGATACATTTAAAATTTAATTGCAGGGCCTGTGGGATGGCTCAGTGGGTCAAGGACTCACCCTAGCTTCCTGGAAGTCAGTCTTCCACTAGCAGCCTTCAGATGAAGATGTAGAACTCTCAGCTCCGCCTGCACCATGCCTGCCTGGATGCTGCCATGTTCCTATCTTGATGATAATGGACTGAATCTCTAAACCTGTAAGCCAGTTGAATATTGTCCTTATAAGAGTTACCCTGGTCATGGTTACAGGGGTTTCAGCAGTAAACCCCTAAGACAAATGCTATTTCATGTTTCTTCCCCTCTGGATTACAAGTGTGAATAAATAGTTTTGTTTGCTCATCATGCCATTGTAGATCCTTCTTGTGTTTCTTACTTTGTGGTTTTTGTGCTGTTTCACAAAGATACGTAGGTTAGAAAGCCTTCTGCTGGAGGCTTAGATTTTTCAAAACTTACTTTTAATAAGGATTATTAAATGCTTCCATACCCCTTCTAGTCCTCTATCCAAATGTATGGGATTTGGACCTGTTTAGAAGAAGAAGTCTTCAGTCTCCATTTGTCAGGATACCCACAGTCCAGATCAGTAGTGTCAGGCTACTAAACATGAATCAGCAGTGGTGGCATGATCCAGCAGAAACAGCTAGGCCTCTGCCTGCATAAGTCAGCAGAGCGACCAGAACCTGCTGGCACACCAGGGAAATTTTCTGCCATGCCTCTCTCAATGAAGTGAAGATCGGCAAAGACATGAAGATCACAAAGACATGACACCGAGGAAGCGTTGCGAGGCTAGCCATGCAGACAGCCATCACTGCCCGATGAGTCCTACTTAACACTCTCTCCAAACATCCCGTCTCCTCCCACAGTTCTTGCCTCAGCAAAACACCACGTGAGTCTGCCTCACATGCACTTCCAGAAATTTCCACCTCATATGCCCACCATATACTGTCTGCTGCCGTTTTCCTCAGCATTTTACGCTAGTTATGTCATCTCTCATCACACGAATGGGCTTCAAGGATGTCGCTCTACTCTCTGGAGTCTTGACATCCCGTAGTAAGGCGACTACCTACTTAAAGTTCATGAATATCGTTTTTAAAAATGCCTTTCTAGTCCTGTTTGGTTTTTTTTAGTGGAGGGCGATGCAGAGAGACAGGTCTCATGGTTCTCATGTCCCAGGTTGGCCTTGCTCTGAGGTCAAAGATGATCTTGAATTTCTGACCCTTCTTCCTTCTACCTCCCTGGAGCTGAGAATACAACTGTGCATCACCAGGCCCCATTAATGCAACACTGGGCAAGGCACCTGGGGCTCCATGCACCCCAGTAAATCTGTCCAGGCTGGGAAGATCCCCGAATGTAAATAGCTTCTAGAGACAAAGCAGCAGTGTCTCATTCTATGCTGCTTTGGGGGAATCACTAATGCAGACAGAGGTTGATGGAATGTTGAAAACTGAGCCCCAGTCACTGTGTTATCTCCATCTCCCCACACTGCCTCCTGGGAACACTGCCTCACTGAGTGCTCTCCTATTGCCATTATTCCTTCTGGCCTCAGAGCTCTCGAGGACATTTCTAGTCCAGAGGGCATCTCTGTCTCTTCTCACATCTCATTCTTCCTGCTCTGAGACTCCATGGGGTAAGTGGAGTCCAGAGTAACAGTTGGCTTGGTCAGAGAGGTGCTGTGGATGGAGAAATGGAAGTCTCCTTGGGGAAGACAGAGCTTGGAAGAAAGTCTGAGTTATTCCTCTTCCTATGGGGGTGTAAGGAGCCCCACACGGCTGCTGGTCCCCCTCAGGAGGACTGGTGTGGGAGCTTGAGATGGAGCTTGGGGAATGTACCCTCCACTTGCCAGCATGATGACTGAGTTCATAAAGTGCTATGAGGAGGGGCTCAGGGGTTAAGAGCACCACCTACTGTCACAGAGGACTCCAAGTCAGTTCCCAGAACCCACATGGTGGCTCATAATTGTCTGGATCTCCAGTTCCAGGAGACGTGACGCTCTTCTGACCTCCATAGACTCCTGAACACATGTGATGTACATACCATGTAGGCACATAAACAAATGAATAAATAAATACATTTGAAAACTGGGAGTGGTGGTGTGTGCCTTTCAATCTAGCACTGGGGAGGTTGAGGCAGGAGGATCCTTGGGGCTCACTGGCCAGATCATTCTTGCCAAACTGGTGAAGTCCAGGTTCATCAAGAGATCCTGACCCAGAAAATAAGGAGGGTGGTGATAAAGGAAGACACTGAGCATTGGCCTCACACACGCACATGCACATACATGTACATATATACATGCATGTATGTGTGCAGGTATATACACATACACACACACATGCCCATACAATCATACACATGTACCTGTGCACACACACAGAGAGAGAAAGAGACGGAGACAGAGAGAACTGGAGAACCGGTTTATGTGGTAGGGGAAAGGATCTAAGAGCCCTGTCATAGGTCCACGGTTAGCCACAAAATCTCCCTTCCACAGCCACATGGCTGGTAACCATGTTTAGCATCTGCTTCGTGTGGCTTGAGCTAAGCTGTCATTCACAGGTACTGCCTGCTCTTCGCATTCAACAGTAGCCAGGTGAGGGTGAGAGGATGAAGAGTCCGCCCAGCCTCTCACTGCCCATGAAGCTGGGAGAGTGCGCAGGCGTGGCTGAAGGACTTCCATCATCACCCGTGGGACTCAAAGGAAGGGTCACTGTATTCAAAAGAGGAAGTGTGCTCCTTCCTCTCTTCTCTGTGGAGGATGGCGAGCAGGGTTCCGCGCATGGTAGGCATGTTCTCAGAACTGCCCTCGCTCCAGCCCTAGAGAAAGCTCTTTCCGCCTATGCTGTCCTGGAGGGAGGGCACACTATATCACAGAGCACTTTAAGATAGACTGTGTTGTACAAGGGAAGAGGAGACCTTAGCAAAGACCTGAGATGGAGTGGGCACCGCCCTGTCTGTGCATTCTGATTTCCCTCACCTCCCATGGTCCCATCATGTAGACAGAACCTCTTCTAAGCATCGCCTGTCAATAAAAAAGGCAGTGGCCAATGAAAATAGGAGGTGGGACACTGGCAGGAAGAGAGAGGATTCTGGGAAATAGAGACTAAAAGGAGATTCATGCAGGAAGATGTGAGGAGATGGACTCATGGTACCTGAACACAGGTAACCAGCCACATGACAGAGTGTAGGTTAAAATAAATGGGACATTTTAAGTTATATCTAGTCAGTAAAGAGTCTAGCTATATGGCCAAGATATTTGTAAATATATTTTGAGTCTGAGTCTTATTTCTGGGAGTATGGGGCTGGGGAGAAGAACCAGGCATAACTTCAATACCATTGCATGCTGGCTTGGGATTCTAAATGTATCATGGGGCTTCCTCTCTACAACCAACCCTGCTCTGCCCTGGGAGGCTGTCCCTGCCCTGAGAGGCTGTCCCTGCCCTGGGAGGCCATCCCTGCCCTGAGAGGCTGTCCCTGCCCTGGACCTGCCCTGGGAGACTGTCCCTGCCCTGGGAGGCCATCCCTGCCCTGGACTTGCCCTGGGAGACTGTCCCTGCCCTGGGAGGCCATCCCTGCCCTGGGAAGCTGTCCCTGCCCTGGGAGGCCATCCCTGCCCTGGACCTGCCCTGGGGGGCTGTCCCTGCCCTGGGAG
>NW_022196906.1:112583385-112588286 GCF_008632895.1 Mastomys coucha | reverse complement strand
GGCTGTCCCTGCCCTGGGAGGCCGTCCCTGCCCTGGGAGGCCATCCCTGCCCTGGGAGGCCATTCCTGCCTTGGGAGGCCATCCCTGCCCTGGGAGGCTGTCCCTACCCTGGACCTGCTAAAGAACACAGGGAAAGTAAGAGGCACGTCTGAGGCATAGGAACCACTTTGATCTGGGTGTAGTGTAGAGAGAGGAAGCAGAGGGGACCTCAACCGTAAGGCAAAGTGATAGCACATGGCAAAGATCTTGAGCACATCCTCTGATGATCTATGGCTTCGGAAGAATCTGGAATGGGAGCGATATTCCAGATGCCTTTTCAACATCAAGCCCAGGCACAGAGGTGAAGGATAAGAAAGAATGCCGACTGCCTTCTCCCTCGGCGTCTCTGGCTCCTCACACCATCTGGTATATTTCAAGTTGCTGTTTTACAATATACGGTTTTGGAACTGCTGTCTTCGTGCTGCTTGGGTGCTGAGGTGGTCTCGAGGAGGACCACACCGAGAGACGAGGAGACACTCTTGTTTTCCTGACAGCCTCATGGCTGGGGCTTGAAAACGTGGCTCCCTTTTTCTCTTAGACTGACTTTCATTTCTCAATCTCTAGTGTGGATAAAGATGGATTCCTTACTGCCTTCCAAATCTCAACCCTGAGTTCATATTATACCAAGACAGAGGTGACAGTCTCCCTCACAGCCTCGGGGAAGCTTATCAACACTACAGAGACTGTGGGCTTCAAGCTACAAAATGAGGACACAAAATGAATTTTGGGTAAGAGGCAGAAAACGACAACATCAACAACATGGTATGTCAGTTCCTTTCATTAAGAGTCAGACTCAACGTCCCCTGCAGCTTTACTTCAGCCACGAGAGTTTATGAGAATCAGCATTGTGCTACTTCTGAAGCCTGAGCTACAGAGGGCCTGTTGGCCTCTACTCTCACTCAAAAACCTTGGCCAACATGCCAAAAGACCTGAGCACAATGCTGACCTAGCTCCAGTACCCGAGAGTGCTTGTTGACTGGCCTACCACAGCTGTGAAAGAAGGTGGGGAAAGAAAACATCCCCCTCCAGGAAGCAGCTTCAACCTTCCTGTCACCACAGAACAAGGGAAGGGGCTTCCAGGTGCCTGTTGGGTCCAGGCCCAGAGATAGTCAAGTGCACGCGGCTAGCAGTCCCGGCTGAGGGCCAGGTCATTTGTACTTCCCATGTAAGGGCAGAGAGAATGCCCTTGAGAAATGGCTGATAGGAAAGTGCCCCAAAGTGTCCTTTCTCGAGGCCTGGTAGACTGCAATGCCTCTCCAAGAAAGGAATGGAATGGCGAGGCAGCCCTCATGCATTGTTTGAAGGGAGGGAAAAGGCAGTGAGGTCATCCAAGTCGGACTCCACTCCTATGGCATGGTTAGTGCCACTTCTGATTACTCAAACAAGAGGCTAAGTGGCTGCATTTACTTCGAGGTGTTTATGCTGCTCTGGCATTTTCTGACTTGTGCACTTTGGACAGGAGTCTGTTTGTCTTCAGTCTTGGTTATTTTCTGCCCCGGTGTTTGGACTCTGTCTGGGCACCTGCCGTTAGAGATTGTTGCTGTCTGCACAGCTTGCTGGGATGCTCTGCTCTCACTGGGTTTTCTTCTCCCCACCTGCCTGGCCTTTGTCATGCCAGGGCTAGTGTCGTCTGTCTGTCTGTCTGTCTGTCTGTCTGTCTACTGCTGGCACTAACCAATCAGGGCTGCTGGCTCCGCCGGCAGGTGGATGGACTTGTCCCTCTGGAATCTTCTCCATCATTCCAGACTGAGCATCTGCTGTTCTGGGTCACTCCAGACACATTTGGAGACAGGGCTATCTCTCTATTTCAACACAGCTTTTCTTCCCGTATAATGGTGCATCTCTTCCCAATGCTCCAAGTCTACCAGACGTGAAACACAGCAACGATGTTCTTCCATGTCATCTTAGGGCACTCCACAAGGCACATGATTCCCCAGGGGCAATCATCTTTCACTATGTACTCTAAAACAGTATCCGTACGGTGGAAAATTTGAGGCTAACCTGTAGAATACTGTTATGCTCTAAACCGTTATTCTCCTTCCTGGTAGAATAGGAGCCCCAAAGGGGGTCGTTTTGGTGCCCTACCAGCACTAAGTGGCTTTAAATCTGCCTTCGAATCTTAATCAGACATACTTCTCCAAGCACAGGTCTTGTCTGGCTACTGCTCACCCTCCTCTTCTGCCTACTAAAGCCTTTGTGTACCAAAGACTCCATCAGAGAGGCAGTCTTCAGCAAGCTTCCCCGCAGGCCCTGCAGGAAAGGGAAAGGTGGCACCTCTCCACTTGGACTCCTTGGATGATGCACTTTGTGGAGTCCCACCACACTGCTTTAGGCAGACCCTTGGCTGCATTACGACCTCTTGCGTTACAGCCACGGTCTGTTCTTAGAGTCCCAGATCACCCTGCCAGTGCTCAGCAAACCCAGCAGTCCTGTTGGTGCTAAAGGGGCCATGTATAGGCTGCAGGGGCATCAAATTAAGACAAATATTTTTGAAAACAGGTTGGTGTGGACTGGTGATCACCATCCTTCCATTCGCAAGTGCTGTTTTATCAATCCGGCTCTGTACTAAGCAGGTGGGGATAATGACTCAGTTGGCCCTTTTTGGAGGGGAGGAATCATTCCAACTCACTTGCAGGTGGGAGACGGACACATATGCAGCTATGTAACTTGCCAGGGTTATGCATGGAAGTGTGGTGGGCCTATTGTCCTGATGGCCGTCTTGCATGCTTGTGCCTTCCTTCTAAATAAGCAGCTGTCCAACCCCTTCCATATTTCATGCAAACTCCACAAAGAGGGCAAAACAAACTTCTTGAACAGTGACTTTCCCCTCTGAAAACTTTGAACTGCTGTCCTGGCTGCTCCCTACTGTTCAATAGTCTGAGTGAGAGAGGTGGCCAAGGTTGATAGGTCTAGGAATGAGGCCACCAATCTTTCCTTATTCAGTTCAGGTTCCCCACAGGCAGACATTTGAGGCCCACCTCGTAGACACAACAGTAAAAAGCTGTCAATCTGACTTTTATACTCCCATATAAACCCCTACCCACAAAGTGTCTGTAAGTCCCTGCTCTGGTGACTAACTGTTAGCCCAGACCTCAGGCAGCCCCAGGGCTTTGTCTCTAGGGTTCTTGTCATCATTGGCACCCATGAGCCCCTGGGTGGTAACAGCAACCTGGACTGACTGACCCACTGGCTCACTGGCCAAGTGGCTTGTGGCTATAGCCCCAGACTTGGCCTTCACTGGCTCCCATTTCTGGGGATTTCTGAGTCATGCCAGCTTTCAGTCCTTGGCATGCCCAGAGTAATGAATCTAAGGCTAAAGAGAGCAAAGGGAACTTTATCAGTGCAAGCACATCTGCCCCATCAAGATGACAACGGGTCGGGATATCAGACTCCCTGCTTCTGCCTGGGCTACTGGGTACGGATTTCCTTTTGATTCTTCCTATGATGAACTTTGTACTTGGAAACTGATGGGCAGATCCCATCAGGTGCAGCATCAGCATCTTCCTGAACCACCCCTCTGTGGAATTAGCAGAAGGGACATGGGGTCATTAGCCAGCTTTTCCTATGGGCTCCTGTATTCATGACACAGTTTTATAGCACCAGGCTAAGGTGGGCCAGTGACAAGCCTGGACATTCCTGCTGTACTTCCTTTCCCTTCCTGTCAGCTCCATCCCCCAGAGACAGCATTATCCACTGGTCTGCCACAGGTTCTATCACCGAGTTCTGGCCAACCCTGCTCCCCTGCCATCTCACAAGGAGATCTGTTCTTCATCTCTGATCCCAGTCACACGACACTGCATGAATGAGCTGGCCGTCCAGTCTCAGCCAAGTTTTCCAGGTTCTTTTGAGGCCATCTATGACTAAATCATCCTTGGCGGATAGTGAGTGGAAGGCATATATATGGCTCATCTCTAGACAAGCATGCCTTTCCTCTGTCCCCAAGAAGCCAAAGACTTGAAGCCTCAAGGGAATGGGAGAGCTAGCAATGGAAGGAGATGGAGTCTCCAAATCCCTGGTTGGAGTAAGCTGCCTCCAGTGAGGAAGAGCCTGGCTTGACTGACATATCAACACCTCAGCTTGTTCTAACTGTCCCTCTTAACTGGGTAAATCCAAAGCTGCCTTGTTGCTAATGAGAGTTAACTAGCGCAGAAAGCCGAGGAACAATAGAGAAAAGATACATCTCCAGATACATAAAAAGAAGAGGGATACAAAACAGAATAAATGTATCATTTCCCAACACTGCTGGTGTAAGTTAGGAATCATAAAGGGGGCCCTTTCTGCAGCCCATCGGTGTATCCATCCATGACTAAAGTCAGGGTTTCAAACCCATCTATGCTTATTTGTCCTTTCAGGGTCTAAGGCAAGTTAAATGCCAAATAGGGAGAGGGATCCCCTCCCATGACTTTGCTTTGCCTCTCTCTGTTCATCCTCAACAAAGCAACTCGCCTTGGACCCAGACAAGGCTCCAGAGTAGAAATTAAGGGACTTCAGGGTTGGAGCCTGGCAGCAGGTGGCTCTTGAGGTCAATATTGCTGTTGATACAAGCACATGGAGACACAGGACAGAGGCCAACAGAGAGGAAAGGGCCAGGAACATTTTCTGGATCCTGCCAGGGCTCAAAGAATTATATTCAGGATTTTTGCTAATGTGCAGACGCGAGTAGAAGGGCCAGGGATTTATACAAAGGGAAGTCTAAGCCCTAGTGTCGATAACTAAGGAGGATGGGGGCAGTTCTACAGCAAACCCAAGACAGGCCCCCGTGAAGAAATCATCCTCCTGACTCAGTTCCAGCTGCTTGCCAACTCTCTCTATGGGCTAGTCTCACCTCTCCACCCCAACCACCCAGTCACCCACCTCCCCAC
>NW_022196906.1:112573147-112583375 GCF_008632895.1 Mastomys coucha | reverse complement strand
CCAGCAGGCCACAGAAGCAGGCTCCCTCTCAGGCACAGCTAGCAGTCCTGTGTGCACTGGAGGCTACGCACGCCGGCAGAACTCATTCCATCCCAGGTTACATAATCACCCAGCTACAGCCAAGGTCTGAACTGATGATTAGCATAGAAAAAGCTCCAGAAAATAAATTCCATGGGCATTAGGCAAATGGTCCTTTTAAATAAACAATGGCTTTCATTTTAGCACAGACATAACTGCACAGAGGTGGGAGAGGAAAGAGGAGCTGGGAAGAGAATGGATCTGTCCCAAATCACAACTCTGTCACTTTGTAGAGCTCACATCCTCTGTGTATCCTCTGGGGCCAGGGCTGGAAAGTTCCTCCAGCTCATCACTGTCCCATACCACACTGCCTCTCCATCAGTGGTCCACCCATAGACCTGTAAGGAGGACAGCTGTACTTGGAAACAAGCCCAGGAGAGCTTTCCAGCCCCAGGCCAATGCCAAAGAACAGGGTGGGTATCTCTTGGAATGGATCCTGGCTGCTGGTCACACCATAGTTCTAAGCAGAATCGAGCTGGTGTGGCCACAGCTCAATAGTCCAGCTTGACTATACGCACACATGGTAACAATGCATTTTCAGAATGAACCCTGAAATACTGGGAACCAGTGAGCAAAAGAGAACCCAGCCCTCCTTCCTGTTGGCTGCTCACACACACACACACCCAGCTGGACTCCACCCTAACCCTCCACCCAGCCCTGAAACATCTTCCTCCCATCTTCCTGTTCTCTATCGTCACTCAGCAAGTCGGGAGAACAGAGGATGGGGTGACCTGAGGACAGGCCCTGTCTCATGGAGCCTGTATAGCCAAAAGGCAAGGTTCATAAAAAGATGGCCTCCTCAAAAATGAAGAAAAGCACCTACAACTCCCAGGGTCGAGTGGATGCCTGTTGAATAAACATCCATATACATGCCTGACTATCATGCCTGAGCCATCTATGCACACACTCCGGAGGCCACTGCGTTGGGAAATGGAGTCAGATCACAACTGTGAAGGAGGGGTAAGCCAGAATCCAGATGCCCAAAAGTGATTTGTTTGTGCACTGAACTCTCAGGAGTCTGAGAATTCCAAGTTTGATTTTGGCCTTCCAGATCATCAACAGGGCAGACCAGAAAGTATTTAATACCGCCTTGGTTTGTAACATTTTTTGTTTGTTTGTTTGTTTTTTAGAAACAGGGTTTCTCTGTGTAGCCCTGGCTGTCCTGGAACTCACTCTGTAGACCAGGCTGGCCTCGAACTCAGAAATATGCCTGTCTGTGCCTCCCAAGAGCTTGGATTAAAGGTGTGCACCACCACTGCCCGGCAGTTTGTAACTTTTAAACACTGAGGCCTTGCTGAGTGGAACTTCATTTGTATAGGTGAGATTGTGAGAGGCAAAGCAAAGTCATGGGGGAGGGATCCCTCTCCCTATTTGGCTGAAAGCAGGAAAATCCCAAGAAGTTGGGGGAGGGACTTACAAATAAGGCCAAAGCCAGCTCTGACTCACTCCAGAATGGACACTCTATACCCCCTAAAGAGAAACTTGGTCCTTATGTCACGGAGAGTCCTAGGCCTACTCCACTCTTCCTAGGTGACCTCAGATAAGGTATACGAGCCTCTGCTCTCCTAATTATCCCTTGTGAGCGTGAGGTCACTAGTCTCCCCCCACAAGGCTGCTTTGAAGACTGGAGTCGCACTGATGCACCGTAGGCTCTCAGTGAATGGCCACTGTCATTGCCAGGTTTAATTACAGCAAAGTCAGCATGCTAACGGTGCTGGGTGCCTCGCAGGAGTGAACGGTTGGGGGATTAATGAATGAGAAAATGGATGGGCGAGCAGACAGACAGATGGACAATGGGCATGTGGGTGGGTTCTTTCATGTGCATCATACACGTGCATCATACATGTACACGGCCCTCAGAAACTGCCCATCCAGTAGTGATTCATCCAGAACTGCCCCTTGAAGTGAACCTCAAGTACCACAACATAAACTGCGTTTGCCTTTCAGAAAGAAAAACAGAAACACAAGTCTTGGAACTCATTCCTGGAGTTGGAATTTGCACTTCGAGGAGAGCTCCCAGCAGGGGACACACGCTCATCTCTGGAGGGCACATCCTAGGGCTCTCTGTCCTGAGCATCTCAAAGACACACCATGGCCCAGGGTCTACTCCGGAACGTAGAGATGCTTTTTAGTCTAGGAATTATTAGCGCAAGTTAATGGAGGCTTGGATTTTGGTCATTGACATTTAAGTGCAGAATGATGAATATGCTGTCTTCCCTTATATGATGTCATATCACATGCTGTCCCACATACAATGTCATATGTGCTAAAATGACACAGTAGTGAATCAGCTTCCACCCAACGTGCCACCATGGATGAAGGAACTGTGTCAATGAACAAACACGTGGCACCATAGCTCCTGTCCCGGCAAGCCCTCAGCCTTCCGGAGTTCATGCCACACTGCCACAGACTTTGGAGAAAGGCGTGTGAAGGGGCAAGGCTTGGGGTGGGAACAGAGTCTAGGAGAATTGAGTATCACAAACTGCACGTGCAGTCAACAGCCTCAGAGGACTCAGCCAGATGCACAGTAAGTTCACAGGCCACCCAGGCTGCCCAGCACAGATTAAAACTCAGTTGTATTCCCAAACGTATTGACTATATTTTAAAAGTTGCTTCATACTATCTTAGTCACTGTTCTATTGCTACGAAGAGACACCATGACCAAGGCAACTTTTATGAAGGAAAGCATTTAATTGGGGGCTGGCTCACAGTTTTAGGAACTTAGTCCGTTATTACCACGGGAGGGAGCATGTTGGTGGGGGTGGAGAGAGAGACAAAGAGAGAGGAGGCATACACACAGAGGAGATACTGAGATGGGGGAGAGGGAGAGAGAAGACACACATACAGAGAGAGAGGGAGAGAGAGAGCAAGAGAGAGAGAGAGAGACTTTAAAAGCACTTTAAAACCTCAAAGCCCAACCCCAGTGACACAAATCTAGGTAGGCCACATCTCCTGATCCTTTTAATCCTATCAAAGAATTCTACTTCATGGTGAGGAAGGATTCAGATATATGAGCCTATGAGAATCATTCTTATTAAAAACCACCATGCACTCCCAAACCACACACACACCTCAGGATTTAAGCAGAATGCATTTGATGGTGAAAGCTACAAAATGATCTGGTATCAATGGTTAGACACTTTCTAGGCACAGCTTTTGATAGTAATGATTAGACATTTTCATCAGTAATTAGGCACGGCTTTTGACAACTGCTACAGAGAGGAAACACATTCTTAAAGGGAGACCTTCTGACTTGGAGGGGGACCCAGCCTTGTTTTAGGGCGTAACACACTGCTATCATCCAGGGAGAGGCAGGGGGCATTCTCCTTGTCTGGGTTTGCTACAACTGTCAAGAAAAAAGTATAACTAATCCTCCTAAGAGTGTCCTACAAACTTCTCTTTCAAGATCTAGGCATTGGGTAAGCTGAATGACTGAAAGAATCTTATGGAGAAGTCACACCGTGGTTGTCACACAGAGGGTGGGCGGTTCACATGCAGGTTCCATGCTTAGATATGTATTATGTGTGCATACAAACATGTATATCACATATATGTCATTAATCAAAGCATGTAACAGCAACCTGCTGGCATTACTCTTGACATGCAGTTCTGGTACAATAATGGCACTACTGAACGTCAAGTTCAGTTCTGGTACAATAATGCCAATACAGGCACCCTGGGCAACCACAAGCCCTGGAGGGGGGAGCTGTGCTAACACGAGACCAAGCACAAAAACCTTGGCAAACTGGAGCTTTATGTAGGACCCTTCTGACTAGCGTCATCCTTGCTCTCCCCAGATTTCTCCTTGGGCCACAGTCCAAAGTGTGTCGGAATCCTTAGCCAGGCCCAGTGCATTCCCAACCGGAGAACCAGGAATACCCAGAGTGCAGGTTCATCAGAGGCCAACCCCAGGCTTGAAGAATGTAAATTTTTAACAAAATATTATCTTCAAGATAGAAGTGTGGGAAATCCTCCAGTGGTTCTCAAACTCATTCAGGAAATTAAATTTTGAGAGACCTTTATGGCCTTTGTAAAAACAAAAGACCAAAAAAAAAAAAAAAAAACCCACAAATGTATGGCTCTGTTGAGCCACACACTGCAGGTAACTACGACTTCCCTGCTCATGTGGTTACTGTTACTAGAAGGTTTTCTCCAGGGTCTCCTACATGCTAAGACCTCTTTAGCCCCTCCCCACCACCATGTTCTCTCCTTGGAATGTGACATGACAGAAGTCACATCTGGAAAACAAGCTTCCTATAATTAATATAGAAAATGCTCAACTTGAAAGGTCACCTCCCTGATTGTGCACAAAGGTTTCCAGGAAGTAAAGTAAACTGTTTCTGCCTGAGTTCGTGGTGACGAATGTGTCCTCTGGATTCTTGGGAGGGATCACATCTTGACAAGCTCTGTGATGAGAGTGAGGGCCCCTGGTCTGACATCTCATGAGGTGTCCAGGTTTTATGAAATGAGTGTTTATGGCACGGAGGCCAGAGGAGAAGGAAATCAAGATCCTCTGGCCAGTGCCAAATATCTCTGGTATAGAAAGACCGAGATGGGCTCACTGAAGGGACAATTTCCTGCAGAGGGCACAGGTTTACAAAGAGCATCATGGCAAGGCATGCTAGGGTGGTAGCAACAGCTGGGGGATGGGGTACCGCCATACCAGGTCTGAGGAGGCAAGGGAGAGCACTGCCCAATGGACACACCACACGCCACACACAGGTGGAAGAAGAACCCCCATAATGAAGTAAGTTGTCACGAAAAGCAGAGAAACCAACCAGCCCAATGCCTGTTCTACTAGATACAAACCACAGAGATTGCTCTGAGCTGCCCAGGGGCTAGTACAAAGATGGATATAGGACTCATGTCTCAAGTCAGGTGTGGAGAGACAGTAAAGCAACAGTTACGCCGTGTTAGGCCATGAACAAAACCCTCCACAGAACAATCGCAGAGACATACTGACCGCCACGATGACACTGGCAATGATCACAGGCACACTGACCGCCACGATGACACTGGCGACAATCACAGAGACATACTGACCACAGAATAGTTGTGATGTTAGTTCTGATTGTCAGCTTACACAGCTTGGGAGGAGAGCCTCAGTTGGATGGCCTGTGGACATGTCTGTAGAAGATGTGCCCCCAAGAAAGTAAGAGGTACCATTTCCTGGCTTGGGGCCCTGGACTGACTAAGTGTGGGGAGAGTTGAGAATTAAGCATGCACGTGTGCATTTCTCTTGATCTTCACTGTGGATGCCATTGCAACAGTTGCGAGCACAGAGGTTGGTGGCTCACCATGAGTCCATGCTCATGACCCCATTATATTGGAAATGTCTTAAGTTGAAAAGGCACTCAATATATCTAACTCATTTAACAACCTAACCTTGGTGCGCAGAACCCCTTCAGAGCCCAGATTGTTTCCTGCTGTGGTATTATGGTTGAGTGTCGCTCTGGCTCTCTGTGACTGTCCAGCAGCAGGAGAGAGTATTGAACCCCATGTCACTAACTCAGGAAAGGCTCTAGACATGGGAAGGTGAAGATTTGTGAGCCAAACTGTCACAGCTCTGGACCATCTACACGGGGCCTCAGGTTGCTCTTCTTGTCAGCTATGTAAGAGAAAGACATCATCGCTCATGAGAAACAGGGGAAGACAAGATCCAAGCATCAGCCCCTCACGTCAGGGAACTCATAATGTTTCCCTTCAACTACATGTTTATTTACCATCTTAAAACATTAGTGCGGAACCAACTGAGGTCAAGTAACTAGAACAGCAATCCTCAGGGAGGCAGGCCTCCCTCACAGGTACCAGAGGTGAGCCCCATCACAGCGACATCTGCATCCTACCCGGCAGGTATTGGCCCCTGAGGCTCTCCAAAGTGGGTTTCCAGTGGGGCATGGGGGGGAAGGAGGAGGAAAAACTCAGGGTTCTGAGTTCAGTCAGCCATCTTCTTCCCCTTCAAAAACCAGTCCCTATTTGGAAATGTTTGCTATTCCCTCTTAAACAAGACTGATGACCTCACAGCTAGAGAAATAAACCCCCTGCCTGTCTCGACTCAGCAGGTTCTCCGACAAGCTAAACACAGCTGCACTTGAGTGGCTATTTTTGGACTCTGTAAATTCTGGCCTCGTTCTCTCTGAAATATTCTCTGCAGATTTGCCAGAGACTTTTATCTCACTTCTGACTCAGGGACAATGACTTCATAAGTACGAATGGCCTTGTCGTTGCTGTGGTCATTATCTGAGGAACACTTGCACAAAACACATACAGAGCACTTCTTCCTCCTGGAAGGAGGGACCCCTTGACTTTATTGATCCCAGGGTCTGAATTATGAATAGGAAGAGGAGAATCTGCCACCCAACTACCTTTAACAACAATAAGGCAGGCACTGGAGAGATGGCTCAGTGGTTAAGAGCGTTAGCTGCTCTCACAGAGGACCTGACCTGAGTTTGGTTCCCAGCACCCACAGCTCCCAATTATCAATATCTCCAGTTCTAGGGAATCCTGCCTTCTTCTAACCTTTGCAGGCACAGCATGCATATGGTACATAAACCTACATGCAGGCAAAGCCCTGCATTATGTACGTATATGTGTGTGTGTGTGTGTGTGTGTGTGTGTGTGTGTGTGTGTGTGTGTATATATATATATTTTTTTTTAAGTAAGAAAAGACTATTACAAGGACCACATAGAACCCCCCCCCCCCCACTCCACCAGGTGATGGTGGTGCATGCTTTGAATCCCAACACAGGCAGAGGCAGGCAGGCCAGTCTCCGGTTTTGCAGTTAGCCTTGTCTACAGAGCCAGTTCTAGAACAGTCAGGGCTACACAGAGGAATCCTGTCTTGAAAACAACAAAACAGGAAAGAAAAGGAGGAGGAAGGAAGGGAGGAGGAGGAAGAGAAAGGTAGAGGAGGAATAAAGAAAGAAGAAAGAAGAAAGAAGGAAGGAAGAAAAGAGAAGAAAGCACTCCAAGACAGTGTTTCTCCAAGGGGCTGAGAAGGCAGCAATCTGGTCGCCTTCCTGGGATGCAGCCAGCTGCGGTCCCGTGGGATCTGTGCCTGTGTGATGATAGATATGCCAAATTTTCATAAGTATCTCTGATTCCAAAGCTCATCCCGAAGCCTCCTCTGCAGGAGCCTTCCTCAGTTTACCCGTCTCTGAGAGCAGTCCTGCCGGAGCTTTCTCAGTTTACCCCTCTCTGAGAGCAGTCCTGCAGAAGCCTTCCTCAGTTTACCCCTCTGAGAGCAGTCCTGCAGGAGCTTTCCTCAGTTTACCTGTCTCTGAGAGCAGTCCTGCCGGAGCCTTCCTCAGTTTACCCCTCTGAGAGCAGTCCTGCCGGAGCTTTCCTCAGTTTACCCCTCTCTGAGAGCAGTCCTGCAGGGCATCCGAGGTCCTGAAACCTTGCTGAAGGAGATTCTGGAATCTGCCTTCTAAACGGGGTCGACGACTGGAGCAGAGACCTTCAGATCTAAATCCATGGTGGAACTTGGCCCCTTGCCCCGTGTTCAGCATCTAGCACACACTGACAGAATCCTTCTTGTCTCAGACGTGGCTGTTTAATCGAGCCAGTCCTCTGTGGGTGTCCCTCATGAGCACAGACAGCCAGCTCTCAGCCTGTATCACCTCCCCACACACTAAGGCACTGAACTTGGGGATTTGCTCGTCTCTTCTCTGTCTTTCTGTTTCAATGTCAGCTATCCCTGCTGTCCTTACCTCCAAAAAGGGCCCCTGACCCGTCCGCATCCTCTGGCTCCACTGTGACCACTGTGGCCCAGCCACCTTGACCAGTGTTCCCATGTCCTACCTGGGCTATCGACTTCCACTCCCTGACTCTCCCCAAACCACAGAGCCAGAGTGACCATCTACAAATGTCCCTGCCTGAGGAAATGGCAACTTCCTCGCAGGACCGAGCAATACAATTCATTTTCATCTCTCTAGAAATTTCCTTAATAAATCATTTCATCCAGCCTTCCCCCAAACTCCCTGAGTCAGAAATTAACAGCGGATTACAATGGAGGCTCAGGGGCTTCCGAGAGGTAAAACTCCTTGTCCAGGGTCACTGGGCTGCTGGATTTTAACTCAAGTCCAAGCTTTGACCAGACCTCCTAACTCACTCATCAGAGTCAAACCCAGAAATACTGCAGGGGATCCTCCAGCTGCAGTTGGTGTATTTTTAAAGGCTGGAACCTGAATTGTGTTTGGGGGACAGCAGGACAACTGCATCTAAGAGCATATCCTAGCATAAGAAATGAGGAAAGATAAAGAAGAGGGGAGAGACCCAGGAAGACAAAAACAGACGCCGTGACGAGTATGTATGTGCTGGTTAGCTTTGTTTGGTTGGTTGGTTTGGTTCGTTTATTTTAATTTTTTTTTTCTTGTCAACTTGGCACAAGCTAGAATCATTTGAGAAGACTAAACCTCAATTGAGAAAATGCCCCCACCATATTGACCTGTGGGCAAGCCTGTGGTTTCTTTTTTGATTGACAATTGTGTAGTTGATGCTACCCCTGGACATGTGGTGCTGGGTGACATCAGTTCCTGGCTCCAGGCCCGGCTCCTCTCAGGTTCCTGCCTCCTCAACACCTTCCCTTCAGTTCCTGCCTCCAGGCCCCGGCTCCCCTCCAGTTCCTGCCTCCAGGCACCTGCCTTGCTCGGATTCCTACAGTGACTTCCTCCACTGATGGATTGTGATAAGGAAAGGGAACCTGAAATAAGCCTTTTCGTCCTCGAAAGTCACTGTTGGTCATTTTGTCTGATTACAGCAAAAGAAACCCTAACCAGGACACAGGCGGTGGCAGGCCTCTATCTGCCCTTGGCCCCTGCTTTGTTCTGCTTCCACTCCAGAGGGCTGGACCCGGGGCGATTTCCCCTCTCCCTAGAGGCTATTTACATCACCTCTCTAGAGATTTAAAGGACAAAGTGAACCAGCTGGTCATATGTTAGGGCTCATCAAAGACACTTGCCAACCAAGGCATGGAGATGGCCAGCCTACTCAGTTTCCTCTCTCCCCAGCAAGAACTGTTCCTCCTTCCACCTACCCTGGTTCTATCTGCTGGCAGTTTCCTGTGGCGGAGTAAATAGACTTCCAAAAGACTTCAGGCCCTTCTACAAACATGAGGTCCTCACATGAGTGTCCTCAGACACCTCCTGTCTTTCTGCATCGTTAAACAAAACAGAGAGAAGTGTTTTCTTTTTGTCCATAAAGGTCTTTATTTCGCATCGTGCTGATCTGATTTAGCCCTCTCTCTTGCTTTTCTAACATCTGGAACCAGGCTGTAAAAGCTTGTAGGTGCCAATCACTGCTCATTTGCATGACCTAGAACTAGTTTTCCAGTTTTATGGAAAACTCACAGAACTGTTAGCATTAACAACGAATTAGATAATTGTGTACAAACCCTCTGGAAGTAAAGTATTCAAGAGTGTTTAAGAAAACACTTAGAAATGCAGACTCACTTAAGTTGGGGTGGCGGGAACTCAGCAGGCAGGGGCTGAACTGAAGTCATTTAACAATGATGTCATATGTTGGTACAAAGAGGGGGGAGCGGGCAGAGGGGCTTCCAAGCAGCCCAGGGTCTGATAGGAGGCTTAGCTATTGCATAATGGCTAGAGCAGTCAGCAGATGGTAACTGTTCACACATGCCATGTTTCGCAGGAGCACACTGCAGCAGGCTAGCCCAGCCAGCATCCTCTCTGCTGTTCTCTTGTAGTCCAACTTGACTATAACCCCATCTGAAATTTGCCTGCAGTCAAGGGCAACACTTCCTAGTTAGCCTCGCTGGAAGTACTAGTTAGCCTCCCTGGAAGTACTAGTTAGTCTCCCTGGAAGTATTAGTTAGCCTCCCTGGAAGTACTAGTTAGCCTCCCTGGAAGTACTAGTTAGCCTCCCTGGAAGTATTAGTTAGCCTCCCTGGAAGTACTAGTTAGCCTTGCTGGAAGTACTAGTTAGCCTCGCTGGAAGTACTAGTTAGCCTCGCTGGAAGTACTAGTTAGCTTCCCTGGAAGTACTAGTTAGCCTCCCTCGAAGCACTAGCTAGCCTCCCTGGAAGTACTAGTTAGCCTCCCTGGAAGTACTAGTTAGCTTCCCTGGAAGTACTAGTTAGCTTCCCTGGAAGTACTAGTTAGCCTCCCTCGAAGCACTAGCTAGCCTCCCT
>NW_022196906.1:112555913-112572697 GCF_008632895.1 Mastomys coucha | reverse complement strand
TCGCTGGAAGTACTAGTTAGCCTCGCTGGAAGTACTAGTTAGCCTCGCTGGAAGTACTAGTTAGCCTCCCTAGAAGCACTAGCTAGTCTCCCTGGAAGGGGTAGTCAATAGCACGTGAGTTTAGGCCAGTAGCCGGAGCTTCCAAGAAAGGGAGAGAAGTCAGCAGGGAGGAGCGATTGCCCCCCTCTCTCTTTCCCTAACTGGCGCATGGGCATGCAGGCCGGAACCTGAGCGAGTGCGCTGACACACAAGGCTGCTTTCGGGCTGGGAGGCCTGGTTTGAGAGCTGCATGGGAAGAAGGCTCCTTCATCCTTTCTCCACTGTGAAGTCACCCTACCAGCCGGAGCCCTGAACAACCTCCGTGTGAGAGTACTCCTCTAGCCTTAACATTTCTTATCTGGATTTTTTTACTACATGGGGTTAATTCAGCCTGTCTTGAAAGAGTAATGGCGTCCCGCGTTCAGAGGCATCCAAGGATAGGCTCTCAGAAGGGGAGGACGGGAGAGTCAGTGATGGTGGACAGTGAGACAGGATCAGACCTCCTGCCCTCAGCAAGCTCCGCCTCCACTCTCTTCAGTCGCACTTGCTCCTTCGTCTGCAGCTCTCTTTCTCATCATCCCTCAGCCTGACTTTAGAAGTAACAACAAATGTATCTCCTTTACCTCCTTTCTCCCCTCTCCTTTCCCTGGGGAGGCAGAGGCAGGTGGCTCTCTGTGAGTTCAAAGCCAGCCTGATCCACATGGAGTTCCAGAAAAGCTAGAGATACATAGTGAGGCTCTGTCTCAAACCCAGAATAAAAAATAAAAGCAATACAATAGGCAAGAAGACTGATTCTTAGATGATCCTAAGCAGGCCTCTACACACACACACACACACACACACACATACACACAAACATACACACGTACACACACATACACACACACACACACACAAACATACACACGTACACACACATACACACACACATACACACATGTACACACACACACATACACACACACATACACACACACACATACACATATACACACACATACACACACACACATACACACATATACACATACACATACACACACACACATACACATACACACACACACACACACACAAACATACACACGTACACACACACACATACACACACACACACACAAACATACACACGTACACACACACACACATACACACACATACACACACACATACACACATGTACACACACACACATACACACGTACACACACACACACACACACACACACACACACACACACAAACTGTAGGCCAGGAACCCAAGGGAATCAGTCTCTCTCACTTGATGTACCCAAGGCTGATGTGGAAGGACCGTTGTGTGGTAGTCATGCCATGGGGCACCAAAGATGGGGTTCAGGAAACCCCAGAAACAGGAGCCAGGTCTGAGATCTGAGGAAGGACTGCTGCTACCTACCTTTAAAATTTCAGGCTAAAATAGACCAACCCTGACTTTCCCACCCAAACACAGCCTCTCTCTGAGGAGGCAGGTCCCTTTAAAGATGGCAGCTTTCCCTACTCTGGCCCGTGACATTTGTCATTCCTTGTGAAATGAGCTCACTCAAGTTTCCTACCAAGCCGTGAAAATTTAGCAACACTAAGCAGTACATTCAAACATCCCAAAATCAAGCTCACCCCCACCACTCACACAGGAAACTTGTTTTTTTAAAAAAAGCTGAAGGAGAAACAGGAGTCAGGCTACCTCCCCTACAGAACGCTCCTTCATTTCTGTACTACGCAAACCCCTCATCCCCCACCCCCAATTCTTCCTAGAACTAAAATTTCCAAGATTACAAAATACCTTTTCCTCATTAGAAACCATATTTATTTGGCCTTGAGATTAAATATCCAGAATTATTTAAAACTCTACTATTTTTATAAAGTAAGCAATGGCCCGGGGGAAGGATATCAGATCCCTCACCGCCCTAGTGCAATATAAAGATGGTGGCATGCGATAATAGTGAAGCCCTTTGGGAATAATGACCAACATAGGATCACTGGGGACCAGATTTATACTGTAAGGGAAGATCTTTGGCTAAATAAGAATATCTTTAAAAGCCTGCTCAGATTTTGTGTGCTCTGTACAAAAACCTCACGGACCTTCACAGAGAGACAATAGGAGTCTTTGTTAATTGTTCCTCTTGTGTTACAACTTAATTAAAAACAGAATGAAATAAGATTATTCTGGGGAAGCTACTAATGAGACTGGGCTTGCGTCCCTCAGTCGTTTGTTTTTCTGGCCTACCTGGCAGAAGCAACTTAAATGGAGGCAGGTATTTTGACTCATGGTTCTCTGGGGGTTGGGGATCCGTCCATCATGGTTGGGTAAGGCACGGTAGCCAGGGTGCTGGGAGTGTGTGGTACCGCTCATTTACGTCCACGTAGGTCGGGAACCAGTGACCCACTTCTACTGGCTGAGCCAGTGTCCTAAACACACACATGTCCCTCAAAGCAGTAGCAGCAGCTGGTGACCACGTATCCAGATGCATGAGCCTATGGGGTCACTTCACGGTCAAACACTGTTGACCCAAGACTAAAGAAGTCACTGACTAGGCCTTCAACACCACAGCTGCCATCCAAGCTTCTTCCCAAGGCCTTTTAAGGGATGTTCTAGAAATACGAAGGGAAGATGCCTGGGAAACCCCAGTAGATGGTAAATGAAAAGCAGAAGTAGCTGGTTTCAGCGTGCGTCCTGGAGCTTCGTGTGGTCACTTCTGATGGGTCTCCAGGGAGTCCAAGCGCACCCTTTGCCTCTGAAGAGCTCAAGAGGCCTGCTGTTCCTGCAGCTGTTAGCACAGGGTCGGGAATAGCATCTCTTGGTTAACTGAGGCCAAAGCATCATCTGGGCTTAGAATAGCAACCGGTCCATGTCCAGACAAACTCCCTTAGAGCAAAGCAGTAGAGTAGGGCGTTCAGCCATGTGCAATGAGCAGCACAGGAATACCTCCTTTATCCATGGGGCAGTGCCACAGAGGTACCCCAGGGGATACGTTACCTTACACCTATGTGGTCTCTTTACTAGCTGTTGGACCACAGCATGTTAGAGAGAGACAGAACCTAGCTCCTGCACTGTCCCCTGAGATGGGGTACAGGTGTCAACCTGTATGGGGCAGACCACAGGCGCCTCCCGGCACTCGGTATCAGGTTGTATTCCTGTGACTGTAAATACTGTATCACTTCTGGCGGCTGGAGTTCCCATAGTTGGCTTCCACAGTAATCCCTGAACATTCCCCCTAGCTTTCCCCCTAACTCAACTCCTGCTCCACCCTTCCCAACAGGATTTCTGCGGGTGGCAAATGATCCCAGGTAGAAAGTCACCTGGCCTGCCTCACAGTGCTATAAATGAAAATTCTCATGAGAAAATGAAGAATTAATGTTTAGGTGTGGCTTTGTAACAAGCCTGGCTTTAGCTCATGAATGGGAAGAAACTCATTTGCAAGGCATCAGCACGAAATGGGCCATTAGATGGTGAGACGGTCAAGCCAAGGCTTCCCTCTTCCCCATCTGCTTCCAGCCCTGTCTGCTTAGCTACCAAGGGCTCAGGACGCACCATGCCAAGGTGCCTGTGCCTTCCTAAGGAGAAGCAGTTTGGGGCCAAACATGGAGCCTTGTTGCTGCTGGAGACTACCAAGTACCACCAGGACAGCCACACCACAGCAGCACAACTGCAGCTACCTGACGCTCTGCTGGAGCTGGGGTTGGTCCAGGGTCTGCGCTAGGGCATGGCTGACATTTTTGTCACATCTGAGGTATGCAGGTCACAGGAGGCTTCGTACTTAAGCTCTAGGCTTTGCTTTGTGAGGGGGAGTGTGTCTAAAATTAGCCACCTCAAAACTCAACTATGAAATGAGCTATCATCGGTAAAACAAACCCTTGGGGGCTTTAATGCTGGTTCCCACTGCGCTCAGCACACTTTGAAAACTGCCTGGTTTACATAAAAAAAAAAAAAATGAATAGGAGTGAGCTCATCCAATAGCCCATGCTTTTGCCACCATCTCTCCCCTCTCAAAACACACACACACACACACACACACACACACACACAATGTGCCAGGGGGTACTCAATTGTAGACCATAGGTTCCTGAGTTAAGGTTAATGTGAGCTTGGGTCCCGACTCTCAATGCTTTCTGCTTATCAAATCATGGGTAAAGTTACTGCTCTGGGCCTGTTTCTTGGTGGGTACATGACAATATGAATTTCACAGGATAAAGAGGAAGAGAAACAGCTTGGGTGAGAATGTGCCAAGCTACAAGCATTCAATAAATACTCATCATCATCATCATCAGTATTGTTTCAAAAATCCCGTCTACCCTTACTTACCCTAAATGGGAGACAGAAGGGAAAGCAGCCTGGAGACACGGCTCAGGGATAAGACTCGAGATCAGTTTCTAGCACCCACAAATGGTGGCCCACAAGCCCTTGTCACTCCAGTTTTAGAGGATCTCATGTCCTCCCCTGGCTTCCACTGGCATCTGCACTCACACAGTACACACAATCCTACACAGGCACACGTAGACATAAATAAAAAGTAAAGAAAATTCAAAATCTGTTACAACAAGTAGGTCTGCACACACAAGTAACACGGCACACCAGTGCCGTAGAGTGATGAGCAGTCTATGCAGACTATGTCCCCTCACCACCAACAGACGCTTCTCTTTAGTGGCCAGACTTCAAAATCCAGTTGTGTACAGCTGTCCTCCACTCCCTGTTAGCCTTGACTCGGGGTCTGTTCAGGAAAGCTACTTCCAAAAAAGTCTCCATACACAGATCAAAAGGATGTTTGAGGGTAATTCCAGAGCAAGGTCTTCTAGAAAGTTCTGAGGGTGTCTTCCTCCTCCGGAAGCCTAGGCCCATACCCTGTGAGGCTCCTTGCAAATGTGGCCCCCCCTCTCCCAATGTGACCTTCAGTCTGTACCACCCAGAAGGGCTGAGAGGTCCCCACCTCCCACCCATGAGAGCTCAGCTGCAGAGCCCATGACCTTGAGCCAGCCCCGAGAGTGTGCGGTTACACTCCCCACACAGGTGGAAACAGCAGGGAACTGAACTTACCAAAGGTTCCAGAAACCAACTAGGGGGCTAAGAGGTGACAACCCAGGAAGTTTAGGGAATGCTGAGCCTGTCCCCCCAGTGGGAATCCAGCAGCTTCACAGCTTACTGATTAAAACCTCAAAAGTTTTCATTCCAGATTGGATCTTAATGGAACAATCTTTGGCTGCAAGACTTTCATGAGTACAGAATAACAGGAAAGAATGATAGGGAAAAACTGACAAGGTGGCTCTTGGGACAAAGAATATCTTACAGCACGCTCGATCCTACCTCCAAGGTCAAAAGGCAGAGGCATTTTATTCTCTTCTCAACCTGGAGCGTCTCCAACCATTATTTAAAGTTAGGCATTCTTAGAACATAGGGAGGATTTAAAAATAAATGTGAGCTTACTCTGGTGGGGCGTGGCAAGGGGGCAGGAAACACAGCAGCACCGTCTTAGGAGCAATACTCGCTCTACGGAGAGTTAACAGAACCAAAAATAAACATGACATCAACACGAAGTGAACCTTTCCAGCCCGGCTTCTCTGGTGCACTCATTCCTTTTTCTTGTCATCCGACTTAACTGTAAGGAATGCAGGACGCTGCAAAGACCTCCTCACGTTTTAGAGAGTGTGTGGGACGTCACAAGATAGAAATAATAAGGTCCGATTTTCAACAGGACAAATAGGTACTGCTGAGTCTTCAACAGCCTATGTGAAGAAGGGACTGGTTCTACAGGGGCACTACAGGAGCACTGCCGTGTGCCTTGTTCTCTCTGACTGGCTCAGGGCTGGGAAGAACAACAATCTGTAGGTGATGGACCCACTGCCGCCTGTCCCCTACCCCCCACTGAATCCAAACTGGCTTGGCCTCCCCATCTCAGGATCCCCAACTCTGGCTTCCCACATCTACATCATGTACGAAGCTCATAGACAGGCGCTTTCCCCCTTAATCTCTGCTTTCTTATAACTTGGCTTTGATGTTGTTCCCCTGACTGCTGATGCCTGCTTGCATTCGCCCTAAGGTTGGGCCATCTGAGGATCCTTCAAGCACTAAGGTGATGTTATGTGACTTTGGGAGTAGGTCACACAGGCACCATAACATACTTCCTCCCTATTCTCTGAGACACTTGCTGCCATGCTCCCAAGAGTCCCCAAACAGTCCCTGTAGAGAGTCTACATAGAGAGACTGGCATCCCATCCAAGGTCCCTGCCTTTGTCAGATATGTGAGTGAACATGCCTTAGGTCAAAGGTTCTCAACTTGTGGGTCTCAACTCCTTTGGGCAGGAGTGTGTGTGTGAGTGAGTGTGTGTGTGTGTGTGTGTGTGTGTGTGTCTCAAATGACCCTTGCACATGGTTGTCTAAGGCCATCAGAAAACACAGATATTTACATTACAATTCATAACAGTAGCAAAACTACAGTTATGAAGGAACAACAACAATAAACTTATAATCTGGGTCACCACAACATAAGGAATGATATTAAAATGTTATAGCATTAAGAAGGTTGAGAACTCCTGCTCTAAGTCATTCCAGCCAGGCAGTCCGATCTCTCCAGCTGACTACCTTAACACTATGAAATCCTACATGCCATCCTTCCTGACCAGTTTATATGACCCACAGAATCCACCAGCAAACTAAAATTGATGTCTGACAAGCTCAAACTTTGAGGTGGTTGGGGCTGGAGAAATGGTTCAGCTGTTGGGGGTTTGCTAATCTTGAAGACAACCTAAGTTCATGTCCTGGCATCCACATCAGGTGGCATACAACTGCCTGTAACTCTAGCTCTGGGCTCTAGGCATCTCCAGGCTTCTACAGTGCATATACATGCACACATACTAACATAGACGCACATAATGAAAACATGTTTAAAAGGGGGAGGTCTCAGAGTTAGAATCGAAAGGCAAACCTACCAAGTGTTAGCACTCACTAGGAAGATCATTCCAGAAGCACACAGGGCCAACAATCTAAGCCTCATGCTTAACTGCCTACGGAGGCTGGACCCGTTACTACTCAAAGGTATTGCTACACAGACTGAAAAATGTGACTGAGAGAATCTAGTAAGACCACCATGAGGTTTAAATGGGATGCAAGCGCATGAAAACCTTTTGAAAGGAGGCAGGTTGGTGTAAAGTCATCAGCTGGGAAATCTTGCCAAGCCATACACACCTTTATTCTGGACACATGATTTATGTCCCCAAACTCCATTATAAAGAACAGAAAGCTATAATGAGAAGCAGTGATTAAAACAGGATCAAATTAAACAAAATGACAGAAATGAGAAAGAGTCCAGATTTGTCAAAGATCAGCGTAGTGTCTGAAGCATCTGCAGATGGCTCAAGTGTAAGGCAGGGACAAGCAGTCCTCACTAGTCTTGGGAGGGATGTCCAATCAAGTTACCTTCTTTATTCCTTACAGCGATTGTGTCCAATGGGTTCAACTTAGCAAATGACTTAGGGAGGGTCACATCACTGGCTTAAGGCAGTGGTGGGGCACTGAAGCTGGAATCCATGAATTCGTTTGAGCCACATCCTTCACTGCCTACCATCATGCTTCTCTGGCAATGGGCATGAAGGTAAAATGTGAACTTGACTTCACCTCATTTCCCATCTAATCATTGGGAAATCATTCTTAGTGATATCCTGGTAAAATTCGGAGGGAAACTCCAACGGACAGAAAGAGCGGCTCTCAGGGGCATGTGACAGTCAATCCAGCCCTACTCCCACCCCCTTTAAACAAAAATGCAGTTACGAGCTTCCTCCTAGATTTCTGAGATCGAAAGGCAAGCAGGAGGGTAGGATAAAATGAAGCATGATGGGTCTTCAGCTTGAGAGTGTGATGGTTAGTGTCAACTGTCAGTTTGACAGAATGAGAGCTGCCCAGGAGATGGGCCTCTAAGCATGTCTGGGAGATTTTTTTTTTTTCTTGATTAGGTTGAGGTGTGAAGACTATCCCACTATGGGAGGCACCAATCCCTAGGAAAGGGGTCCTAGGCTGTATGAGAGTAAAGTTCTAGCACACAGTCTTCCCTCCCTGTTCCTAACTATGAATGCAGTATAAATGGTCCCCAGAGCTCCTGTGGTTGTGTCCCTCACCCCCAGCCCCACCCCATGATGGGCGGTATCTGGAATTGTAAGCTGAGTCCACTGTTTTTTGTCAGAATATTTTATTTATCCCGGTAAGTGAAAAGGAAACCAAGAGAGTCTTGACTGCAGCAGGGACTTCTCCCTTCCATACACCCTAGCCTTCTCCCAGCCCCAGGAGTCTCCTTGGATTCCTGACCCCTATATAAGAAGGGTAAGATTCCTTTGTCTGGGATCCAGATTTGTTCATAGTATAAAGTGTGGTTTAGCATCAGGATCTCTCCAAGACAGTTTGAAACACTATATTACTTTCCTGTTGTCGTAAAACACACCAAGGAAACCTATGGAAGAAGGAGTTTGCATGGGCTTATAGTTGCAGAGGGCTATGAGTCCATCACAGCAGGAGGCGTGGTGATAGCTGGAACAGGAAGCTGAGAGTTACATCCTTAATCACAACCATGAAGCAGAACATAGAACTAGAAGTGGGTCTAACCCCAAAGCCCACTGACATACTTCTTCCAGAAGTGACTCTAGTCTCAAAGCCCATCCCCCTAGTGACACACTTCCTCCAAAAGCAGCACTAATCTCAAAACCCATCCCCAGTAATGCACTTCCTGCACCACCTCACCCTCTCAAGCTAGACCACCGACTGGGGACCATGTATCCAAATACCCAGGTCTGTGAGGAACATTCTTATTTAAATGACTACAAATTCATTGCTGACCTACTGGATAAAAAAATGTCACTAGGGTCTGGACACCTGTTGCTTTAGCAATTTCTATTGTATGTGCTTGATTCTGATAAAATTTTGAGAATCACTGGTCTGACATGAGAGCCACAGATTTGAATCATGGGACTACAAGAGAGCCCTCACCCCTCTATTTGCAGCTCATATCTAGGTAGTGTTTCAGGACATTTGAGTCACTTCCCAGTCAGGGCCCTATGGGTTTGCAGTTCGGGCTCAGCCTCCTTGTGCAATTGTCCACTTGTGTTGCTGTTTTTTATCCCTAACCTGACATGGATGGAGTTGTTCAAACACGTGGCCTTGAGTTGCCCTCCGTTCCTGGCGTAGAACAGTGGCCAGCCAGCAGCAGCTATAGCAGAATGGTTATGAATCCCACCCCCTTCTGCCTTTAACAGGTGACTATACTGAGGTACCTTTAATAGTCACCTCAGACGCCATGGCCTGGATCTTGCGTTTATTCTTATGTTTTTTGGTCAACCTGAAGTCTAAGAGAGCTTCTTTGCAGAAAAAGGAGGTCATAGGCTTGTGTCCCAGTGACCTTGTTTCTTAAACAACTAGACAATGTCAGGTCTGCCACGCCTGAGTACTTTCCCAGCATGCAATGCAAACAGCCTCATTTGAGCCCTTCTCTGGATCAATGAATTAGGATTTTCTATTTCTAGTCACCTTTCATCAGGAGGGTGTCATAACTTGGGTTCTCATCTAGTATGATTCCAGAACTGTTTTTAAAAATGTTTTCTTTTCTCTCTTCTCTATGAAGTTATCCTGTGACAATATCACAGGATATTTTCTATGATTAAGATTGAAATAAGAACATTTGTATCTGTGGAAACTGAAGGAAGCTCTCAGATGTCAATATTTGTGGGAAAGTGCACATGTGCCCACTCAACCTCGCACAGGTCAACCTCTGAAGTAGATTTTCCTCTCCCAGGAATCTCCCATAATCCTTTGCTGCATCCATAAGGACATACCCTAACGAAGTCTGACAGGTTATGCCACAGAGAAATAATGGGGAAAGGAGGCATGTGTCAAGGTAAAGCAACCCTCATCTATTCATATCCAGACATACCAAACCTTGCCTTAATTAACAAGAAACCCAAAATGCAGCCTGGCCTGCACACCCCAGTACCCATTTCACAGCTGCATCTCCCCCCCCACTAATGCCCTCAAAGTCTGCTGCCCAGCCAAGATCTGACTGGTCACTCTTCTGGGCACTTAATGTGTAAGAATAGTGACAACCAGAATAACCCACAGGACTCCAAATCTGCCCCACAAAAGCTGCCAAGAACTTAAGGGGTTCATCCATTTGGGTCTTTGCTACACCTAAGAGGCCATCCAAGGCTAGAAATGGCCACACCCAGGGCAGAAATGCTGGGTTATTAGAGATCTAGGCAGCTGTTTCAGGGCATGGCAAATCCACTGACCAACCTATCTCAGGGGAGCTGGCTTCTCACAGTCATGTGACATTAAGATGGTTTAAATTTTCTCACTGGCATGATTCAGTGATATGCATCCTCAAAGCAGTTTCAACAATAGCAGCATAAAGCATAAATCAGACACTTAATCTAACCCAGCTTCATGCTCAGCCATAGCTATTCCTCGGAGGCCTACAATCCATCATACCAAGGTCTCCTAGTATCTCCAAGGCTGAACACACAAAAGCCATGCATGGACTCTCTTCCTATCCTCAACTCCATACCCAACTCTGCCAATCCAGCAAACACTGCAGCCCCTCTTCGGTGGGCCAGCATTTCATGACCTTTTAGGTTAGAGCCTAAGAAGATACTCATTTGGGCAACTCAATGGGACATCACTGAGTCAGTGTTAGACGCAAGCTCTGATAGCACACTGTTGTGGTTTTCAGGGTAATGATACTCAGGAAGCTTCTAGCCTAAGCCTTCTCTCTGATCTAGGAATGGGACTCCTATGACTCACACGTGAAGCTCTCAAATGAGGAGGGAATTACTACCTCAGCTAGTCAGCCGTAGTGGACAAGCTGGATGCTATAAGCCACAGACAATGAGCATAGGAGACTATGTTCATAGGTGCAGGGCTTTCCTCTCTGCAGTCAGCACTTGCTGAGGACTGGAAGTCTTTTTAAGACACACAGTACCGGGGCTGGAGAGATGGCTGAGATTAAGAGCATACATGCTTTTCTCAGGGCCAGGCACCCACACGGCAACTCACAACTGTAACTCCAGTTCCAGGATCCAATGTCCTCTTCTGGCCTCCATGGGTACTGCAAGCAATGCTACACATACACTCATGCATGTAAACATGCGGGTAAACCACCCACACAGCTAAAATAAAAATAAATAAACCTAAAGAATAAAGTACCAGAAAGATAATAATATGTGTACGGCCCTAGGTTCAATCCCCGGTACCCCATATGAATAAATTTATAAACAAACACAAATAAGGACTTAAGTACATCTACATGGCTAAACCATCATCTGTTAAACCTGTGTCTCTACTGTGTCTTCACTGTCTCTTCTAAAACTCCATACACACTTATTATCAATCTATTTAAAAAGCCCCAGGTGACTGTCTGGCTGTTCCAGTGTAGGAAACACACATGTGTAGTTACCCAGCATAACACCATGTCCTTAGCCACATAACATCAATGGTGACTGTCCTTCTGCCTATGTGGCATCCACTATCTTGTCTTCTCACTTCTCACTGTACAAAAGTCTTAAGAATATAACTTAGAGTATACACACCAGCCTTCTGTGGCCTGCTCAGCCTGGGGCTGTAGACCACAGGAGGCAGGGCCCTACTTGGATAAGTCAACTAAGCTCTTATCTACAGTCTAGGTAACACTCCAGGCTCCACAGGAACCTAGGAAAGGGAGTATAATGGAGACAGAAGGAGTGTTAGCCGTACCCCAGGGATCTTCTCGGGCATTCTGGTATTCTATTCATCCGTATCATAACCCTGTGTTGGCGCCATTTCATGAAAAGTGGGTCTACAAGGAAGAAATACGTGTGCCTTAGTCTCAGTCTGCAGGGCACAGGGGTTCCATTCACACCCCCAGCTCTGCCTTCACTCTCTGCAGGAGAGCCTCAGCCTCTCAGACAGCAACTCCTCCCACAAGTCTTTAGGGGCCCAGGAACAGGCCTGCTTTATTTAAACACTTGAAGCTCATGTGTATCTTGAATTTTAACTAGCATTTGTGTTCTCTTTGTGAGAGCCAGTCTTTCGGGATGTCTGTTGGTCATCTTGAGCATCTGTCATTCATCCTCTCATCTGTTAGTCTGGGTGTGACTGTACGACCGATGAGCCTCAGGACTCCGGCCCAGCCACAGAACCTATGCACACAAGCACTCGACAGGTGCCTGTTGAATTAGGGGCCAAGTATATTTGTCTCCGTGATGTGTCATGATTCTTTAAAAGATGCCCATTCACACAGGGGTTGCTTCCTCCTGCATAAATATATAAAAACTTAATGACAAGAGGGATGAAGGAGAAAGGATCATATTTTTTTTCCATCAAGAAGAACAACCAGTCAAGGCTGCAAAGGGTCTAGCTAAATTTAACATGAAATGTGGGCTTTCAAAGAGTCTTCTACAGTACATAAGCCCGCTAAAAATGTGGTACAACAATTAGCTCCTCACGAGACTGATGGCAGCTGTAAATGGTGGGGTCTCTAGAGATCGCTATTCCAGCCTGCTGCCATCTTTAAGCAGAGCTTATCGATGAGAAGAACCTGGTAAACATCTATGGATATGAAATAAGTTCTTCTAGCACTCAAGTTGGAGGCTAAAACAGTTTCGATATAAATAGAGAGAAAGGACCTCTGAAGGCACGAAGCCAAATTACTGAGAGAAAACCAATCGCCCTGCCTCAGTACTACCTCAGCTTCAGAGATACAAAACGCTGCGAGGTCAACTAAGGAAAATGTAAGTGTCTAGTCTCCTTGGGTGTTTTGGGCTTCTGAAGCATTGTGATCCAGAAGTCTGTCCACAGTCAGACGGGGTGTGTTAAATGCACTTTATCCTAAGATGTATCTGAACACGCGATTTTATTTTGTCTTTTAATGAAACACTTATTATATGCCATCTGTGATAGGTTGAATGTGAAACACCATTCCCACTCCCCATAGGTCAGAGTAGTTGAATACTTGGTTCCCAGCTACCATACTAACCCAGAGCATTGTGAAACCTCTAGGAAGATGAACCTCACTGGGGAATGTGGGTCATGGAGGGTGGATCTTCATGCTTTATAGTCCAAACCTTTCTCTGCTTCCTGCTCAGGTGTGACATAAGGTGAGGAGGGGTCCCTGCCTCAGACTCCCGCTGCTGCAAAGGCACTTGTTGCCAGGCCTCCCCTCCAACGAAAGGACAAAATAAGACCTCTCCTCAAATTGACTTTTGTCAGAAATCATGCCATAGCAACAAGAAAAGTAAGGAACTCATCATCTATTTCTAAAATGCTGGTGTACAAGACACCAGCCCTTGACATGACCAACTAATTAAAGCCAGAAGCTGAGTCTTAGCAAGGAGTAATGTCTGTAAACAGGTCTGGCAAATCGCTGCTGCTTCTCAGGATGAAAAAGACATCAGGTGCTGCTTGGCAGCAACGGTGTCAGAAGCCAGTCCACGATTCCACCAAGAACTTCAGGTGGGCATGGTGGATTTAGGGGGCAGCATGAAACCATGGCAAAGCTGGTATCTGAAGGGACATCAGTAGCTGGAACATCAACTCTAAGTTACAATGAGTCTGTCCACTAGAAATGACAGTCAGGTACCAAAAGATGACCCTGAAGTAAGAGAATAATAGAAAGAGAAGGGACTTAAACATTCAACACCAGAGACAAGTGGTTAGGAACTGGCACAGGCAGAATTAGGAGGACTTGTCTCAGAATGAAGCTCCGTATAAACTCAGTACCATAACCCCTATAAAAGGTCACTTAAAATTAAAGACATGGCTTCAGCCTGAGACTTCATTCTGACAGTCCTAAATTTAGGAGACAGGGTGAACTTCCAGCTGTCCCCTTTAGTGCCAGCCTTAAAATGTAGGTGCACTTGGGTGACCAAGTGTTCAAAGGTGACCCTTAGGCTGTATGATCCCACAGGCTGATGTCTGCTCATAATGCCAAACCATTATTTTTTTTTTTCACAGCCGTTCAAGAATTTCTTGGACAACACACAAAAATAACTCAAAAATAGATCACTGATCTAACGTAATAGCTAGCGCTGTACAACTTTTAGAAGAATATCTTAAGCATATGCTCGTCTTGGACACCATCCAACATCTTTGAACATTCAGTGAACATTTATTGGGCAGTTAGTCAATGTCAATTACTGAGCTTGGTGCTGGGGAAACAGACAAATGCGATTGTGGCCAGTGCCAACCATCTTAAAGCCTTCTTGATGCTCTTTACAGCTTTCTTGTTAATAAAATTACTCCGAGTCTTGTTGAATCCATCTATATTTCGTTCCAAGTACTTGGTTATAATCCAAGGTTTTGGAATTTTGGGCTTATCCAGCAATCAGGTAGGATACATTTAGTCCATCCCAACCTGTCTCTAACAAGACTGATGGAAAGTTGTTTTAGTTCCTGTCACTGTGACAAATACCATGACTAAAAGTGAATTAGAAGGGCGAGGGGTTTGTTTCAACTTGCAGGTCACAGCCCATCACTGACAGAAGACAGGACAGGAACTCAAGCAGGAACTTGAAGGCAGGCCTGCTTGCCATTGCACACAGCATTCTCTTTGACTAGGGAGCTCATTCACGGCCAAGGAAACAGAACAGAAACCACGGAGGAAGGCTTCTTGCTGGCTCATGAATAAGCAGGCTCATACTCAGCTAGTTTTCTTATAACAGCCCAGGACCACTTGCCCAGGGAATGGTTCTGCCCACAGTAGGCTGGGCCCATCAATGAACAATCAAGACAATCACCTGCAGACATGCTGACAAGCCAATCTATTCTAGACAATTCCTTGATTGAGGATCTCATTTCCAATGACTCAAGGCTCTGTCAAGTTGACGGTTAAAGCTAATCAGGACAGAGGATACAGAGCCCAGGGAAAGTGTGGGCTGAAAGCACCAATATCCTAATGCCCCATGACTAAAGATCACCATTTCATCCACACCAACATATAGCTGCCAAAGCATCAGAAGAATTGAACTAGCTGTTCTGAGCCATGGGATTATATTCCATTAATTCTAGGGAACTGGTAAGCAGGAAGAAAGGGAGGTGGCATAGTGCTTGTCATGAGCATCTTCCCAACCACTGGTGACAACAATCAAAATCGGTTTATATGAAATACTTCTCCTTCATTTTCTCATTGGGAGGTGAGAACAAAGGAAGAAATGAATTATAAATAACAGGTACAGATAAATTAGGTAATGGAATAACTAATGACCCAAAGACACTCAGGATACTGAGCTGGTGGACACAGGAAGGAGGGGTGATGAGAGGAGAGACCATCTGTGGCCGTTTGGGGACAGCTGGAAGGGGAAGGTGTGGCCACATAGCTGAAGGAAGGGCCCTTGGGTTGTAGATATTGTCCAGTATTGAACAGGCAGCCCTTCACAGTAATGTCCCTCTACAGTCAGATGCTCCAAGCTGAGAGATGTCTGCCATGGGTCCCAGCACCCTGGCTGTGGCTTGGCTCTGAGACTGGGAGGAATGCCAAGGCAGCTGCAGGCAGGGGGTCTGAGGGAAGGCAGGTGCTGCAGTTCCCAGGCATTGCAGCCAGGTGAGGAGCAGTTTGTGGCATACAGGAAGCGTTTCTGCCCTGACTTCAGCACAGGAAGTGCTCGCTCAGCAATATGCTCAGGTCTTCCGTTCTCCCCTGGCTCCCTCCAACCCTGTTAAAGAGAGCTTGCGGAGAAGCCGCTAAAAGGCTTGCACTAGAGTCTGTGAGAGAGTCAATCACAAGAGATTTCTGTATGTGCTCACATGGGGGTTCCTGTCATGTCATCAAAAAAGCCAAGCAAAGAGCATAGTGTCCAAGAGCAAAACCCACTGCCTTGACAAGCTAGCTGCGTCCGACGCCGCAGTGATTCAAGGATGTGGACCTCTCCAAGGAGTAGGTGGCAGTCACTGTGATGCCAAAAGGTTTTCAGACCCTTGTCACCGTGCCCGTGGGACTCAGGCTCCAATCCCCCCCCCCCCCCCCCCCCCCCCCAGTTCTAGAACCATCCTTCCCAACTTGGCCAGGTGCAAAAACCAGCTTTCTAAGATCAGCATTGCCTCAGACCTCAGGGGGAGGGTCTAATAGTCGACTCTAGAAATGCCTGTGTGTGTATAAGCCTACTCCGGCCTGTATAAGCCTACTCAGGCCTGTATAAGCCTACTCAGGCCTGTATAAGCCTACTCAGGCCTGTATAAGCCTACTCAGGCCTGTATAAGCCTACTCAGGCCTGTTTGTAACCATTCTATATCCCCCAATGAAGAAGTTTGGCTCTAGACTTGCACCGTCCAATGTGTTCCACGTCTCACCATACACATGTACCTAGTGAACATATAAAATGGGGCTAAAATATACGCCATATATCAAAACCCCAGGACAAAATGGAAGCATCAGTGACAGTTTTTATATTACAGGCTGAAATGTTTTGCATCTAGTGACCGAACAGTAAATGCTATTGCGTGATGAACTGTCTTCTGCCTAAGAACATGACTGTATTTGCACATGAGGCTCTTAAAGGGTCATGAGGAGTGAGGCCATTAGGGTAGTCCCTAAAACAACATGACCGCTGTCCTTGTATGAAGTAGAATTTGGACACACACCGAGATGGCAGGTGCGTCTAAACAGAGGGAAAGCAATGTGCAAGACCGAGGCCACAGCAAGTCAAGAAGAGAGCCATCAGAGGAAACCCAGCCTGCTGACGCCTAAACCCAGCCTGCTGACGCCTAAACCCAGCCTGCTGACGCCTAAACC
>NW_022196906.1:112525806-112554106 GCF_008632895.1 Mastomys coucha | reverse complement strand
TGCCTAAACCCAGCCTGCTGATGCCTAAACCCAGCCTGCTGATGCCTAAACCCAGCCTGCTGACGCCTTCACCTGTGCTAGGACTTCTGATCCCCAGACTGTGAGTGAGCAAATGTTACTTAGGTCACTGAAGGGGTGACCTTTGTCAGGCCAAAGGAACACTTGTGGTATTAAGATTAATTTTGTCTATTTAACTTTTACATAGACTACCGGTAAACTTATATTTATGTATGTATACACACACCTATGTACACATGGCACACACAATTATAGTATACAGTGCCACTCGCGGATTTCCACGGTGGAGCCAAGTGCTTACTCCAGCAGAATGATAGCTTAGTGTCTCCCTTCACTTAAACCAAGGGTCTCAGCTCAGCACCATACCCCGCAACAAACCAGCAGCCAGGCCAACAACAAGCCTCCCCTCAGGTGACGACTTGGCTTCTCTTTAAGACGACAAAGCTTTGAACCCTTTCCTGAAACAGTCTGAGTCACCCCCTTGCTTCCCAGGCAGGGTGAGGTGGTGAAGGAGATAGAGCCACTGAGAGTGTTCACCCGCACAGATGCCACCTGGTAGGCCTTTGTTATTAAACAAAGTCCAGACTGACAAAGGCTGACAGGAGGCAAGGAGCACACCTGCTTGGAGCCACAGTGAGGGGATTCCCAGACACTCACTGTCCCCATGCTTGCCCTGCTGGCTTACACACCACCACACTTCACCCACCCCAGTCCCAAGAGGCGGACAGCTGGTCACAGAGCTTTCCCTATGTTATCTGTATAACCAGCGAGTGGTATTATCTGGGAGGCATTTCCACATTCTCTGAACCCACAAATGATTGTGTTCATATTGCCTCGGTCACCAGATTATTTTCAGAGTTAAAGAAGTTTATTACAAGAGAAAATTTTCCCACCTTCGAAGTTTAACTCACTAGAAAAAGGCCAACATGTGGAGGGTGTGTCCTGTGTCAAATGGCGTAACTCCCCTGCCCTAAAGAAACCAAAGCACACAAATACAGGCAAAGGAAACCTTCAGTCAGAGTAGTCTCAGGGTACAGGGGGCTTATGTGCATCAGCTGGACTGCCAGTGCCTCAGTGAGGGCTAAAAACAGTTTTAGAAAAACAAACACTTAGCTGGGCATGGTGGCGCACGCCTTTAATCCCAGCACTTGGGAGGCAGAGGCAGGCAGATTTCTGAGCTCGAGGCCAGCCTGGTCTACAGAGTGAGTTCCAGGACAGCCAAGACTACACAGAGAAACCCTGTCTTGAAAACAAAACAAAACAAAACAAAACCCCAAACACTTAAAATTATTGTAGCCATAGACCAGTCAGATTCAAAAGGAGGACAGACTGTCCAGTACCCAGAACCCTGTGTTCTCCTTGGAGCCCAGAGCACAGCTGACATGGGAAACATAGACTCACCAGGGACAGGTCACAGGGCGGGGTACACTCTTCCTCAGACAAGTAGTAAAGGGAGGACCGCACTGTGTGTGTGACCATCAGGTAAAGGGAGGATGCTCAGGTCACACTATCTGTTCAAGGCCACGGGGCTAGTGAGAAGCCAGATGGAATTCAAACCTAAGACCTCATCATGGCTTGCCAGCTAGAAGGTACTGAGTGTGTTCAGCTGTCAATCTCAGATTTCTAAATCAAATTTGGACGCATGCAGTGTTATGTATGTAACTGGGTTCTTTATAAAGTCAAAAGGAGTGTATAAAACCTTTAGCATAGGGCTAAGACTTATTCTTTTACTCCTGTTAGTATTTGTGTGCGTGCAAGCATACCACAGTGTTTGTGTGCAAGTCAGGGACAGGCTGCTGGACTCCTCTTTTTACCATGTAGGTTCCAGGAATCAAGCCCTGGCTGTCAGGTTTAGCAGACAGAGCCCTAACTTGCTGAGGCTTCTCGTCGGCCCAGTTTGAACCATACTGCACTTAACAGATTTAAAAGAGAAAGAAACTTCTCCTTAATGGGTATAAGTGGACAGGGTTCCTCGAATGCTCCAACACTCATTGTAACCCTTGGGACATGGGGCAAGGCCTGTTTTTGGAGAAGACTCCCCAAAGCCCTACAGTAGCGGTTTTCAGCTTGTGGATCATTGCCCCTTTGGTGGAACTCTATCTCCAAAAATACTGACGTTAGGATTCATAACAGTAGAAAATTACAGTTAAGAAGCAGTGCTGAAAATAATGTTATGGTTGGGGGTCACCATAGCATGAGTAACTGTGTCAAAGGGAGGGATGAGAACCACTGCTCTAGAGTTTCTTGGAAGTTAAGGGTTTATTCTGCATGGGGGCCTTCCTGGTTCTCTGTGGCAAGCCTTCTGCCATCTAGCACAGGTACCCCACAACCATAAAACCCCCATCCTCAACACAAATCACTCCAGACCCATCACCTGAGGAGAAATGAACTGCTTTCTGCTCCCCAGGCAGGAGGAGAGCACACAGAGACTCTGAGGCAGAGCTGAAGGAAAGGGAGGGAAACCCCCCACAGCTTTCCACATCCTGAGACTGTGTGTCACAGTGCTTCCCGGACCCTGCGAAGGACAAAGGCATCTCCAACAGCTGTCCTCCAAATTCTCTACTAACGTTAAACAGAACTGCTCAGAATCATGTCTGTATGTTGTCTACTGCCAATACTGTCCTTCAGGCAAGAAGAACCTGTGGAGAGAATTCCTACCTGTGGGGAGCACTCCCACCTGTGGGGAGAACTCCCACCTGTGGGGAGCACTCACACCTGTGAGGAACACTCACACCTGGAGGGGGGGCACTCTTCTAATTGGTAAGCTCTTATACCTGCTGCCAAAAGGTCCCATACCAACTCCATACATGAGTATTTCTCTCATGCCACCAGTGACCTGTCAGGTGCTCCCTCACTACCACGATTCTGGAAGCAGCATCTGTGACTCCTGAGCCTCACTTGTGACACTGAAGTCAACCACCAGCTGTCACTTTTTTCTCTCACTCCTAACTCTGGGCACCTATTTCTTCTGATGGTCCAGGCCAGGGCAGGAGCTTGCAGTTCACATCAGCTCTCTTGTGCTGGAGTCTGCCTGCCCCCAGTACTACATGAACTCATTACCATTTGAAGGGCCCTTGTAAGTTCAGTGAGGCTCCTTTCCAGGTCTCTGTTCCAGGTAGAAGAGTTGCTGCAGAGAGCTTTGTGTGTGCTGCCCCTGTCCCCATGTAATTCATTATTTCCTTCCTACACTTCTCTTTTGTTTCTCACCATCTGCTTCCAATCATTAAAAAAGAATGCTCTGAGTAGCAATGAAATCAGTCTCCATCCACTCAAATATGAAAGCAGGTGGAGTGGGGGTGGGTGACGCAAAGGGCCGCCAGCCAGGGTTTTCCAGACCCTTCTAGGAACTCACAACTGTGGAATCTTCCTTTCTGAGAAAAGGATACTAATGTTGCAATGAGGAGGATGAAGGGACTTGCACAGACCACGTGGTTGGTGGGACCGCAAGCCTGGCCAGTGCCTGCCATCCTGAGCAGAATAGCCTGCAGTTCACGTGCTTCACACAAGCTGACTCAGAACACATCCCTACCCACTCTGAACATGAGCATTCAGAAGGGGCCTCTCTCTCTATTACAGGCAATTCCACAATGGATCTCATACCTTGAGCATCCAGAAGGGGCCTCTCTCTCTATTACAGGCAATTCCACAATGGATCTCATACCTTAAGCCTTAAAGTGCTTCCTCTTTGTTAATTTGATTTGTTTCTTGAGTCAGACCAGTTGGGAAATCAAGATCCCACTACTTTAGTCTGTCCCCCCCTGTGTCCTTGGGATTGTAGATCTTCAACGCCACACCACACTCATTTGCTCTTTGTCCACCCCATCCTCCACACTGCCATCTTCTGTATAGCTTTAGGGCCCCAAGAAGAGAAAATATGACATGCAAGATCACAAATGTCTTTTAAATGATCAGTCAGGGTTAATCAGCCGAAACCTTGATTGTGGCATCTCCTGTTGCATGTGAGGCCATTGTATGGAGGCAAGGGGAGGTACCTGTGAGTGAAGCGCCCCAGAGGACCACGCCCACTGCATGCTGACACTCACACCCCATCAGCCCGGTGCAACGTGGGATGGTGGAGTTGACTGGGCTATGCTTGTTTCTCTCCACTTTGTCCTGAGGCTTGGGTTATGTGACTGATGCCCTTGACGCTTCCATGTTCTGCTGAGGCAGAGACTGCGAGCTGTCTATCCAGTGTCCATCCTCACCTTCTTTAACAACCAAGCTTCGATGCCTGTACAGCCCAAGACAAGAGCTGAGGGCTTGGCCTGACGGATCAGCAGCTAAGGGCATTTGCTTTCAAGTGCAATAACCTGAGTTCAGTGCTTGGAACCCACATTTTAGGGGACAATAGATTTTTACAAGTTTACTTTGACCCAGGCGTGCATGCATGCATGTGTACATGCACACACAACCTGAGTCACACCATGATGAAATTTAAATGAATTATAATTGAATAAGAACAAAAATTCCATTCCCGAGTTGCACCGTAGTTTGGGGCTCAGTAGTTGTAAGTTGCTGGTGGCCAGCAGATCGGGCATTTCCCTCTTCTTGATGAGTTCTTTGGGCTGTAAAGCTGGCAGAGTTTATAAGACATGCAGCCAACACTGGCATTGCACAACTACCTTTTTAAGATGTGCATGGTCAATGAATTTTAAGTCACTGGTGGCTCTTTAAATCATCTCAGGTTAGACTGCCAGCGCCCTTTGACCATCCCTCTTCTCCAGACATGGAACCCAGCAGCAACCTTGGCGGTGTGGGGGCGGGGCGCTCTGAACAGCAGCCTGCAGTAGCTCTGTCCTTGGTACCCTGCCCTTCTCTAGCCTTTTACACTGTTGGTAATCTCCGTGAACTCCGGGGCCTTTCAAACACAGTCTTTCTTAGAAAGAAAACTGCAGATCTTACCCTTAAAAGACGGCCCACCTGCACACAGAGGACAAGGAACAGAGCAAAGTACAGGAAGGAAACAATAAATCACACAGGGACAGAGGGCGGCACACAACACGACGCCCCTCCTCCCCCCACTTCCCCGCAGAAACTTTTCTACCTGGAACAGAGACGTGGAGTCTCACTTAGGAATGGAGTGACAGCTCTGTCCCTACAGTCACAGGAGCCACCTTTAATGGCTACTGAAGCACAGGGAAATGATGCAGACTCCATTCTCAGTGTCTTCCAAATTGGGCCCCACCTCACCGTCCTAGCTGCTGTCACCTAGGCAGAGCTGCCATTTTTTCTTTTAGCCCATCCTCACAGTCTGCTCACCAGGCTTGTTTCTGTCCACCTCCTATCATCCACTTTAACCCAGCAGCTGGATTGTGTCCTTTAAGGATGGGACCATGTCACCACCCTGTCCACTCCCTCCCACAGGTCTCCTGTCTCTTAGGACACAGGCACAGCACTTCCTGTGACTGAGGCTCCATACACTCCAACAGCCTGCACTCTGACTTCCCCGTCTCACCTTGCTCCTGGCCTGGCCTCCCTCCTCTGCCTCAGATATTCCCCACACCTAGGCTCCTTCATAGCACTGACTCCAGGAAGGGCTCCCTGACTCCCAAATATCCTACAAGTATCTGCTCAAATCTCATCATCAGTGAGGGCGCTTGACCTATGCACCCTCCATCTGCATTCACCCTGATCTAGGTTCCCCCCCCAAACCCCCATTACCTTTGTTGTATCATGTCTGTTCTTCCACTGAGATGTGAGCTTCAATAGCCAGAATCCCTTCAGTTATAAATAAAGCTGAAGCCCACCAACCCAGCACATAGTAGGCACAAAATGCTCGTTTCCTGAGTACTGTCAATCAAGTAACATCCTCCAGCCCCAGAAGCAACATCAGCAACTTCTCTTTGCCTAGAAGACAGACAGTTCATCTCGATGTGCTAACACTCCCATAGTCCCGTCTCGATCCGCGGCAGCTGCATGGAATTCCTAGCTTATGGCTCTATGAAATCTGGAGATATCATGTTTAACTCTCAGATTGCAGTGAGAACAGACATCAGACCCTGGAATTCCTTCTTAGGAATCAATGTATCACCTTTCTAGGGCCCCCGTCAGAGGACATGCCTCTGGTCCAGGCAGCAGAGACACGTAATTGCTTCTATCAAATGCTGACAGTCCTCTCCTAGGGCAATAGAAACCCAACTGTGGAAATCCACAGTGAATTCAGAGTGAAAATACATTCTTCCATGATACTGGCTGTGTATGTATGTAGATATATAAGATATAATTGTTCATGGTATTGCTACAACATATGTATGTATGTATACCCGAATCTGTTAGACAGACAGATCCAGACAGAGAGACCTTCTATGAAAGAGTTGACTTGTTCTCTTCCAAACTGTCATGATCCAGAAGACCAAAGACAAGGAATTATTTCTAGGGGACATGACAACCCAAAGGACACAGGCCCCAGGATTACCTCCCCCCATCAGAGGACATGTAGACAGCTGGAGAAGTTTGAGCTAACAGTAATATGCATTTAATCTTCTGATTTCAGTAGTATGCATGGCTACTGGAGAGAATATCAGGTTCTTAGGAACTGTGCCTGACATCTGTAGGGAGAGGGTAGCAATCTATCTGCAACTCTCCCTAGAGGGGTCTGAAGGAGGAGCAGAGGCGAAGCCAGGCAGGACAAAGGTTAGCAGGCAGATGCCTCAGTGGGGCCCTTACCATGTCTCTGTGCTCATCCTCATGCAATTGTGATGCTTCAAAATAAAAATATTTATATAACACACATGTGCATGTATATATGTGCTCATGGAGAGAGAATGGGGGAGAGGAGGGAGGGGAGGGAGAGGAGGGGGAGAAAGGGGAGAAGGGAGAGGGGGAGAGGAGAAGAAGAAGAGAGGAGGGAGAGGAGGAGGAGGAGGGAGAAGAGGGGGGAGGAGGGGGAAAAGGGAGAGAAAGGGGAGAGAGAAGGGGGAGAAGAGGAGAGGAGGGAGAGGAGGGGAGGAGGGGGAGGAAGGAGAAGAGGGGGAATGGGGAGAAGAAGGAGAAGAGGAGGAGGGAGAGGAAGAGAGATGATGAAGAACATGCTCACAGCTCTTTCTCAAAGATTTGATTTGTTCCTAATTAATTTTAATCCTGCATTTTCATGGCTATTTTTAAGCCCTCTGCTCATATAACCTCAGATGAATCAAATGCTTTCTCAGAAAGTGACTCCTTTGTTAAAGGGTCTGAAGCACTTCCCCAAAGTCAGAGAAAAGAGGGTATGACCATGCTGGGCAGATAGCTCAGCAGTTAAGAGCACTGGCTGAGGACTGGCAGAGTCTTGCTGAACCCAAGTTCAGTTCCTAGCACCTACACAGTGGCTTTTAACTCCAGCTCCTGAGGATCCACCGCCCTCTTCTGGTCTCTGCAGGTATTACAGGCACGTGGTGCACATAGTTTATGCAGGCAAAACAGTCATACACATAAAATAAAAATAAATCCTTTTTAAAAAGAGAGGACTTGGGCTGGAGAAGTGGCTCAGCAGTTAAGAGCACTGACTGCTCTTCCAAAGGTCCTGAGTTCAAATCCCAGCAACCACCCTCTTCTAGTGTGTACTTACATATAATAAATAAACAAATTTTTTAAAGAGGATTTAATTTAAATAAACTTACTAAAAGTAACCAATTTTCTTTTCTTTTCTTTTCTTTTTTCTTTTTTTTTTTTGTTTTTGTTTTTCGAGACAGGGTTTCTCTGTGTAGCCCTGGCTGCCCTGGAACTCACTCTGTAGACCAGGCTGGCCTCAAACTCAGAAATCTGCCTGCCTCTGCCTCCCAAGTGCTGGGATTAAAGGCATGCACCACCACCGCCCGGCGTAACCAATTTTCTTTAACCATATAGGCAGACATAAAAAAATCTGAATTTACATTGTTAGAATTTTATTTTACGTCAACCTGTTTTAGCCCTCAATATGCTGGTCTTCTTTATCCCAATCAGTAAAGCTTCTAGTTAGGGTCCTGTTCTTAGAACACTTACAGCAATCATCCGCTGTGGACTCAGCCACACGGCAGTGTAGGTATGGAAGTCCACCTGGAGCTGGACAAAGTCTCAGAAGACAAAAAAGCTCTACCTGGGAGAAGAGAGACGACTCGTCCCAGACCTGGAATCTGTGAGGATAAGAGGTTGGCAAGGCAACCTTTAGAGGCTACGAGGGACCAGCTTCTAGGCAAAGGGCAAAGGCCTGTTGCCCCTGAGGCACATGCGTGAGCTCACTTGAAAAGCCAGAGAAGAAAGGATGCCTCAGGCAGGTACAGAGAGATCGGAAATATGGCGCGGTTTCAGCTCCCTTGATACAATGACCTCAGCGATGGTGACTGAAAGAACTGCCCTGATACAGCACACTCTTCGAGAACTGAAGAACTCTCCAAGGTCTAAGTAGAAGAGGTTACCTGCTACCAGGCCCCTCTCCCACCCCTCCATGTTCAGCCATTTATGCTTCTTTAGCACATAGAAGGTTGCAGGACAGCCCTTCACCCTGCCCCCTACACATAGGATGAGGGGTAAGGAGTAAGATCAAGGTGTTTCCATAAAAAAGGGGGGGGGGATATGATACAGTCTAATAAACTCAGACAAAATACAGACTGCCTTTAAACCCAGCACACAAACGTAGCTGTGGTGTGCGAGTTACACGGAACCTGCGATTCATACCCCTATCCATTGCCAAAGCCAAATGAAACAAGGGTGAATGACTTGGATAAACAGCTGCGTGTAAGGCGTGAGTCCGACAGTCCCACTTCCTAATGAACACACAGTCAGTGGAGTGAGCCGGCAGCAGTCAGTTTGCAGGACCCCACTGTTACATTTCCAAGAACTCTGCAGGTCAGGGCCCAACACATACCTTAAGTAGGAGTTAAATGAACTAGACCTGTGAGTTAAACTTCATATTAAGAGGAGGGTCTCAAATGCTCTGAAGTCATTCTAATCACTTTGCTGCATTTATCACGGTTCCTGCTCCTGAAGGTGCTTAGAAGTATCAGATCTGCTGTAGAAGAATGCGCTACCACACGTGTCTTCCATGCCAGCAGTAGCAATGTCATCCGGCTGCTATGGTGAAATCCTTCACCAGGAAACCAAGCAGGGGACTCACGTTAGCTCCCCACAACCAATAGCCTCTGGTAACCATCGGAAGCCTTCCATTGCTCTAGAAGGCAGGACATCCCAAGAGACTGCCTCTGGTGTCACATACTCAGAAGAGATGCTCCTGGAACTCTGCAGGGAAGCCTCTTTCTAGTTCTATAGCCATGGGCAACTCTCTCTAGCTTTCCTCCACACGAGAGGAGCAGAGAGAGACCATCAGTTCGAACTGGTCATCTGTCTAAGCGGTGCCACCCTATGACGGCTAAGAAGTGAGACTTCCCGGGTTGCCAGGCAGAAGTTCTGGGCAGGTCCTCACTCCCCCTGCACCTTATTTCCCAGCCGCTATAATGAAGATAATGGCGGTGAATACTTCACAAGTTGTAACGGGCAGTGACTGGTACATCCTAGATGCCCAGTTTGTGCTGGCCGCTCCTGTGACTGCCACCCAGAACGGTGTGGATTTCCTGTGACTGCCACCCAGAACGGTGTGGATTTTTTTCCCCTAAGAATCATTTCCAGAGGGAGGTTAACTAGCAAAGGCTTGATGCTAGTTTCTGTCTTATCAGACCTCCTATTCCCCCAAATGCACTGCGTTACGTTCTAGAGAACCTGGCTGCCGGCCAGATTTCCACTTCTTCCAAAAGAGGAAATGTTTGCCAAGACAAAAGGAAACAGCCAGGCATTACAACATGTGCATCAGTGATCTCAGCTCCTGAGAGGTGGAGGCGGGAAGATCAGGGCACTCCTCACCCAGTGGTGGGTTACGAGACACCCTGGGCTACCTGAGACTTTGACTCAAAACAAAAACAAGAATGAAAACAGAAGAAAGAAAGACAAGCAAAAAATAAAAACTTTTAAAGATGAATCAATAGGGATGGGAGAGGGTACCGGCAGTTAAGAGCTTGAGAGAGTATTGAGCGGAATAAAGCAAACTCAAATAACGCGGTTTGTCACTGCTTAGTCCATAAACTCACTCAAACCTCAACATTACCCAGAGAGTGGGAATCTTGGAGGATCACCTCAGCAGACTGGCCTGTTCCTTGATTAATGATTGATGTGGGAGGGCCCAGCCCACTGTGGGCGGAGCCAGCCTTGGGCAAGTAGACCAGCGCTGGATAAGAAAGGCTGTTGAGCAAGCCTCAGGAAGCAAGTCAGTGGATAGCGACTCTCCATGGCTTCTGCTTCAGCTCCTGCCTCTGGGTTCCCCCCTGACTTTCCTCAGTGATGGACTGAACCCTGTAAGCCACATAAGCCCTTCCCTTCCCAAGCTGCTTTCGGTCAGTATTTTGTTACAACTTGGGAAAGCGAAGCAGAACTGGGAACTGTCAGGAGTGGAGCGCGACAGGCGTCACAGGTCCCCTCTCTACATGGAACCTTGGGGACATATTTAATGGAAGGGACACATTGTGGGCATGGAGGTGGAAGAGGAGGAAGGAATCAAACAGAATGACATTGGACCAAATCTCCAAGCTCACCCAGAAAGCCCATGCCACAAAGACACCTCTGTGCTGTTAATTTGTGACAAAATCAATTACATTTGGTTGAAGCATAATTTATACATGCCAACCCTGCACTTCAATCTACATGCCAATGAGCTTTAGTAACGGGATTTACTCACACAGCCATGACTTAAAATGTATCCCTCAGCCCAGAAGGTCTCATTTGTCTTTGGTGCTAGTAACTGCCACCTCTCTCCAAACCCTTGACCTCCGGAAACCCCCGATCCACTGTCGGGCTCATTAAGAGGGCTTTTCTAGAATGTCACACAGACGGGAACAGACAGCAGGTAGCCTACCGCATCTGGCGCCTTCACACAATGCTTCTGGAGGTCACTCCATCATAGGACAGAGGTACTGGAGTCCATGTTCCAGGCAGTGGGAGGCAAGGGAGCTTTTCCATATGCATGTATAGCCTGCTACCTTCCGGGAGGCACCACAGCTTTCTAAATAGATTAACAAGGCTTTGCTGGACCTCCTAAGAAACTGAAAACATTTGCTGTAGGAATGGAAGAGGCTGAGAGACATTCTTTCCTTCTAGGCTTCTTAGAATGGTTTTCAAAAACTTAACTATGTTTCTCTAACGCCCCTAGGTCTGAAATCTGCCAAACCATACAGCTTTAACTATTTTCAGCCATCTCTCTGCATAACCAAGATGGCCAGCTTTGAGCTATTATTTCTCCAGAAAGGAAGGGACCTTTGCTGGTTTCCTTTCTCTTATTTCTCAGGTAAGTGTTTTTCAGCGCAACTTTATGTCCTTTCCTTGACTATTGGCTTTTTAACAAGTACGTGAGAGAGTGTGTGTGACTGTGTGTGAGTGTGTATGTGTGAGTGAGTATGCGTATAAGCCTGTGTGTATGTGCATGTGTAAGTGTGAAAGTGCTGTGTGAGTGTGTATGTGTGTGCCTGTGTGTGTAGAGTATGAGTGTGAGTGTATGTATATGTATGTGTGCATGTGTGCGTGTTTGTGTGCATGTCTGTGTATATATGTACATGAGTGTGTGTATGTATATATGAGTGTGTATGTGTGTGTAGAGTGTGTGAATATGTATGTATGTAAGTGTGTGTATGTGGTGTGTGCAGATGAATGGGTGCATTTCTGACCCCCACAAGAGGAAGGGAGGGGCCGGCCTCACTGTACGATCCCTCCATCCCCATGATTGACTCAGCATGGTTGCTGTGGCATCCAGGTTCCTGGAGGCTGCACACTGGCCTGTCCCACACTCCATCTAATGCAAGGTCAGGGCATACTTCTCTGGGTACTGCTTAAGGGGGAGCAGTCAGCGCTGGCCTGGGTGACACCACCTATCATAGAAGTAGTCACAGGGGGAGCAGTCACCGCTGGCCTGGGTGACACCACCTATCGTATCAGTAGTCACAGGACGTCTGTTCCTGCCCCAAGCCCTCCTGTTCACCTTCTCCTGACACTGTTTTCTGGTTTCTCGGAGATATGAGCCTTATTCTGTAACCACAGCTCCTTGTGATCCCGGGTGCTAGCTAGCCCAGTTAGTCATTCCAACAAGGTTCGGTGTACTAGGTATTTATCCTGAGCCTACTATCCCAAAGCAGGGGTCTGCTGGGGAGCCATTTTCAGAAGACAGGAACATGAGGGAGTTTCCTTAGGGGCTGGGACCATGACTGGGGCTGGCCTGTGGAGAGACTGCACCTCAGGGACAGTTAGACATTCAGCAGATGAGGAGGAAAGAGTCATGTCACTCAGAATATGATGAAGGCTGCCATGTGGGCTGATGTATGTGTTGCCAGTGACACTCGGCATGGCTCTATAAAAGGACCATCAATTTAAAAAGTTACCCCCTGGCCAACTCCCTGTTCATCCTCCTGAAGCATCGGGGGAGCACACCACTGCGGTATTCTAATGTTTTCAATTCTCTCTGAGTCTTGTAATTTCCCTTTTCAACACACAGGGTGGGTAGACGCCTCTGCGGAGACGAGGAACTGACCAGAATTCCACAACCGTGTCCTGACTTCAGTGGGTTTTGTTTTTCTGCAGCTGCCTTCTGGGTTGGGCAATGATTGGTTTTCTGTTTACAGAAGGGCATTGCCCCTCTTATTGTACAAAAGTGCTAAAAGTCATCTGAGTTAAAGAGAAATTATGAAATCAAACATGTGGGGTGGAGCCTTAAGACAGAAAGAATGCAAAGAGCAAGCAGGAGGTGCAAGGCTCCATGAAGACACAAGAACTGGACCTAACATCACTGAAAGGCTCGAGACAGCAGCAGGAGCTGAAGGGCTGAGCTGGAAAAGTGTGGAGTCAGTCAGGTAGCTCAGAGAGAAGGGGCAGCTGAGTCGGAGCATCTGTGTCATGCAAGTAGAAGACAAAAAAGATAAACTGAGGCTGAGTGCATGTGAGCCCAGAAGCCAAGAAGAAGTACCCTGGGTTTTACCCGTGACATCTCCAAACCACTTGGACAGTAGGGGAAGGGGCTACCTCCAAAGCTAGACTGGTTTGGGGGAAAGATAAGTGGGGTCCATGACATCTGGGGAGCAATCAAGGAAGCCACTGGAACAGCATCAGCACTGCCCCAAAGGGAGGATGTGTCTTGCTGTAAACGTGGAACCTCCCCAGAGGTCCCTTCAGGAGCAGAGCAAGGTACCACATCGCTAACTCAGGAGCAGGTATTGGTCCAAGCTGGACTCCACAGTGGAGGCTATCACCATATATGAACCTCCCCAGAAGTCCCCTCAGGAGCAGAGCAAGGTACCACATCGCTAACTCAGGAGCAGGTATTGGTCCAAGCTGGACTCCACAGTGGAGACCATCACCATATATGGAGCGAAAACTTAGGAGGGAGAGAGCGGAAAAGAGAACAAGAGAGTACTGCACAGGCTTAAAGACAGAAAGAAAAATGCCTAAAGATAGCCTAAACAAAACACACGTGGCCCCAGTGCCGGCCTGTCTGCTGGCCATATGGTGCGTGATAAGATGGGACATTTGCATTTATCTTCCATGGCTTGTCTGCTGAGCCAAGCGCCAGGCCTGTGCAGTGGAGACCCCATGTCATGGTCCTTCTGCCCTGACTCTCAGATTCCAGTCTATACTCCCAGGCTGTGAAGCAATCACTGCCACATCCCCTCCCCCATTCCTGCTGCCCTATCTCAACCCTCACTTAAGCCACGGCCTCCCCAGCTGTTTTCCCACAACCCCTGTAAGCCACCGAGCTAGGAGCTATGGCTGTGAGGTCCTAGGCCAGCTGTGCCACAATGGGGGACAACTAGCTAGTTCATCAACATTTCCTCTCACTCGATAATCCATCATTCACCTAGGTCCTCTGTTAGGGTCCAGGTAGTTACTGTAGAAGACAGCTTATTAGCTGCCTTGAGCATTTCTTGGAATTATGTCTCTCTCTGGTATATTCCAGCACCTCATCTGTCCGCATGAGACTAGCCAAACAGTAACTATAAGATACCAATCCACTAAAGCAGGTCTGCTTTCTCTCCCGGAAAACCCCAAATATCCATACGCAGGAGGCCCATCCTCAGCCTGCAGACTGTCCTAACCAGCCATGTTTCTGCTCTGATCAGCTACATACGCTTTGACTGAGAACCCCGTTGTGGAGGTCACTGGAAGTCACACATGGGCCTCACTAGCCACGCCATTGGGATGCCAGGCTAAGTGAATTTTCAGATAAGTGTTGTGGCTGTTCATGCCTGAAATCCTGGCAATTGGGAGGCTGAGCCAGAAGGACTAAGTTTGAGGAAAACCTGGGAGACATGTGAGTTTCAACCCAGCCTGGGCAACAGAGTAACACTGTCTCAAAATGAACTAATACTTTCTGGAGGTCTCCAGTATCAGTGTCAGTTACTCTACATCTCACTATGATGGGCGACAGAGTAACACTGTCTCAAAACGAACTAATACTTTCTGGAGGTCTCCAGTATCAGGAGGTATCCAGTATCAGGAGGTATCTGGTGTCAATTACTCTACATCTCACTATGAGTGGTGACAGAGTAACACTGTCTCAAAACGAACTAATACTTTCTGGAGGTCTCCAGTATCAGTGTCAGTTACTCCACATCTCACTATGACAAAGATACCTAGCAAGCAATCTTAGAGCAAGAGGGGTCTCTTTCGCTCACGGTCTGCCATGGTGGGGACATCCTGGTGGTGGGAGCTTGATGCAAGGGGATCACACTGCATCTAGTCAGGAAGCTGAGAGAAAGAGAGAGGACATGGCTGCTGGTTCGCAGATCACTTCTTCCTTTCTTATGAACTGCAGGGCCCTAGCTTCGAGGATGGACTCACCCAATTTTAGGGTGGGGTTTCCCACGTCAGTTTGCCCAGTTTAGGCTAACCCTCACAGGTGTGCCTGGAGCCTCGCTCCATAGGTGATTCTAAATACCATTAAGTCTATCAATAGCAGTGACCACCACAGCATGCCACGTAATAGCTGGGTGAGGCTAAGCCCCCTTATACACAGGGATGTGTTCTTAGTCATTCTGTGGCTATATGAACCTGCAAGTAACACCAACTATGATATAATACTCATGTAAAGTTCATAAATTAGGCAAAGAAATAACTATTTAAAAATGGAACCACAATATCCTCTGGTAAAAGTTACTTAACATCTATTATTTTTAGATTTTTTTCCCCATATATACCACTGGACCTCAGAGACCAATAGTGACCAATACCTCAGAAAGAGAAGCCATTAAGAAAGGGGGACATTGCATACATATTAACAAACAGTTTATCTAAAATCCAAATTCAATGGGAAGTCTTATGTTTCTATTTGTTAAACCTGGTAAGTGCTTAGAACAGAAGGGGCCAGACCAAGCCTCGGGGCAGCCTTCCTCAGACACCACCATAGAGACAGCTCTGCCCCAGCCTGTTCTTCACCACTGCTGGTCCCGAATGCACTTAGCCAAGGCCGGCAGCAGGTTCTCTGTGGCGCTGTCTAGCTGTGATGACTTCTGGTTGGTATGAACCATCTGCTATGAAATTTTCAGCCAAAGCAAGAAGTTGCGAAGAGCCTCAAAGGAAAAGATTTGTGGCGCAGACTTAGCGCAAGGAAGCCCCACGCCTTAGCGAGTGCCAAACATAGCCATTTGATACATCTTGAGGTTTGCACACGAGCCTCTCCTGAGCAGTCCACACCCTCACTCACAAACCAAAGGAATCCAAGATCAAGAAGGGCAGGGTAGGCTTAGCAAGAGCATGGGTGGCTTTCTAAGTGGCCAGCAGCCCAAGTCAAGGGCAGCTGGCCTGGGCAAGCCCTGACATGAATCTGGCAGAAGGCAGAGCCCAGCCCCATCGCAAAGCATTTCAGGCTATGAGCTCATGGGCTCTAGGCCAGACATGGAAGCAATTGTCTACACACAGCCTAGACGCAGCTGTCACTATCTGACTCTCACCCCAACGAGGCAACAACGAGGAGACGCTTCAATCTACAGATTCCCATCTGCTAGGTATCTACAGCTAATAATATTATGTCAAACTAAACAAACTGATGTTTATGTAAGTAGAATGTTGGAAGTTATAAATGTCTCAACCAAAGACTAATAACCCAGAAAGCTTCATCAGACTCCATGCAAAGTTTTTACAGTTACTGTGCAATGTTTATCTTTTGTTTTGCTCTGAGGCAGGGTCTGCCCTTATAAGCCCAGACTTAGCTACAACTCTCTAAGTAGCCTGGGTAGAATTTGAACTCCTGATCCCCTGCCCTCTGGGATTGCCACCCTGCTCTGGGCAATGTTGATACTACTTTCAGGGTGACTGTTGCATGTGTATTTTAGAGAGGCAGAGGCTCATACACAGTGTTCTCACACAACGTATCCACACCGAGGTCTGTGAGATACAACCCTACACCAACAGGTCTTGCACCAACTGCCCAGGCCATGGATCTGTCCACCTTTGCTCTCTGACTGCCTACTGGTCAGTGGCTGACCATCCTGCAGCAGTGAGCATGGCCAGGACTCCCACCTTGCACAGTAGCCCCTCTATCACCAAAGCCTGGCTTCCTGAATTACATGAAAATATATTCAGCAAATAATTTCAAGAAGAGAAAAACATTTGGGAGTTTATTTGGAAGAGGGGAAGAGACACCCACAACATGCACTCCTAAAATAAATAGAAAGTAATCAACAAGAGAAATGTGGCCCAACCAGTCTTCAAATACATCTCTGACTGTGAGTTACTATGTCATACAGTGGACCACGAAGACGGGCATCCAGAGTGATGTAATCAAAGACCCAGAGCACGGCTTCTGAAGTGACTGCCAAGCCTCAGAGAATATGGAAACCTCCCATCAGAGACTGTCACTGCTCTCCTGGCATTCTCTACCCCTTCTCGGAAGCTGAGGCCAGCACAATAAGTAAAGGGGTCCAGTGGGATGATTTAGTGGGTGTCATTCCCCTAGCACTCCTGATGACCTGGGTTCAAGTCTCCAAACTGCCTAGAGGTGGAGAATAGAACCGATTCCACACACGAGCCAGGACAGGTGTGTATCCCTCCACAATGCAACAGTGTTTCCAGATGACATTAAACTTAAATAAGATGGCTGTCAGCTTTTCACATTAAAAGAAGAAATGCATATTGGGAAGTAGAACTGTGGGAGTCAGAGGCTACATAAGGAAACTAAAGGAGCTCATGCTGCTTCCAAATGGCCATCTGTAGAGATCAGAATTGGAGGACTAAAAAGAGGAGACTGACCTTGACGTGGACCACATAGTGATGACACATCTCGTCCATGTGGGTCAGCTGCAGTCTCTCGGAGACCTGCCCCGAAGTCTCTCCCAGCAACACAAAATAGACTCTGGGCAACTGGCCCTTCTCCTTCTGTGCCACATCGGCTGTCAGATTGTAGTTCAGACCTGGCAATAAATAAATAAATAAATAAATAAATAAATAAATAAATAAATAAGGGTCAAAGATGTCAGCAGAGATGGACACACAGTGCTGAGGCTCCAAGCCCCAGAGTTCTGTGGAGATCCTACCCACAGTTTACACAGCACAGGAGACTGCCCTGCAGCCCACATCAAGATCTGCTTAGAAGCCTGTAGTCAGCCTCTGGAAGACCTGGGTCAGCCTCTGTCTTCCCAGGGATTCTGTGCACATCAGACTTCTGGTTCATCCTTATTCAAACCTCCTCGTGTGTTTGTGAGATGCCAACAGAACCGCCAATTTGGACACAGTCAGTGTTTACTTCTGTAATATGCAGGGTGCTGTTCCGATAGGCCAGCACCACAGCACGCCTGTCAAACGTAACCAGAAGGGACTAACATCATGAAAGCGACTTTCATCCGGCCATATGATGTGATACAGGAATCAACTGCCTGCAGCAATTCCTTCTCTCTCACAAATAACAAACCTTCTCTGACTGCGTTACCCATGATGGAATGAGCTATTAGTCAACACAGAGACAAAAAGAAAGTCTACTGTCATGGAGCCTCATGCTTGGAAATTGAGATATAGGCTGAGGATGACGTTGCTCTCAGGGTGCCCATCCTTCCAACAGGACTTTGGCCATAGTGGCTCCTACATAGTGCTTTTCTTCTGAAAACGTAGCCCCTGTTCCTGAGAGAACAATGCCAGACAGCAGAGTGGCTGCACACAGAATAGAATATAAAAAGGAAGAAGGATACTGTGGTGCTAAATGCCTGCCAGGGAAACCCAGCAGACCCTGCCCCCAGTCTAGGTAAACAGCCAGCTGTAGGTTTTACTAGGTAACCGAACTTCCGCATCAGCAGATCTACAGCGTTGTTCTCTGCTGCAGGGGTCAGCCCCTCTAAAACCATTTTATTTCTTAACTCTTTTGTGGGTTCTGAGCTTATTGCATTTTTTAAAGCTTTTTAAAAAATGTATTATGTATGCGTATATGGTTGCATGCTACATGGGGGCAAGCACTCTAGGATGCTACAAGGGGCATCAGATCTCCTGGAACTGGAGGAGCAGGCGGCTGTGAGCTGCCCTGCTTGGGTACTGGGAACCAAACTTGGACCCTCTAGAGACTCCGATCACTGAGCCATTTTTTTTCTAGCTCCAGGAAGTATAGTTTTCATAGTAGACAAATAATGTCTGCCTCTAAAATGACCAGAGGAGATAGCTGACCAGTGAGGAGGCCAACGAGCCTCCCATCCCCCAGGCCATCTCCACACACCCATCTGTCAGAAGCTGAGCCACTGAAAGCCAATGCCTGGCCAGTGTGAGTAGGGTGAGGCCAACTCACAGGAATGACTGTGTCCTTAAACAACATCAAAGAAACCCGCCACCCAGTGAAGTCTGAACAGGGAGAGAAAGGTGATTTGACAGCTGTCCGGGCTGCGCCTCGGCATACCTTTGCTATATCTAATGGCTTCCCTGGGCCCCTGCCATATCGTGGCTTCCCCATCATGCCCAGATGGCAGATTCCAAGCCAGCAAAGGCTATGATGCCCTAACTTGCATATCCCCACAAGCAGCTGGTTTCTAAGGCAAAGCTGGGTCAGCAGGAGGAACACAGGGCATGGATCACCCCAGGAGATCATTCTACTGTTAAGAAAAGGACATCTAGAGAAAGTGCTTTAGTAGAGGAGGCATTGGGTAGAAGCAGATGTTACAAGTGGAGTGTGTGTATTGACTGTCAAGGCCTTGAGAAAAACCTCTAGGCCAGTTAGCCCTTGAGACAAAGGGACCTGAGGCTTCAAAAGGAGAAACTCAGCCCAGCTCAGGAGCCATCTTCCGTTCAGCAGAGACAAGACTTCTCCAGGTCTAGCCATCTTCCGTTCGGCAGAGACAAGACTTCTCCAGGTCTAGTCTGGCTACTCCTACCACACAGTCTGAGAACGTAATTTTTCAGTCTCACCTGACCTGAAACTTCTTACTCTCTGAATGCAGAAGTGGCAGAACCAAGCACAGACCGAAGTCCAGAGCCAAACTCTAAGCCAATCAACCATTGGCTTCAGGCAGCAACAACCCCACAGTATGAAAGGTTATGCTTAAATGAAGCGAGTTTCACAATGGTATGTAGCAAGATTGCATCTGGAGATGGCCACTGCTGGGACAAGTCAGAGGCTGTGGCTAGACCTTCATGGTCCAGCCATCCTCCTGGCTGACAAGTGAGGGCTGTCCATGTCCCCAGGAAAAGGAAACTGGGAGGGACAGCAGACCCTGGTGATCCAGCCAGATGAGCCCAGAGAGAATGGAAGGAAGACAGGGCGGAAAGTGCAGACTCCAACACACATCCTCCTGACTTTTTCCAATTTCCCTGTCTCCACTAAGGTACTTCTCCAGTTCGTGGTAGAAGCCGGGACTCCAAGCGGCACCCAGCAAGTGGACAGCAGTTTCTTTGCATTTAGGGTACCTCATACGGAGGCACAAGATTCCCCAGCAGGACTGAGTTTCATGGACCCACAGTGGTGACATGCTTAGCCATACAGCCCCTATTTGGTTTGCTAGAATGGCTAATTTATGTGCCAACTTGGTTGGACCTCAGTACCCAGTCAAGCACTGAACTGCATACCTCTGTAAATGAGTTTGACAATTAAATTATTAAACTTTGAATGAAGCAAAACAAACTCTATAAGGTGGGTGGGCTGTGTTAGTTGAACATCTTGAGAAGAAACCCCTTAAGATCTCTCTGTATTCCAATAAGGAGTACTGCATCTCACCTACCTGCAGTCCTAAACTGCGGCTTCTGCTCAGCCCCGAGTCTTTGCCTAATTCACAAGTCAGGCTTGTCAGCCCCACAGTCCCATGAGCCAATCCCTTAAAATCACCCTATCAGCTCACCCCACACCCCCCTGACACTCTCATTCTCCCTATTTCTAATCTCCCTGGTCTGTTTCTCTGGAGAATCCTGCTTACACCAGTATTCTGTCACAGTTATAGGCTGGGACTGCGGGGCCTCTGCCAAGGTGTGCCCTGAGACCTTTGTCATGGGAGTCTGTTGGGGTAGATCTTAAATTAACACAGGGCAAGTCAGAATAGGGGAATGATCTGGGCTTTCCACGCTATGCTGGCAACTCTGCAAGCACCTACTGCTCGAAGGATCACGGCAGCCTCTAGCGAAGATGCTGGAGACTTGCGGAGGCGGAGGAAGCTGCAGTTCAAACAGCAGAGCCACGGATGAGACACGGGCTCTGCTCTAAGTGGGGCATGTGGGTGCCAACCCCTAACCTAGCAGATTTATCTCCAATGTTCAAGTGCCTGGTCCAGACAGACCTGGTTATCCAACCGCCAAAAGTAATCATTTCCTCTCTAGAGCTGCCTCCTTCGAGGTATGAAATTTATCTTGACACTTTAAGTAAGTGGAAGTTGACTCTACATCAGACGTCTAGAAACAGACAAGATGCACCATGAAGAAACTCCTGAGTGAGGAGGGCCTGGGAGCTGCCAGAAGGAAGAGGAAATAGTCAGCTCTGAAGCCCTCTGCTCCAGTGGGAGCTTTAAATAGCTCCCCCTCAAATGCCCCATGCATGCTAGGCTGGAGCCAATCAGCTTGCCTGGGGTAGGCTGGTGCCTCGGCAGCAACCCCCTAATGCAAACCAGCCCTCAAAGCCCCTGCCCCGAAAGCTGCTGGTTCCGGTTAGCGCCGGTTCCCACAGCACATGACACATCAAGTTCTTCGTTCTGGCAGTTTGTATCTATGCCATGTCGAATGATGTCATGTGGTGGAAAAGCTGACCGTCCCCACTCATGTCCCTCCTCTCCTTGCCCCAGAGCTGGTTTCCAAAGGCCCCCCACATGGGCTGGGACCGGGAGAGCACCAGCTGTCTTGAATCAACTGGGGCTCTGGTCTGTCCCAGCCAACACCAACTCATTCCCAAATCTCCGTCAGAACACGGTTTCAGCTGTGAAAGTCGACTTGCCGTCTTCTTCCAGCCTTACTCAGCTTCCCTCAGTGCATCCCAGGAGAGGGACATTTCCATTTTGCTAGCTTTTCTTAATCCTCTCTCTCTTCCACCAAAGAATGCGATATTTACTTGGAAGTAATTAGTTTCTTAGGTAACCCCATTTCTTCCATGACAAGGCTCTCCCTTTCCCATCCCTACACCCCAGGGGGCCAGAAGCTTTGAGAATATTCTCTTCATGCAAAAGCTCTCCAGAGTAGATACACCACCTCTAACTTCAGAAAAAAAGGTTTGTGGATGCCAGGTATCTGCTTCCAACTATATTTCTCTATTCCTATGGATGACCTGAGGGCCATCCTCGGGCTAGGATCTGCAGCTTGTCTGTAAGCAGTGATAGGGCCTCTGCTCATGAAAAGCTTTGTCAGGTTGTCTGTAAGCCAGGAAAATGTGAGGGTAGAGGGTCAGAGCGCAAAACACAGGCTGGGGACACAGTCCAGTGGTCGAGGGTTTTCATAGCATGCTTGAGCCTCTGGCTCCAATCCGTGAACTAGCAAGTGGGAAAAGCAACTTCATGGGGCTCAGCCCTTCCTAGTTTTCATCTGATGTTAGGGCAAATCTATGACAACCCTATGGTCTAGCTAGAGACACAGCCTATGGGTAAGGGGCAAGCCGCTCTTGGTTACAGCACTCAATTCTCTTTTGTGGCTGACAGGAGGCAGTCACAGGCAGCCAGGGATGAAGCATCCAAGAATATTCTTTGGAATGAGCTGAATTCTTGTTTGAAATTGCTTAGTGAAACATGGGATAAACACGTTTGTGAGGCTGCCCGCTGCCAGAGTGGGAAGCCAGCCGGCATGCCACTTGGCACGTGTCTAGAAGGGCAAGTGAGGAGACCCCTCCCGCTAGAATGTGAGTCTGTGCTCTGTGCCCAGGGCTGAGCACAGAGCCTGGCAGAGCTTCATCATGCTTTGTTGATCCAAGAGCCCAAAATAACATAGATGAGGCTCATTTTCCCACCTCCATGCTTCCAGAGTCCAGAGTGAGCACGGAGAGCGGCCTCTGAGAGCCAGTGCTCTCTGGAGTAGGGACGTGGTCTTAATACCTCAGATCCCCCATGAATCCGGATGCTTCTCGTGGTTTATGAAGCCCTTGGTTCTCAGGTCCAAGCCCACCATCCACTCTAGTGTGACTCTGGGGTTGGGATCCCACAAACCTGTTTTGCCAACAGCTCCCTGTGAGGTTCTGCCAATAACAAGAGGGAGAGAGAAAGGGGCGGGGAGGAGCCTGCAGGGCTGGAGAGGAAAGAAGGCCTTGCTCCTCCTGGTGTACTCATCTACCAACAACCATTCCTTTTCATGGCAGCTGGCTCCAACAGTCATCATTCAACTTCCTAGTTTCTTCTCCATGACCCAAAGCCCTCATCATACTTTCTCAGAGGGGCGAGTAGCTCCACACAGTGCTCTCTGTTTAAGGGTTTGGGTTGAAGTTGCACAGGGTCCTTTCCGAAAACTCTAGGTTCTGATAACCCCTAGGCAGGAGTTAACTGAGTGTAACCTTGACTGGCCACCTGGAAGCTCAGTAAAGCACAGGTCACTGTGTTCTACCTCAGAATTCTCGTTCCGTTTGAGTGTACATGGCTAACTAGAGAGCTTGAAGGAGATGCCACGCAGCTGATCTGAGGAGCTAGCTGGCCAGCTATTGGCTCTGTCCCAGCCATGGCAGCTCCCCTCTGCAGTTATCACTGCTTCCTCTCTGGCCTGCTCAGTCCCTTCAAGGAGTCAAACCCTGTCAAAATGTACACTGTAGCAATCTGTTTCCTCATTGGATTTCACTTATTACAGGGGCCAAGGCAAAGTCACCCCTTATAGACACCCCATTTCCCATAGTATTCCCAAGAAGTCACCATTGCCCCTCTACAGTCTGACCTTGATGCTCCTGTGACTAAATGAGAGCTAGATGTCCCATTGCTGAAGCAAGATTGAAAAGACAGTTGATGTACATGCCCAAGCCTGACAGGTTCCAAGGACAAGAAGCAGCGGCCCAAGGGACAAGACAGCGGCTCTGGCTCCCAAAGCCATCCTCCAAACAGGTCATTTGACTGAAGACCCACCAGACAGATGCAGCCATCTGTTGGTAAACAGTCTAGAATACAGAGACATCGAGTGTCCAAAAGACCTTTCCAGATAGGCGCCACCGTCTGTAGACAGCACCGGGATCGCTAGGGCTCCACTGCCGAAATCGAAGAGGCAAGGAATACAGAGGCCTAGGAGATGATCCTGGGTAGAGGCTCCTGTGCCCTGGAGACACCTCATCCTTCCTCTGTCTGGAGACTGGAGAAACCATCTTCCTAGCTCTATGGAACCCAGAGTCTCCTCGCTGACCTTGATGGATAGCCACCAGGAGCCCTGGCGGATGGCTCCATTTCTGATTGAGGTGTGCTTCATCTTCATGAAAGTGACAGAAGAATGGAACTAGTTCCCTAAAGAGATGTAAATGAACGCCTACCCCCTATAGAGAGGGGTCAAGGGCTAAGCAAAGTCCAGAACAAACTGTGATCCCCCTAAAGTCCAACTTGGAGAGAGAACCAATTCCCACCAGGGAACCAGTGGGATTACTGGGCTAATTTACAGAATATGAATGAAGGGTTCTTGCAGGAGTGTGGGTGACCCCAGAACAGTCACACTGGAAAGTGTCACTCTAGCATAGATGACAACTTCCCCATAGCTGCATGGTCCCCACCTTCCACAGCTATACCAGCATGCCAGAGACCATGAGGCCAAGAGCAATTAGGGTGAATGACATACAAGCGGCTGAGAGGTGTGGGTGCAAATGGCTGGAGTCTCAGGTGAGTCTACTGACTCTTCTTCTCCCTTCTAGGAGGGAACAGACAACAACCCCTCCATCTCAAGGCCTCGAGTAGTCCCCACTGTTCAGATGAAATGAAGGTGGTTGTTCCGGAGGACAGTGCTTTACAACGACTAGTGAGGGAACCTTTCCTCCTGCCCTATCAATATCAACATCCTCCACACCTGAATCTTAGTTCTTCCGTGCGAGCACACATTAAACACTTTCTTCAAGACTCAGCTAGACCTTGAGCCCCAGCCTGAGTGCTAAATGGTAAAGATCTCTAGCCTCTCTAGAGTAAAAAAAGGGACATTTGTCTTCAATAACCCATGGGACAGAGGCTAGGAAGGAACCTGAGTGGAGAATGCACAGGGGTCAAACCACCCCTGACCGCTGCCCAGGTGGCTCCTCACTGCCTGCGAGAAGCATGTCATTGTCATTGACAGCCTGCCTTTCCATAACTTTTCAATCCCTTCAGGGTCGCAGTCAAGCTCAGGTTTTTTTTCCTAGTGGTCTGTGAAACACTGTTGTGTGACTGTGGCCCCAGAAGGGGCCACTGGTTGAGAAAGCATAGGGGCTCCACCCCATCTCCTCATGCAGCCTGAAGTCTCACACTCTGGGCCTTCTTACACTCTGGGCCTTCTGGTCCTTAAACTCATTTCTCGGTTCTTCCTCTGTCCCAAATGCCACTCATTTTCCCGTTCTCCAGAACAGGGATCAAGACTATAAAAGTGGTGTCCAGCACTGCGCCAGGAGCATAGCAGCAGAAACTCCCTACAGGCCTGCAGTGCAGTTTCCGGTGCATGGCACAGGTGGATGCACATAAATGGTTACTGAATGAGGATCATCGTGAACTATTGCTTGTATTTCTTCTAGAATGCTAGTATATCCTTTTTATGTGTAACAAAATTACGATTCGGGGCTGGGGGTATAGGTCTGTGGTATCCATATATTTATCAGGCAAGAAGACCTGGGTTTGACCATCCCTCCACCCCTGTTCCAACATAATAATTGCTTACAGCATCCTGTGAGATGTTTGCTAATTGATTCTAACTATCATGAGCAGACTAGAAACCCTTTTTCATTAAGACTCTGATGTCTCCACCAGCAAGGGTGATAGAAAGAAAACGGTGGTCAGAAAGTGCAGCTAAATAAGTATGTACCCCCAGCAATAGCCGTATATGACCTTAAAGGAGTCTCTTTCATGGACTAGAGTTAAAACTTGCATGAATCCTCCCTCCCCAACTAGTCATATGGCTATGTCGAATGTGGCAATTTATCTTTATAAATAAGTCTAAGGTTTAATTGTGGAGTTTGTTCAATCCAGTTGACGGAGGTAATTTGCCAATGAGAGAACTGGGGGTTGGCATGTTGATGTGTAGGATGGGATGCCTGAAGTGCAGTGGAGGGAACTACACATGTGGGTGTGGTTTTGCAGCCTTGGGAGTTGTGCATAAGTGTGAACTCCAGAGTAGTGCTTTTCACACTTAAAGTGCACACAATCCTCACACGCCAGTGGCCATAGTTAGCTACAGCTCTCCAGTTGCCACAGCCTCGAGTCATCGGAAGGAGCCTCAGCTGAGGCATGGTCCAGATCAGTTTGCCTCGTGGTCATGTCTAACAGAGAGTGTTCTTGATTGATGGGTGATTTGGGAGGGTCCATCCCCATGTGGGCAGCACTGTCTCCCTGGACTGTATAAGAATATTAACTGAATATGAGTTTTTTCCAAATTCTCTGAGATGCCAGAGTAATGCCACGCTCTTAAAAATCTAAGCCCTGGAAACCCTCACACCCAGATCCCAAAGTCATCTGTGCCCCTACACCTAGTTAATGGCGCAAGCTTAGTGGGGGTGGGGGTGGGGCTCCAGATTCCTATCATCTCCTTGTGTTAATGCATGGAGTGCTGCATGCAGAGGAGGCTCAGGCACTCCATCTCAGCAGCCCACAGTGTGCCCCGCCCGCTCCGTGAGTTCCTGCCTGGTCCTCATGTATTTGGGGAAAGAATGCTGGAGGAGGCCCTCGGTGTGTTACTTGTCCTAGAGCTGGAGGGTGAGTGAAATCTGAAATATGTAAATGAGCAGGGAAGAGCCTCAGAGTATCCAGTCCGAGAACCCCTGCCTGCGAAGCCAACTGGGATGTAAAGTAAGAGTGGACTTGGAGCATGCCCCAGGTTGTCACCTCACACCAACTAAGACTGTTGAGTCCCAACACTGTGACACATTACCGATTTCTCCTGGTACATTCTTGCCACGGAACCGGAAGCACACAGTGACGTTCAGGCAGTTCACAGGCTGCTGTCCATCATGACACTGAGGTGCTGTGATGTTGATGGAGCCCGGCAGGAAGATGGAGACATCCACAGTAATGACTGGTCTGGCCCTGCAGGATAAGGACGGGGAAGGGGACTTGTGTTAAGTCGCGGCTCCCAGAACCAAACATGAACTATACAGACAGAATGGATCCCGGGCCCTCAGCCAGCATTTAATTAAAGAATGAAATGCCCCAAGAGAGAAAGGCCAGTGTGCTTTCTGTAAGTATTTTTTCTGGTTTTAAAAGTAGCACATTCCCTAGAATACTAATGGTTCGCTCCCCAGTAACAAAGGCAAGTTAGTTGTTAATGAAACACAGCTGGCTGAGGCCATAAATCAGCTACCAGATGCTGGGTGATTATTTAAAATTTCACCCAAGAAGTTCCGCTTTCCATCTCATTGGGGAGACACTGTCGAGAAGTTTCTACAACATAAGCCGAGGCTTGGAAAGTCAGGGCTCAGAGACTAGACACAGAACTAGCTGTGACAGCTGGAACCCCAGAACCCCAGTAACCGAGTCAGAAGGATTTCCCAGAGTTCAAGGCCAGCCCGGGTACCAGAGTGAACACTTGCATTAAGAAGCCAAAACAAGTGGGTGATGGGGGAGAGAAAGACAGAGACAGACAGTGAGTGAAGAACACTGTATATACTGAGTGTCTTATCCCTCATTGTTAGTGTGAGTTAGAACTTGGCAAACTTCTGTCTGGACCAGTTGGCCAAATATCCTCTTTCATTTATGTCTATCAGCTCATTGAGTATGCTCTAAAAAGAACTGATTAATGTAGTCCCAGCTGGTACCAGCAGAACACTTCAAGGAATCAGCCTGTCTGGCCTTAGGACAAAACAAAATCCAATAAACACAGTCCTCTCCCTGACATGACCACCCGTCCCAGTGCCTGATGGATGACTAGCATCCCTGGTCTCCCCCGAGGCATCAGGACAAAAGCTGAGACAGAAGCAGGCATCTCCTTCCCATGGTAAACATCTGCACAAGGAGGTGTCCCCTAAGCTGTGGCTTGACCTTCCCTCCTCCAGGCCTGACAAAAAGAACTTTTCACCTCTCAGGAGCCCTGGCTTTCATGCTTCTGGAGTGACACAAGATTAAGGGGCACCAACAGCATGGGAAAGATGTGTGTAAGGCTCAGTCAAAGTGCACTGGGGTGAACAGGACAGAGGGATCAGAGGACCAACCAACCCCAGGACAAGAGAACACAATTAAAGGAAAACCTGGGCACACAAGGCACTGAGAAGACAGATGGTGTGAGGGGACCCCGCTGTAGCTGCCAGTGCAGAGACAGGAGGGAGAACAGAAGGGCCGCTGTGACCCGGCAGTGAACTAGGAGACTGAGCAAATCTGGCTACGGGGCAAAAGGAAGTCAGGCAACACTAACGCCTGAAAGAAACCAACATCCTGGTCTCTCCATGTTCTTCTTTCTTCCTGGAAGATGCTAGAACTACTTATAAAGTACATCACTGGATCACCGCGCTTTTGTCGGTGTACAAGTGATGTCATGACTAACTTTGTCAACTTGGCAGGGTCTAGAATCACCATGAGAACACGCGAGGGCATTTCTAGATTAGGCTAAGTGAGGCAGAAAGACCCACCCTGCATGGGGAAAGTGCGGCCCATGAGCAGGGGGTCTCGGGCTGAGTAAAAAGGAGAGAGTGAGCCGAGTGGCAGCATTCGGCCCTCTCTACTTCCTGACTATGGGTGCACTGACCCCTCTCTACTTCCTGACTATGGGTGCAGTGACCCCTCTCTACTTCCTCACTATGGGTGCAGTG